>NC_137664.1:26289646-26777146 GCF_963422515.1 Blennius ocellaris | reverse complement strand
GACTTTTTTTAATAGTGACTCACTCAGTGTGAAACCTGGACCTGATGGATGAAGAGCTGAGATCCTGGTTCACATTCTTCCTTTTCACAAACTTCTCCATCACTGTCACTGACACAGTACTTTGATACAAGATGGGAGCAGGAGGTGGAGATGAACCACACTGACGTCTGTCACTTTACATTTCACCGGCAAAGTTCTGTGCTGCCCTCTAGTGGTGAAGAGTATTTATACTTGATTACACACTACTCTTACAGCTGACAGCGGCTGTGAGAGCAAATGATTTTTTGAAAAAAATTTGAAATTGGATACTTTCCCAAGACACACCTGACTAGATCTTGCGGAACACCAGTGTGCCGTGGAGCAGCGGTTGAAAAACACTGGTCTACTGAACTGTCCCCCCGTTAAAGCACGTTAATGGCACTTAGTCCATTAAATGTAATATATTGTAATTAATGTAAATTCTAGCAATAGCAACTTCACACTGTTCCCTATGTATTTATTATCTATATATGTGAGTGTGTATGTGTCTATAATATCTGTTACTTGCGATATTGCACTTCTGGTTAGATGCTAAACTGTATTTTGTTACATTTGTAATGACAATGAAGTTGAATCTAATCTAATCTAATCTAATATACTTAGGCATGAATACAAAATTGACAGGAAGCAATTTTTCAAATATCTTCAAATTAGATGTTACATTATAGCAAAACAAAATAATTTCAACAAAACTATAAAATCTAAATGGGAAGAAATTATTAGTAAACGACCTCAACGAGAGGGGCAATATCAGAAATATACAAATGAAGTATGTAAAATCATCTGGAAATTCACTAGGAATGTTGAATGCTTGGAAAAGTGATTCAAGAAAAGATGTGACCATGGAAGAATGGGAGAGAAGCTTGTGCAAAAGCTCACCAAAAACTATTAATTGTAGATTAAGGTTGCTACAATATCCCAGACACATGCACCAAACGTAACACAGGCAGACGTGCGCTCTGGCATTGTATTTGGGAATGCAGGACGATAACAACATTTTGGGCTGCGATAACACAGACTATAAAAGACATTTTATCCAAAGAGGTTTCACTGGATCCTGGTTTCCTCATTTTGGGATTATACCCTAAAAATAAAAGATATACGTATGCGTTTGTTGCATGATTAATTGCACTAAAATGTAAAGAGACAAGGGAACCGATTATGGGTTATTGGATAAAGTAAATGATGGTGCCTTTACCATTGGAGCGAATAACATATACTTGAGGTCTGGAGCCCATTCGTCAACTTTGTGGAGGGATGGACATTATCTGTGGATTAAGAGGGGTACTGTGAACAATGATATCTCACTGGGGGAATTGACAAATTTAAGTCTTTAACTGAGTGATGTTTCTGATATTCTTTTTTCTGCCTTTCTTTTTTGTAATCTGAGAGGGTGTGTGTGTTCATGTAGTGTTTAGTTGTTCCAGTGTTCATACCTTGTAAAAATCTAAAAAAAATAAAAAAAATTGTTGGAAAAAAAACAACCTATTAAGGACATCTAACATATTTGTAACCACCAAGTTCAATCACCCCTCCTTAAACCAGCCGATCAAAAAGCTTATCAAACTACACCACTGACAGAGCTTAATTTTCTACTTGCAAAAATAACAACATTAAAGCGTGTTATGGAATTTGATGACTGACCTTTGACAAGTTCTTCTTACATAAATTTAGTAACTTCTCTTTGTCGTTCACATGATTTGAGTTGCATTTCTTTTTGTAATGAGCTTCCTTCCTGGATCATGCCATTAAGCATCCATGCATTTTTAGCTATGCATGATCCTTTCTATCCAACAATACAAGCAAAACAAACCAGCAAAACGATAAGCACACTCACATTTTAAAAAAGTACATTAAAATTAAATTGAAATAATGAAGATAACAATATAAATGTGTAAAAACATATATGGTTTCAAGTTAAAAACATTGAAAGAAATTAATCTCACCTGTAGTCTCAGTCTCAGTCTCAGTCACAGCCCTTTCTTTGTGTTTACATTCCCAGCAAGAGCCCAAATACATTAAGATGGACGGCAGTATGTGTCTGTCTGTCTGTCTGTCTGTCTGTCTGTCTGTCTGTCTACAATCTTTAAAGCAGCTATACTGGTACGTCTGTGTTTCTCTGAGTGTGGTCAGGTTTTACCAGCACAGTGAGAGGATCCGGTGAAGTCACTCTGTGGCTGACTGGTTTCCCCCGTCACTATTTTTACAACACACGTAAACAGATCCATAACTGCAGCCCTAAATTTAGTGCCATTCTGAGGCATGACTGCCACAGGACAAGCATCCTGGCACGTGGAGAAGAGACATAAACTCAATGAAAACATTTCAGTGAAACAGATCTGGAATGAACAGGTGCAACAGGAACACCAAGCATGGTAGCTAGCCTGTATACCAGTTTTAAAGTCAATACTGCTGTGAGTTATTTCATGAACAGAGACATAAACATTATTTTGACAAAGATTCTGCTTGTAGCACTGCTTCCACACACAACTGACAAGCTG
Organism: Blennius ocellaris; assembly: GCF_963422515.1. Classification (NCBI taxonomy): domain Eukaryota; kingdom Metazoa; phylum Chordata; class Actinopteri; order Blenniiformes; family Blenniidae; genus Blennius; species Blennius ocellaris. The sequence continues at coordinate 26,774,606 of NC_137664.1, read as the reverse complement.
GCAATCGGCCAATCATTGGAAAGGCCGTGAGACAGCGCTGAGTTTACTGTTGCAGGCAGTCAGGGTCAGAAAAGATATGTATGTTTTCCCTTTGACAATCTCAACTATAGTTTACATGCTCAAGATGTCAATGGTGTGTGTGTGTGTGTGTGTTTTTTCCTCGTGCAGACGGAGGAGGAATGATTTGAACCAGAGATTACTGTTAACACAAAATTTTACATTGTCAGTGAGCAACAGCACTGGAGCGGCTTCAGTCTCCCATGGACATCCAGACCAGCGACCCTCTTCTCCTCAGAACACCTCCACTTCTCATCGTAGATTCCTGAAGGAAGATGATGAGACACTGCTCCACTCCTGTCACCGGCACTGCTTCACCACAGAACCAGCCTCCTGGTCCTCTCCTCATCTTCATCCTCCACCTTCTCCTCATCTTCATCCTCCACCTTCTCCTCATCTTCATCCACCTTCTCCTCATCTTCATCCACCACCTTCTCCTCATCTTCATCCTCCACCTTCTCCTCATCTTCATCCACCTTCTCCTCATCTTCATCCACCACCTTCTCCTCATCTTCATCCTCTGCCTTCTCCTCATCTTCATCCACCAGCTGCTCCTCATCTTCATCCACCACCTTCTCCTCATCTTCATCCACCACCTTCTCCACATCTTCATCCACCACCTTTTCCTCATCTCCATCCACCACCTGCTCCTCATCTTCATCCACTACCTTCTCCTAATCTTCATCCACCTTCTCCTCATTTTCATCCACCACCTTCTCCTCATCTTCATCCACCACCATCTCATCTTCATCCACCACCTTCTCCTCATCTTAATCCACCAGCATCTCCTCATTTTCATCCACCACCTTCTCCTCATCTTCATCCACCACCTTCTCTTCATCTTCATCCCCCACCTTCTCCTCATCTTCACCCACCACCATCTCATCTTCATCCTCCACGTTCTCCTCATCTTCAACCTCCACATTCTCCTCATCTTCATCCACTACCTGCTCCTCATCTTCATCCACCACCTTCTCATCTTCCACCACCAGCTGCTCCTCATCTTCTTCCAATAGCTGCTCCTCATCTTCATCCACTACCTTCTCCTAATCATCATCCACCTTCTCCACATCTTCATCCACCACCTTCTCCTCATCTTCATCCACCAGCTGCTCCTCATCTTCATCCACCTTCTCCTCATCTTCATCCACCACCTTGTCCTCATCTTCATCCACCACCTGCTCCTCATCTTCATCCACCAGCTACTCCTCATCTTCACCCACCACCATCTCATCTTCATCCACCACCTTCTCCTCATCTTAATCCACCAGCATCTCCTCATTTTCATCCACCACCTTCTCCTCATCTTCATCCACCACCTTCTCCTCATCTTCATCCCCCACCTTCTCCTCATCTTCACCCACCACCATCTCATCTTCATCCATCACCTTCTCCTCATCTTCATCCACCAGCATCTCCTCATCTTCATCCACCTCCTTCTCCTCACCTTCATCCACCTCCTTCTCCTCACCTTCATCCACCACCATCTCATCTTCATCCACCACCTTCACCTCATCTTCATCCAATACCTTCTCCTCACCTTCATCCACCACCATCTCATCTTCATCCACCACCTTCTCCTCATCTTCATCCACCACCTTCTCATCTTCATCCACCACCTTCTCCTCATCTTCATCCACTAGCATCTCCTCATCTTCATCCACCACCTTCTCCTCATCTTCATCCACCACCTTCTCCTCATCTTCATCCACCAGCTGCTCCTCATCTTCATCCACCTTCTCCTCATCTTCATCCACCACCTTCTCCTCATCTTCGTCCACCGGCTGCTCCTCATCTTCATCCACCACCTTCTCCTCATCTTCATCCACCATCTTCTCCTCATCTTCATCCACCACCATCTCATCTTCATCCACCACCTTCTCCTCATCTTCATCCACTAGCATCTCCTCATCTTCATCCACTACCTTCTCCTCATCTTCATCCACTATCTTCTCATCTTCCACCAACAGCTGCTCCTCATCTTCCTCCACCAGCTGCTCCTCATCTTCATCCACCACCTTCTCATCTTCCACCACCAGCTGCTCCTCATCTTCCTCCAATAGCTACTCCTCATCTTCATCCACTACCTTCTCCTAATCTTCATCCACCTTCTTCACATCTTCATCCACCACCTTCTCCTCATCTTCATCCACCAGCTGCTCCTCATCTTCATCCACCTTCTCCTCATCTTCATCCACCACCTTCTCCTCATCTTCATCCACTACCTGCTCCTCATCTTCATCCACCAGCTACTCCTCATCTTCATCCACCACCTTCTCCTCATCTTCATCACCACCTTCTCCTCATCTTCATCCACCACCTTCTCCTCATCTTCATCCATCACCTTCTCCTCATTTTCGTCCACCAACTTCTCCTCATCTTCATCCACCACCTTCTCCTCATCTTCATCCACCTTCTCCTCATCTTCATCCAACACCTTCTCCTCATCTTCATCCACCACCTTCTCCTCATCTTCATCCACCTTCTCCTCATCTTCATCCACCATCTTGTCCTCATCTTCATCCACCTTCTTCTCATCTTCATCCACCACCTTCTCCTCACCTTCATCCACCACCATCTCATCTTCATCCACCACCTTCTCCTCATCTTCATCCACCACCTTCACCTCATCTTCATCCAATACCTTCTCCTCACCTTCATCCACCACCATCTCATCTTCATCCACCACCTTCTCCTCATCTTCATCCACCACCTTCTCCTCATCTTCATCCACTACCTTCTCCTCATCTTCATCCACCACCTTCTCCTCATCTTCGTCCACCAGCTGCTCTTCATCTTCATCCACCACCTTCTCCTCATCTTCATCCACCACATGCTCCTCATCTTCATCCACCACCTTCTCCTCATCTTCATCCACCACCTTCTCCTCATCTTCATCCTCCACCTTCTCCTCATCTTCATCCACCTTCTCCTCATCTTCATCCACCACCTTCTCCTCATCTTCATCCTCTGCCTTCTCCTCATCTTCATCCACCAGCTGCTCCTCATCTTCATCCACCACCTTCTCCTCATCTTCATCCACCACCTTCTCCACATCTTCATCCACCACCTTTTCCTCATCTCCATCCACCACCTGCTCCTCATCTTCATCCACTACCTTCTCCTAATCTTCATCCACCTTCTCCTCATTTTCATCCACCACCTTCTCCTCATCTTCATCCACCACCATCTCATCTTCATCCACCACCTTCTCCTCATCTTAATCCACCAGCATCTCCTCATTTTCATCCACCACCTTCTCCTCATCTTCATCCACCACCTTCTCTTCATCTTCATCCCCCACCTTCTCCTCATCTTCACCCACCACCATCTCATCTTCATCCTCCACGTTCTCCTCATCTTCAACCTCCACATTCTCCTCATCTTCATCCACTACCTGCTCCTCATCTTCATCCACCACCTTCTCATCTTCCACCACCAGCTGCTCCTCATCTTCTTCCAATAGCTGCTCCTCATCTTCATCCACTACCTTCTCCTAATCATCATCCACCTTCTCCACATCTTCATCCACCACCTTCTCCTCATCTTCATCCACCAGCTGCTCCTCATCTTCATCCACCTTCTCCTCATCTTCATCCACCACCTTGTCCTCATCTTCATCCACCACCTGCTCCTCATCTTCATCCACCAGCTACTCCTCATCTTCACCCACCACCATCTCATCTTCATCCACCACCTTCTCCTCATCTTAATCCACCAGCATCTCCTCATTTTCATCCACCACCTTCTCCTCATCTTCATCCACCACCTTCTCCTCATCTTCATCCCCCACCTTCTCCTCATCTTCACCCACCACCATCTCATCTTCATCCATCACCTTCTCCTCATCTTCATCCACCAGCATCTCCTCATCTTCATCCACCTCCTTCTCCTCACCTTCATCCACCTCCTTCTCCTCACCTTCATCCACCACCATCTCATCTTCATCCACCACCTTCACCTCATCTTCATCCAATACCTTCTCCTCACCTTCATCCACCACCATCTCATCTTCATCCACCACCTTCTCCTCATCTTCATCCACCACCTTCTCATCTTCATCCACCACCTTCTCCTCATCTTCATCCACTAGCATCTCCTCATCTTCATCCACCACCTTCTCCTCATCTTCATCCACCACCTTCTCCTCATCTTCATCCACCAGCTGCTCCTCATCTTCATCCACCTTCTCCTCATCTTCATCCACCACCTTCTCCTCATCTTCGTCCACCGGCTGCTCCTCATCTTCATCCACCACCTTCTCCTCATCTTCATCCACCATCTTCTCCTCATCTTCATCCACCACCATCTCATCTTCATCCACCACCTTCTCCTCATCTTCATCCACTAGCATCTCCTCATCTTCATCCACTACCTTCTCCTCATCTTCATCCACTATCTTCTCATCTTCCACCAACAGCTGCTCCTCATCTTCCTCCACCAGCTGCTCCTCATCTTCATCCACCACCTTCTCATCTTCCACCACCAGCTGCTCCTCATCTTCCTCCAATAGCTACTCCTCATCTTCATCCACTACCTTCTCCTAATCTTCATCCACCTTCTTCACATCTTCATCCACCACCTTCTCCTCATCTTCATCCACCAGCTGCTCCTCATCTTCATCCACCTTCTCCTCATCTTCATCCACCACCTTCTCCTCATCTTCATCCACTACCTGCTCCTCATCTTCATCCACCAGCTACTCCTCATCTTCATCCACCACCTTCTCCTCATCTTCATCACCACCTTCTCCTCATCTTCATCCACCACCTTCTCCTCATCTTCATCCATCACCTTCTCCTCATTTTCGTCCACCAACTTCTCCTCATCTTCATCCACCACCTTCTCCTCATCTTCATCCACCTTCTCCTCATCTTCATCCAACACCTTCTCCTCATCTTCATCCACCACCTTCTCCTCATCTTCATCCACCTTCTCATCATCTTCATCCACCATCTTGTCCTCATCTTCATCCACCTTCTTCTCATCTTCATCCACCACCTTCTCCTCACCTTCATCCACCACCATCTCATCTTCATCCACCACCTTCTCCTCATCTTCATCCACCACCTTCACCTCATCTTCATCCAATACCTTCTCCTCACCTTCATCCACCACCATCTCATCTTCATCCACCACCTTCTCCTCATCTTCATCCACCACCTTCTCCTCATCTTCATCCACTACCTTCTCCTCATCTTCATCCACCACCTTCTCCTCATCTTCGTCCACCAGCTGCTCTTCATCTTCATCCACCACCTTCTCCTCATCTTCATCCACCACATGCTCCTCATCTTCATCCACCACCTTCTCCTCATCTTCATCCACCACCTTCTCCTCATCTTCATCCTCCACCTTCTCCTCATCTTCATCCACCTTCTCCTCATCTTCATCCACCACCTTCTCCTCATCTTCATCCTCTGCCTTCTCCTCATCTTCATCCACCAGCTGCTCCTCATCTTCATCCACCACCTTCTCCTCATCTTCATCCACCACCTTCTCCACATCTTCATCCACCACCTTTTCCTCATCTCCATCCACCACCTGCTCCTCATCTTCATCCACTACCTTCTCCTAATCTTCATCCACCTTCTCCTCATTTTCATCCACCACCTTCTCCTCATCTTCATCCACCACCATCTCATCTTCATCCACCACCTTCTCCTCATCTTAATCCACCAGCATCTCCTCATTTTCATCCACCACCTTCTCCTCATCTTCATCCACCACCTTCTCCTCATCTTCATCCACCAGCTGCTCCTCATCTTCATCCACCTTCTCCTCATCTTCATCCACCACCTTGTCCTCATCTTCATCCACCACCTGCTCCTCATCTTCATCCACCAGCTACTCCTCATCTTCACCCACCACCATCTCATCTTCATCCACCACCTTCTCCTCATCTTAATCCACCAGCATCTCCTCATTTTCATCCACCACCTTCTCCTCATCTTCATCCACCACCTTCTCCTCATCTTCATCCCCCACCTTCTCCTCATCTTCACCCACCACCATCTCATCTTCATCCATCACCTTCTCCTCATCTTCATCCACCAGCATCTCCTCATCTTCATCCACCTCCTTCTCCTCACCTTCATCCACCTCCTTCTCCTCACCTTCATCCTCCACCATCTCATCTTCATCCACCACCTTCACCTCATCTTCATCCAATACCTTCTCCTCACCTTCATCCACCACCATCTCATCTTCATCCACCACCTTCTCCTCATCTTCATCCACCACCTTCTCATCTTCATCCACCACCTTCTCCTCATCTTCATCCACTAGCATCTCCTCATCTTCATCCACCACCTTCTCCTCATCTTCATCCACCACCTTCTCCTCATCTTCATCCACCAGCTGCTCCTCATCTTCATCCACCACCTTCTCCTCATCTTCGTCCACCGGCTGCTCCTCATCTTCATCCACCACCTTCTCCTCATCTTCATCCACCATCTTCTCCTCATCTTCATCCACCACCATCTCATCTTCATCCACCACCTTCTCCTCATCTTCATCCACTAGCATCTCCTCATCTTCATCCACCACCTTCTCCTCATCTTCATCCACTATCTTCTCATCTTCCACCAACAGCTGCTCCTCATCTTCCTCCACCAGCTGCTCCTCATCTTCATCCACCACCTTCTCATCTTCCACCACCAGCTGCTCCTCATCTTCCTCCAATAGCTACTCCTCATCTTCATCCACTACCTTCTCCTAATCTTCATCCACCTTCTTCACATCTTCATCCACCACCTTCTCCTCATCTTCATCCACCAGCTGCTCCTCATCTTCATCCACCTTCTCCTCATCTTCATCCACCACCTTCTCCTCATCTTCATCCACTACCTGCTCCTCATCTTCATCCACCAGCTACTCCTCATCTTCATCCACCACCTTCTCCTCATCTTCGTCCACCAGCTGCTCCTCATCTTCATCCACCACCTTCTCCTCATCTTCATCCACCAGCTGCTCCTCATCTTCATCCACCACCTGCTCCTCATCTTCATCCACCACCTTCTCCTCATCTTCATCCACCACCTGCTCCTCATCTTCATCCACCACCTTCTCCTCATCTTCGTCCACCAGCTGCTCCTCATCTTCATCCACCACATTCTCCTCATCTTCATCCACTACCTGCTCCTCATCTTCATCCACCTTCTCCTCATCTTCATCCACCACCTGCTCCTCATCTTCATCCACCTTGTCCTCATCTTCATCCACCACCTTCTCCTCATCTTCATCCACTACATTCTCCTCACCTTCATCCACCACCATCTCATCTTCATCCACCACCTTCTCCTCATCTTCATCCACCATCTTCTCCTCATCTTCATCCACCACCTTCTCCTCATCTTCATCCACCTTCTCCTCATCTTCATCCAACACCTTCTCCTCATCTTCATCCACCACCTTCTCCTCATCTTCATCCACCTTCTCCTCATCTTCATCCACCATCTTGTCCTCATCTTCATCCACCTTCTTCTCATCTTCATCCACCACCTTCTCCTCACCTTCATCCACCACCATCTCATCTTCATCCACCACCTTCTCCTCATCTTCATCCACCACCTTCACCTCATCTTCATCCAATACCTTCTCCTCACCTTCATCCACCACCATCTCATCTTCATCCACCACCTTCTCCTCATCTTCATCCACCACCTTCTCCTCATCTTCATCCACTACCTTCTCCTCATCTTCATCCACCACCTTCTCCTCATCTTCGTCCACCAGCTGCTCTTCATCTTCATCCACCACCTTCTCCTCATCTTCATCCACCACATGCTCCTCATCTTCATCCACCACCTTCTCCTCATCTTCGTCCACCAGCTGCTCCTCATCTTCATCCACCACCTTCTCCTCATCTTCATCCACCACCTTCTCCTCATCTTCATCCACCACCTTCTCCTCATCTTCATCCACTAGCATCTCCTCATCTTCATCCACCACCTTCTCCTCATCTTCATCCACCAGCTGCTCCTCATCTTCATCCACCACCTTCTCCTCATCTTCATCCACCATCTTCTCCTCATCTTCATCCACCACCATCTCATCTTCATCCACCACCTTCTCCTCATCTTCATCCACCACCTTCTCCTCATCTTCATCCACCACCTTCTCCTCATCTTCATCCACCACCTTCTCCTCATCTTCATCCACCAGCTGCTCTTCATCTTCCTCCACTCCCTGCACCTCATCTTCATCCACCACCTTCTCCTCATCTTCATCCACCAGCTGCTCCTCATCTTCATCCACCACCTGCTCCTCATCTTCATCCACCACCTTCTCCTCATCTTCATCCACCACCTGCTCCTCATCTTCATCCACCACCTTCTCCTCATCTTCGTCCACCAGCTGCTCCTCATCTTCATCCACCACATTCTCCTCATCTTCATCCACTACCTGCTCCTCATCTTCATCCACCTTCTCCTCATCTTCATCCACCACCTGCTCCTCATCTTCATCCACCTTGTCCTCATCTTCATCCACCACCTTCTCCTCATCTTCATCCACTACATTCTCCTCACCTTCATCCACCACCATCTCATCTTCATCCACCACCTTCTCCTCATCTTCATCCACCACCTTCTCATCTTCATCCACCACCTTCTCCTCATCTTCATCCACTAGCATCTCCTCATCTTCATCCACCACCTTCTCCTCATCTTCATCCACCACCTTCTCCTCATCTTCATCCACCAGCTGCTCCTCATCTTCATCCACCTTCTCCTCATCTTCATCCACCACCTTCTCCTCATCTTCGTCCACCAGCTGCTCCTCATCTTCATCCACCACCTTCTCCTCATCTTCATCCACCATCTTCTCCTCATCTTCATCCACCACCATCTCATCTTCATCCACCACCTTCTCCTCATCTTCATCCACTAGCATCTCCTCATCTTCATCCACCACCTTCTCCTCATCTTCATCCACTATCTTCTCATCTTCCACCACCAGCTGCTCCTCATCTTCCTCCACCAGCTGCTCCTCATTTTCATCCACCACCTTCTCATCTTCCACCACCATCTCATCTTCATCCTCCACGTTCTCCTCATCTTCATCCTCCACATTCTCCTCATCTTCATCCACTACCTGCTCCTCATCTTCATCCACCACCTTCTCATCTTCCACCACCAGCTGCTCCTCATCTTCCTCCAATAGCTGCTCCTCATCTTCATCCACTACCTTCTCCTAATCATCATCCACCTTCTCCACATCTTCATCCACCACCTTCTCCTCATCTTCATCCACCAGCTGCTCCTCATCTTCATCCACCTTCTCCTCATCTTCATCCACCACCTTGTCCTCATCTTCATCCACCACCTGCAGCTCATCTTCATCCACCAGCTACTCCTCATCTTCACCCACCACCATCTCATCTTCATCCACCACCTTCTCCTCATCTTAATCCACCAGCATCTCCTCATTTTCATCCACCACCTTCTCCTCATCTTCATCCACCACCTTCTCCTCATCTTCATCCCCCACCTTCTCCTCATCTTCACCCACCACCATATCATCTTCATCCATCACCTTCTCCTCATCTTCATCCACCAGCATCTCCTCATCTTCATCCACCTCCTTCTCCTCACCTTCATCCACCTCCTTCTCCTCACCTTCATCCACCACCATCTCATCTTCATCCACCACCTTCTCCTCATCTTCATCCACCACCTTCACCTCATCTTCATCCAATACCTTCTCCTCACCTTCATCCACCACCATCTCATCTTCATCCACCACCTTCTCATCTTCATCCACCACCTTCTCCTCATCTTCATCCACTAGCATCTCCTCATCTTCATCCACCACCTTCTCCTCATCTTCATCCACCACCTTCTCCTCATCTTCATCCACCAGCTGCTCCTCATCTTCATCCACCTTCTCCTCATCTTCATCCACCACCTTCTCCTCATCTTCGTCCACCAGCTGCTCCTCATCTTCATCCACCACCTTCTCCTCATCTTCATCCACCACCATCTCATCTTCATCCACCACCTTCTCCTCATCTTCATCCACTAGCATCTCCTCATCTTCATCCACCACCTTCTCCTCATCTTCATCCACTATCTTCTCATCTTCCACCAACAGCTGCTCCTCATCATCCTCCACCAGCTGCTCCTCATCTTCATCCACCACCTTCTCATCTTCCACCACCAGCTGCTCCTCATCTTCCTCCAATAGCTACTCCTCATCTTCATCCACTACCTTCTCCTAATCTTCATCCACCTTCTTCACATCTTCATCCACCACCTTCTCCTCATCTTCATCCACCAGCTGCTCCTCATCTTCATCCACCTTCTCCTCATCTTCATCCACCACCTTCTCCTCATCTTCATCCACTACCTGCTCCTCATCTTCATCCACCAGCTACTCCTCATCTTCATCCACCACCTTCTCCTCATCTTCATCACCACCTTCTCCTCATCTTCATCCACCACCTTCTCCTCATCTTCATCCATCACCTTCTCCTCATTTTCGTCCACCAACTTCTCCTCATCTTCATCCACCACCTTCTCCTCATCTTCATCCACCTTCTCCTCATCTTCATCCAACACCTTCTCCTCATCTTCATCCACCACCTTCTCCTCATCTTCATCCACCTTCTCCTCATCTTCATCCACCACCTTGTCCTCATCTTCATCCACCTTCTTCTCATCTTCATCCACCACCTTCTCATCACCTTCATCCACCACCATCTCATCTTCATCCACCACCTTCTCCTCATCTTCATCCACCACCTTCACCTCATCTTCATCCAATACCTTCTCCTCACCTTCATCCACCACCATCTCATCTTCATCCACCACCTTCTCCTCATCTTCATCCACCACCTTCTCCTCATCTTCATCCACTACCTTCTCCTCATCTTCATCCACCACCTTCTCCTCATCTTAGTCCACCAGCTGCTCTTCATCTTCATCCACCACCTTCTCCTCATCTTCATCCACCACATGCTCCTCATCTTCATCCACCATCTTCTCCTCATCTTCGTCCACCAGCTGCTCCTCATCTTCATCCACCACCTTCTCCTCATCTTCATCCACCACCTTCTCCTCATCTTCATCCACCACCTTCTCCTCATCTTCATCCACCTTCTCCTCATCTTCATCCACCACCTTCTCCTCATCTTCATCCACCAGCTGCTCCTCATCTTCATCCACCACCTGCTCCTCATCTTCATCCACCACCTTCTCCTCATCTTCATCCACCACCTGCTCCTCATCTTCATCCACCACCTTCTCCTCATCTTCGTCCACCAGCTGCTCCTCATCTTCATCCACCACATTCTCCTCATCTTCATCCACTACCTGCTCCTCATCTTCATCCACCTTCTCCTCATCTTCATCCACCACCTGCTCCTCATCTTCATCCACCTTGTCCTCATCTTCATCCACCACCTTCTCCTCATCTTCATCCACTACATTCTCCTCACCTTCATCCACCACCATCTCATCTTCATCCACCACCTTCTCCTCATCTTCATCCACCACCTTCTCATCTTCATCCACCACCTTCTCCTCATCTTCATCCACTAGCATCTCCTCATCTTCATCCACCACCTTCTCCTCATCTTCATCCACCACCTTCTCCTCATCTTCATCCACCAGCTGCTCCTCATCTTCATCCACCTTCTCCTCATCTTCATCCACCACCTTCTCCTCATCTTCGTCCACCAGCTGCTCCTCATCTTCATCCACCACCTTCTCCTCATCTTCATCCACCATCTTCTCCTCATCTTCATCCACCACCATCTCATCTTCATCCACCACCTTCTCCTCATCTTCATCCACTAGCATCTCCTCATCTTCATCCACCACCTTCTCCTCATCTTCATCCACTATCTTCTCATCTTCCACCACCAGCTGCTCCTCATCTTCCTCCACCAGCTGCTCCTCATCTTCATCCACCACCTTCTCATCTTCCACCACCAGCTGCTCCTCATCTTCCTCCAATAGCTACTCCTCATCTTCATCCACTACCTTCTCCTAATCTTCATCCACCTTCTTCACATCTTCATCCACCACCTTCTCCTCATCTTCATCCACCAGCTGCTCCTCATCTTCATCCACCTTCTCCTCATCTTCATCCACCACCTTCTCCTCATCTTCATCCACTACCTGCTCCTCATCTTCATCCACCAGCTACTCCTCATCTTCATCCACCACCTTCTCCTCATCTTCATCACCACCTTCTCCTCATCTTCATCCACCACCTTCTCCTCATCTTCATCCATCACCTTCTCCTCATTTTCGTCCACCAACTTCTCCTCATCTTCATCCACCACCTTCTCCTCATCTTCATCCACCTTCTCCTCATCTTCATCCAACACCTTCTCCTCATCTTCATCCACCACCCTCTCCTCATCTTCCTCCAATAGCTGCTCCTCATCTTCATCCACCAGCTGCTCCTCATCTTCATCCACCTTCTCCTCATCTTCATCCACCACCTTGTCCTCATCTTCATTCACCTTCTTCTCATCTTCATCCACCACCTTCTCCTCATCTTCATCCACCACCTTCTCCTCATCTTCATCCACTAGCATCTCCTCATCTTCATCCACCACCTTCTCCTCATCTTCATCCACCAGCTGCTCCTCATCTTCATCCACCACCTTCTCCTCATCTTCATCCACCATCTTCTCCTCATCTTCATCCACCACCATCTCATCTTCATCCACCACCTTCTCCTCATCTTCATCCACCACCTTCTCCTCATCTTCATCCACCACCTTCTCCTCATCTTCATCCACCACCTTCTCCTCATCTTCATCCACCAGCTGCTCTTCATCTTCCTCCACTACCTGCACCTCATCTTCATCCACCACCTTCTCCTCATCTTCATCCACCAGCTGCTCCTCATCTTCATCCACCACCTGCTCCTCATCTTCATCCACCACCTTCTCCTCATCTTCATCCACCACCTGCTCCTCATCTTCATCCACCACCTTCTCCTCATCTTCGTCCACCAGCTGCTCCTCATCTTCATCCACCACATTCTCCTCATCTTCATCCACTACCTGCTCCTCATCTTCATCCACCTTCTCCTCATCTTCATCCACCACCTGCTCCTCATCTTCATCCACCTTGTCCTCATCTTCATCCACCACCTTCTCCTCATCTTCATCCACTACATTCTCCTCATCTTCATCCACTACCTGCTCCACATCTTCATCCACCACCTTCTCCTCATCTTCATCCACCAGCTACTCCTCATCTTCATCCACCACCTTCTCCTCATCATCATCACCACCTTCTCCTCATCTTCATCCACCACCTTCTCCTCATCTTCATCCACCACCTTCTCCTCATCTTCATCCACTACATTCTCCTCATCTTCACCCACTACCTGCTCCACATCTTCATCCACTACCTGCTCCTCATCTTCATCCACAACCTTCTCCTCATCTTCATCCACCTTCTCCTCATCTTCATCCACCACCTTCTCCTCATCTTCATCCACCACCTTCTCCCCATCGTCATCCACCACCTTTCTGCTCATCTTCATCCACCACCATCTCATCTTCATCCACCACCTTCTCCTCATCTTCATCCACTATCTTCTCATCTTCCACCACCAGCTGCTCCTCATCTTCCTCCACCAGCTGCTCCTCATCTTCATCCACCACCTTCTCATCTTCCACCACCAGCTGCTCCTCATATTCCTCCAATAGCTGCTCCTCATTTTCATCCACTACCTTCTCCTCATCTTCATCCACCTTCTCCACATCTTCATCCACCACCTTCTCCTCATCTTCATCCACCAGCTGCTCCTCATTTTCATCCACCTTCTCCTCATCTTCATCCACCACCTTCTCCACATCTTTATCCACTACCTGCTCCTCATCTTCATCCACCATCTTCTCCTCATCTTCATCCACCACCATCTCATCTTCATCCACCACCTTCTCCTCATCTTCATCCACTACCTGCTCCTCATCTTCATCCACCTTCTCCTCATCTTCATCCACCACCTTCTCCTTATCTCCATCCACTACCTGCTCCTCATCTTCATCCACCTTCTCCTCATCTTCATCCACCACCTTCTCCTCATCTTCATCCACTACATTCTCCTCATCTTCACCCACTACCTGCTCCACATCTTCATCCACTACCTGCTCCTCATCTTCATCCACAACCTTCTCCTCATCTTCATCCACCTTCTCCTCATCTTCATCCACCACCTTCTCCTCATCTTCATCCACCACCTTCTCCCCATCGTCATCCACCACCTTTCTGCTCATCTTCATCCACCACCATCTCATCTTCATCCACCACCTTCTCCTCATCTTCATCCACTATCTTCTCATCTTCCACCACCAGCTGCTCCTCATCTTCCTCCACCAGCTGCTCCTCATCTTCATCCACCACCTTCTCATCTTCCACCACCAGCTGCTCCTCATCTTCCTCCAATAGCTGCTCCTCATTTTCATCCACTACCTTCTCCTCATCTTCATCCACCTTCTCCACATCTTCATCCACCACCTTCTCCTCATCTTCATCCACCAGCTGCTCCTCATTTTCATCCACCTTCTCCTCATCTTCATCCACCACCTTCTCCACATCTTTATCCACTACCTGCTCCTCATCTTCATCCACCATCTTCTCCTCATCTTCATCCACCACCATCTCATCTTCATCCACCACCTTCTCCTCATCTTCATCCACTACCTGCTCCTCATCTTCATCCACCTTCTCCTCATCTTCATCCACCACCTTCTCCTTATCTCCATCCACTACCTGCTCCTCATCTTCATCCACCTTCTCCTCATCTTCATCCACCACCTTCTCCTCATCTTCATCCACTACATTCTCCTCATCTTCATCCACTACCTGCTCCACATCTTCATCCACTACCTGCTCCTCATCTTCATCCACCTGCTCCTCATCTTCATCCACAGCCTTCTCCTCATCTTCATCCACCACCATCTCATCTTCATCCACCACCTTCTCCTAATCTTCATCCACCAGGATCTCCTCATTTTCATCCACCACCTTCTCCTCATCTTCATCCACCACCATCTCATCTTCATCCATCACCTTCTCCTCATCTTCATCCACCAGCATCTCCTCATCTTCATCCACCACCTTCTCCTCACCTTCATCCACCACCATCTCATCTTCATCCACCACCTTCTCCTCATCTTCCTCCACTACCTGCTCCTCATCTTCATCCACCACCTTCTCCTCATCTTCATCCACCAGCTGCTCCTCATCTTCATCCACCACCTGCTCCTCATCTTCATCCACCAACTTCTCCTCATCTTCGTCCACCAGCTGCTCCTCATCTTCATCCACCACATTCTCCTCATCTTCATCCACTACCTGCTCCTCATCTTCATCCACCTTCTCCTCATCTTCATCCACCACCTGCTCCTCATCTTCATCCACCACCTTCTCCTTATCTCCATCCACTACCTGCTCCTCATCTTCATCCACCTTCTAATCATCTTCATCCACCACCTTCTCCTCATCTTCATCCACTACATTCTCCTCATCTTCATCCACTACCTGCTCCACATCTTCATCCACCACCTTCTCCTCATCTTCATCCACCACCTTCTCCTAATCTTCATCCACTACATTCTCCTCATCTTCATCCACTACCTGCTCCACATCTTCATCCACAACCTTCTCCTCATCTTCATCCACCACCTTCTCCTCATCTTCATCCACCACCTTCTCCTCATCTTCATCCACCACCTTCTCCTCATCTTCATCCACCACCATCTCATCTTCATCCACCACCTTCTCCTCATCTTCATCCACTATCTTCTCATCTTCCACCACCAGCTGCTCCTCATCTTCCTCCACCAGCTGCTCCTCATCTTCATCCACCACCTTCTCATCTTCCACCACCAGCTGCTCCTCATCTTCCTCCAATAGCTGCTCCTCATCTTCATCCACTACCTTCTCCTCATCTTCATCCACCTTCTCCACATCTTCATCCACCACCTTCTCCTCATCTTCATCCACCAGCTGCTCCTCATTTTCATCCACCTTCTCCTCATCTTCATCCACCACCTTCTCCTCATCTTCATCCACCACCTGCTCTTCATCTTCATCCACCACCTTCTCCTCATCTTCATCCACTACCTGCTCCTCATCTTCATCCACCTGCTCCTCATCTTCATCCACAACCTTCTCCTCATCTTCATCCACCTTCTCCTCATCTTCATCCACCACCTTCTCCTCATCTTCATCCACCACCTTCTCCTCATCTTAATCCACCACCTTCTCCTCATCTTCATCCACCACATTCTCCTCATCTTCATCCACCTTCTCCTCATCTTTATCCATCACCTTGTCCTCATTTTCGTCCACCAACTTCTCCTCATCTTCATCCACCACCTTCTCCTCATCTTCATCCACCTTCTCCTCGTCTTCATCCACAACCTTCTCCTCATCTTCATCCACCTTCTCCTCATCTTCATCCACCACCTTCTCCTCATCTTCATCCACCTTCTCCTCATCTTCATCCACCACCTGCTCCTCATCTTCATCCACCAGCTACTCCTCATCTTCATCCACCACCTTCTCCTCATCTTCATCACCACCTTCTCCTCATCTTCATCCACCACCTTCTCCTCATCTTCATCCATCACCTTCTCCTCATTTTCGTCCACCAACTTCTCTTCATCTTCCTCCACTACCTGCACCTCATCTTCATCCACCACCTTCTCCTCATCTTCATCCACCAGCTGCTCCTCATCTTCATCCACCACCTGCTCCTCATCTTCATCCACCACCTTCTCCTCATCTTCATCCACCACCTGCTCCTCATCTTCATCCACCACCTTCTCCTCATCTTCGTCCACCAGCTGCTCCTCATCTTCATCCACCACATTCTCCTCATCTTCATCCACTACCTGCTCCTCATCTTCATCCACCTTCTCCTCATCTTCATCCACCACCTGCTCCTCATCTTCATCCACCTTGTCCTCATCTTCATCCACCACCTTCTCCTCATCTTCATCCACTACATTCTCCTCATCTTCATCCACTACCTGCTCCACATCTTCATCCACCACCTTCTCCTCATCTTCATCCACCAGCTACTCCTCATCTTCATCCACCACCTTCTCCTCATCATCATCACCACCTTCTCCTCATCTTCATCCACCACCTTCTCCTCATCTTCATCCACCACCTTCTCCTCATCTTCATCCACTACATTCTCCTCATCTTCACCTACTACCTGCTCCACATCTTCATCCACTACCTGCTCCTCATCTTCATCCACCTGCTCCTCATCTTCATCCACAACCTTCTCCTCATCTTCAGCCACCTTCTCCTCATCTTCATCCACCACCTTCTCCTCATCTTCATCCACCACCTTCTCCCCATCGTCATCCACCACCTTTCTCCTCATCTTCATCCACCACCATCTCATCTTCATCCACCACCTTCTCCTCATCTTCATCCACTATCTTCTCATCTTCCACCACCAGCTGCTCCTCATCTTCCTCCACCAGCTGCTCCTCATCTTCATCCACCACCTTCTCATCTTTCACCACCAGCTGCTCCTCATCTTCCTCCAATAGCTGCTCCTCATTTTCATCCACTACCTTCTCCTCATCTTCATCCACCTTCTCCACATCTTCATCCACCACCTTCTCCTCATCTTCATCCACCAGCTGCTCCTCATTTTCATCCACCTTCTCCTCATCTTCATCCACCACCTTCTCCACATCTTTATCCACTACCTGCTCCTCATCTTCATCCACCATCTTCTCCTCATCTTCATCCACCACCATCTCATCTTCATCCACCACCTTCTCCTCATCTTCATCCACTACCTGCTCCTCATCTTCATCCACCTTCTCCTCATCTTCATCCACCACCTTCTCCTTATCTCCATCCACTACCTGCTCCTCATCTTCATCCACCTTCTCCTCATCTTCATCCACCACCTTCTCCTCATCTTCATCCACTACATTCTCCTCATCTTCATCCACTACCTGCTCCACATCTTCATCCACTACCTGCTCCTCATCTTCATCCACCTGCTCCTCATCTTCATCCACAGCCTTCTCCTCATCTTCATCCACCACCATCTCATCTTCATCCACCACCTTCTCCTAATCTTCATCCACCAGGATCTCCTCATTTTCATCCACCACCTTCTCCTCATCTTCATCCACCACCATCTCATCTTCATCCATCACCTTCTCCTCATCTTCATCCACCAGCATCTCCTCATCTTCATCCACCACCTTCTCCTCACCTTCATCCACCACCATCTCATCTTCATCCACCACCTTCTCCTCATCTTCCTCCACTACCTGCTCCTCATCTTCATCCACCACCTTCTCCTCATCTTCATCCACCAGCTGCTCCTCATCTTCATCCACCACCTGCTCCTCATCTTCATCCACCACCTTCTCCTCATCTTCGTCCACCAGCTGCTCCTCATCTTCATCCACCACATTCTCCTCATCTTCATCCACTACCTGCTCCTCATCTTCATCCACCTTCTCCTCATCTTCATCCACCACCTGCTCCTCATCTTCATCCACCACCTTCTCCTTATCTCCATCCACTACCTGCTCCTCATCTTCATCCACCTTCTAATCATCTTCATCCACCACCTTCTCCTCATCTTCATCCACTACATTCTCCTCATCTTCATCCACTACCTGCTCCACATCTTCATCCACCACCTTCTCCTCATCTTCATCCACCACCTTCTCCTAATCTTCATCCACTACATTCTCCTCATCTTCATCCACTACCTGCTCCACATCTTCATCCACTACCTGCTCCTCATCTTCATCCACAGCCTTCTCCTCATCTTCATCCACCTTCTCCTCATCTTCATCCACAACCTTCTCCTCATCTTCATCCACCACCTTCTCCTCATCTTCATCCACCACCTTCTCCTCATCTTCATCCACCACCTTCTCCTCATCTTCATCCACCACCATCTCATCTTCATCCACCACCTTCTCCTCATCTTCATCCACTATCTTCTCATCTTCCACCACCAGCTGCTCCTCATCTTCCTCCACCAGCTGCTCCTCATCTTCATCCACCACCTTCTCATCTTCCACCACCAGCTGCTCCTCATCTTCCTCCAATAGCTGCTCCTCATCTTCATCCACTACCTTCTCCTCATCTTCATCCACCTTCTCCACATCTTCATCCACCACCTTCTCCTCATCTTCATCCACCAGCTGCTCCTCATTTTCATCCACCTTCTCCTCATCTTCATCAACCACCTTCTCCTCATCTTCATCCACCACCTGCTCTTCATCTTCATCCACCACCTTCTCCTCATCTTCATCCACTACCTGCTCCTCATCTTCATCCACCTGCTCCTCATCTTCATCCACAACCTTCTCCTCATCTTCATCCACCTTCTCCTCATCTTCATCCACCACCTTCTCCTCATCTTCATCCACCACCTTCTCCTCATCTTAATCCACCACCTTCTCCTCATCTTCATCCACCACATTCTCCTCATCTTCATCCACCTTCTCCTCATCTTTATCCATCACCTTGTCCTCATTTTCGTCCACCAACTTCTCCTCATCTTCATCCACCACCTTCTCCTCATCTTCATCCACCTTCTCCTCGTCTTCATCCACAACCTTCTCCTCATCTTCATCCACCTTCTCCTCATCTTCATCCACCACCTTCTCCTCATCTTCATCCACCTTCTCCTCATCTTCATCCACCACCTGC
Source organism: Blennius ocellaris (assembly GCF_963422515.1). Lineage (NCBI taxonomy): Eukaryota > Metazoa > Chordata > Actinopteri > Blenniiformes > Blenniidae > Blennius > Blennius ocellaris. The sequence goes on along the minus strand of NC_137664.1, from coordinate 26,754,858 downwards.
TCCTCATCTTCATCCACCAGCTACTCCTCATCTTCATCCACCACCTTCTCCTCATCTTCATCACAACCTTCTCCTCATCTTCATCCACCTTCTCCTCATCTTCATCCACCACCTTCTCCTCATCTTCATCCACCTTCTCCTCATCTTCATCCACCACCTGCTCCTCATCTTCATCCACCAGCTACTCCTCATCTTCATCCACCACCTTCTCCTCATCTTCATCACCACCTTCTCCTCATCTTCATCCACCACCTTCTCCTCATCTTCATCCATCACCTTCTCCTCATTTTCGTCCACCAACTTCTCCTCATCTTCATCCACCACCTTCTCCTCATCTTCATCCACCACCTTCTCCTAATCTTCATCCACTACATTCTCCTCATCTTCATCCACTACCTGCTCCACATCTTCATCCACTACCTGCTCCTCATCTTCATCCACAGCCTTCTCCTCATCTTCATCCACCTTCTCCTCATCTTCATCCACAACCTTCTCCTCATCTTCATCCACCACCTTCTCCTCATCTTCATCCACCACCTTCTCCTCATCTTCATCCACCACCTTCTCCTCATCTTCATCCACCACCATCTCATCTTCATCCACCACCTTCTCCTCATCTTCATCCACTATCTTCTCATCTTCCACCACCAGCTGCTCCTCATCTTCCTCCACCAGCTGCTCCTCATCTTCATCCACCACCTTCTCATCTTCCACCACCAGCTGCTCCTCATCTTCCTCCAATAGCTACTCCTCATCTTCATCCACCACCTTCTCCTCATCATCATCACCACCTTCTCCTCATCTTCATCCACCACCTTCTCCTCATCTTCATCCACCACCTTCTCCTCATCTTCATCCACTACATTCTCCTCATCTTCACCCACTACCTGCTCCACATCTTCATCCACTACCTGCTCCTCATCTTCATCCACCTGCTCCTCATCTTCATCCACAACCTTCTCCTCATCTTCATCCACCTTCTCCTCATCTTCATCCACCACCTTCTCCTCATCTTCATCCACCACCTTCTCCCCATCGTCATCCACCACCTTTCTCCTCATCTTCATCCACCACCATCTCATCTTCATCCACCACCTTCTCCTCATCTTCATCCACTATCTTCTCATCTTCCACCACCAGCTGCTCCTCATCTTCCTCCACCAGCTGCTCCTCATCTTCATCCACCACCATCTCATCTTCATCCACCACCTTCTCCTCATCTTCATCCACTACATTCTCCTCATCTTCATCCACTACCTGCTCCACATCTTCATCCACCACCTTCTCCTCATCTTCATCCACCACCTTCTCCTAATCTTCATCCACTACATTCTCCTCATCTTCATCCTCCACCTTCTCCTCATCTTCATCCTCCACCTTCTCCTCATCTTCATCCACCTTCTCCTCATCTTCATCCACCACCTTCTCCTCATCTTCATCCTCCACCTTCTCCTCATCTTCGTCCACCTTCTCCTCATCTTCATCCACCACCTTCTCCTCATCTTCATCCTCTGCCTTCTCCTCATCTTCCACCACCAGCTGCTCCTCATCTTCCTCCAATAGCTGCTCCTCATTTTCATCCACTACCTTCTCCTCATCTTCATCCACCTTCTCCACATCTTCATCCACCACCTTCTCCTCATCTTCATCCACCAGCTGCTCCTCATTTTCATCCACCTTCTCCTCATCTTCATCCACCACCTTCTCCACATCTTTATCCACTACCTGCTCCTCATCTTCATCCACCATCTTCTCCTCATCTTCATCCACCACCATCTCATCTTCATCCACCACCTTCTCCTCATCTTCATCCACTACCTGCTCCTCATCTTCATCCACCTTCTCCTCATCTTCATCCACCACCTTCTCCTTATCTCCATCCACTACCTGCTCCTCATCTTCATCCACCTTCTCCTCATCTTCATCCACCACCTTCTCCTCATCTTCATCCACTACATTCTCCTCATCTTCATCCACTACCTGCTCCACATCTTCATCCACTACCTGCTCCTCATCTTCATCCACCTGCTCCTCATCTTCATCCACAGCCTTCTCCTCATCTTCATCCACCACCATCTCATCTTCATCCACCACCTTCTCCTAATCTTCATCCACCAGGATCTCCTCATTTTCATCCACCACCTTCTCCTCATCTTCATCCACCACCATCTCATCTTCATCCATCACCTTCTCCTCATCTTCATCCACCAGCATCTCCTCATCTTCATCCACCACCTTCTCCTCACCTTCATCCACCACCATCTCATCTTCATCCACCACCTTCTCCTCATCTTCCTCCACTACCTGCTCCTCATCTTCATCCACCACCTTCTCCTCATCTTCATCCACCAGCTGCTCCTCATCTTCATCCACCACCTGCTCCTCATCTTCATCCACCACCTTCTCCTCATCTTCGTCCACCAGCTGCTCCTCATCTTCATCCACCACATTCTCCTCATCTTCATCCACTACCTGCTCCTCATCTTCATCCACCTTCTCCTCATCTTCATCCACCACCTGCTCCTCATCTTCATCCACCACCTTCTCCTTATCTCCATCCACTACCTGCTCCTCATCTTCATCCACCTTCTAATCATCTTCATCCACCACCTTCTCCTCATCTTCATCCACTACATTCTCCTCATCTTCATCCACTACCTGCTCCACATCTTCATCCACCACCTTCTCCTCATCTTCATCCACCACCTTCTCCTAATCTTCATCCACTACATTCTCCTCATCTTCATCCACTACCTGCTCCACATCTTCATCCACTGCCTGCTCCTCATCTTCATCCACAGCCTTCTCCTCATCTTCATCCACCTTCTCCTCATCTTCATCCACAACCTTCTCCTCATCTTCATCCACCACCTTCTCCTCATCTTCATCCACCACCTTCTCCTCATCTTCATCCACCACCTTCTCCTCATCTTCATCCACCACCATCTCATCTTCATCCACCACCTTCTCCTCATCTTCATCCACTATCTTCTCATCTTCCACCACCAGCTGCTCCTCATCTTCCTCCACCAGCTGCTCCTCATCTTCATCCACCACCTTCTCATCTTCCACCACCAGCTGCTCCTCATCTTCCTCCAATAGCTGCTCCTCATCTTCATCCACTACCTTCTCCTCATCTTCATCCACCTTCTCCTCATCTTCATCCACCACCTTCTCCTCATCTTCATCCACCACCTGCTCTTCATCTTCATCCACCACCTTCTCCTCATCTTCATCCACTACCTGCTCCTCATCTTCATCCACCTGCTCCTCATCTTCATCCACAACCTTCTCCTCATCTTCATCCACCTTCTCCTCATCTTCATCCACCACCTTCTCCTCATCTTCATCCACCACCTTCTCCTCATCTTCATCCACCACATTCTCCTCATCTTCATCCACCTTCTCCTCATCTTTATCCATCACCTTGTCCTCATTTTCGTCCACCAACTTCTCCTCATCTTCATCCACCACCTTCTCCTCATCTTCATCCACCTTCTCCTCGTCTTCATCCACAACCTTCTCCTCATCTTCATCCACCTTCTCCTCATCTTCATCCACCACCTTCTCCTCATCTTCATCACCACCTTCTCCTCATCTTCATCCACCACCTTCTCCTCATCTTCATCCATCACCTTCTCCTCATTTTCGTCCACCAACTTCTCCTCATCTTCATCCACCACCTTCTCCTCATCTTCATCCACCTTCTCCTCATCTTCATCCAACACCTTCTCCTCATCTTCATCCACCACCCTCTCCTCATCTTCCTCCAATAGCTGCTCCTCATCTTCATCCACCAGCTGCTCCTCATCTTCATCCACCTTCTCCTCATCTTCATCCACCACCTTGTCCTCATCTTCATCCACCTTCTTCTCATCTTCATCCACCACCTTCTCCTCACCTTCATCCACCACCATCTCATCTTCATCCACCACCTTCTCCTCATCTTCATCCACCACCTTCACCTCATCTTCATCCAATACCTTCTCCTCACCTTCATCCACCACCTTCTCATCTTCATCCACAACCTTCTCCTCATCTTCATCCACCACCTTCTCCTCATCTTCATCCACTACCTTCTCCTCATCTTCATCCACCACCTTCTCCTCATCTTCGTCCACCAGCTGCTCTTCATCTTCATCCACCACCTTCTCCTCATCTTCATCCACCACATGCTCCTCATCTTCATCCACCACCTTCTCCTCATCTTCGTCCACCAGCTGCACCTCATCTTCATCCACCACCTTCTCCTCATCTTCATCCACCACCTTCTCCTCATCTTCATCCACCACCTTCTCCTCATCTTCATCCACTAGCATCTCCTCATCTTCATCCACCACCTTCTCCTCATCTTCATCCACCAGCTGCTCCTCATCTTCATCCACCACCTTCTCCTCATCTTCATCCACCATCTTCTCCTCATCTTCATCCACCACCATCTCATCTTCATCCACCACCTTCTCCTCATCTTCATCCACCACCTTCTCCTCATCTTCATCCACCACCTTCTCCTCATCTTCATCCACCACCTTCTCCTCATCTTCATCCACCAGCTGCTCTTCATCTTCCTCCACTACCTGCACCTCATCTTCATCCACCACCTTCTCCTCATCTTCATCCACCAGCTGCTCCTCATCTTCATCCACCACCTGCTCCTCATCTTCATCCACCACCTTCTCCTCATCTTCATCCACCACCTGCTCCTCATCTTCATCCACCACCTTCTCCTCATCTTCGTCCACCAGCTGCTCCTCATCTTCATCCACCACATTCTCCTCATCTTCATCCACTACCTGCTCCTCATCTTCATCCACCTTCTCCTCATCTTCATCCACCACCTGCACCTCATCTTCATCCACCTTGTCCTCATCTTCATCCACCACCTTCTCCTCATCTTCATCCACTACATTCTCCTCATCTTCATCCACTACCTGCTCCACATCTTCATCCACCACCTTCTCCTCATCTTCATCCACCAGCTACTCCTCATCTTCATCCACCACCTTCTCCTCATCATCATCACCACCTTCTCCTCATCTTCATCCACCACCTTCTCCTCATCTTCATCCACCACCTTCTCCTCATCTTCATCCACTACATTCTCCTCATCTTCACCCACTACCTGCTCCACATCTTCATCCACTACCTGCTCCTCATCTTCATCCACCTGCTCCTCATCTTCATCCACAACCTTCTCCTCATCTTCATCCACCTTCTCCTCATCTTCATCCACCACCTTCTCCTCATCTTCATCCACCACCTTCTCCCCATCGTCATCCACCAGCTTTCTCCTCATCTTCATCCACCACCATCTCATCTTCATCCACCACCTTCTCCTCATCTTCATCCACTATCTTCTCATCTTCCACCACCAGCTGCTCCTCATCTTCCTCCACCAGCTGCTCCTCATCTTCATCCACCACCTTCTCATCTTCCACCACCAGCTGCTCCTCATCTTCCTCCAATAGCTGCTCGTCATTTTCATCCACTACCTTCTCCTCATCTTCATCCACCTTCTCCACATCTTCATCCACCACCTTCTCCTCATCTTCGTCCACCAGCTGCTCCTCATCTTCATCCACCACCTTCTCCTCATCTTCATCCACCATCTTCTCCTCATCTTCATCCACCACCATCTCATCTTCATCCACCACCTTCTCCTCATCTTCATCCACTAGCATCTCCTCATCTTCATCCACCACCTTCTCCTCATCTTCATCCACTATCTTCTCATCTTCCACCACCAGCTGCTCCTCATCTTCCTCCACCAGCTGCTCCTCATTTTCATCCACCACCTTCTCATCTTCCACCACCATCTCATCTTCATCCTCCACGTTCTCCTCATCTTCATCCTCCACATTCTCCTCATCTTCATCCACTACCTGCTCCTCATCTTCATCCACCACCTTCTCATCTTCCACCACCAGCTGCTCCTCATCTTCCTCCAATAGCTGCTCCTCATCTTCATCCACTACCTTCTCCTAATCATCATCCACCTTCTCCACATCTTCATCCACCACCTTCTCCTCATCTTCATCCACCAGCTGCTCCTCATCTTCATCCACCTTCTCCTCATCTTCATCCACCACCTTGTCCTCATCTTCATCCACCACCTGCAGCTCATCTTCATCCACCAGCTACTCCTCATCTTCACCCACCACCATCTCATCTTCATCCACCACCTTCTCCTCATCTTAATCCACCAGCATCTCCTCATTTTCATCCACCACCTTCTCCTCATCTTCATCCACCACCTTCTCCTCATCTTCATCCCCCACCTTCTCCTCATCTTCACCCACCACCATATCATCTTCATCCATCACCTTCTCCTCATCTTCATCCACCAGCATCTCCTCATCTTCATCCACCTCCTTCTCCTCACCTTCATCCACCTCCTTCTCCTCACCTTCATCCACCACCATCTCATCTTCATCCACCACCTTCTCCTCATCTTCATCCACCACCTTCACCTCATCTTCATCCAATACCTTCTCCTCACCTTCATCCACCACCATCTCATCTTCATCCACCACCTTCTCATCTTCATCCACCACCTTCTCCTCATCTTCATCCACTAGCATCTCCTCATCTTCATCCACCACCTTCTCCTCATCTTCATCCACCACCTTCTCCTCATCTTCATCCACCAGCTGCTCCTCATCTTCATCCACCTTCTCCTCATCTTCATCCACCACCTTCTCCTCATCTTCGTCCACCAGCTGCTCCTCATCTTCATCCACCACCTTCTCCTCATCTTCATCCACCACCATCTCATCTTCATCCACCACCTTCTCCTCATCTTCATCCACTAGCATCTCCTCATCTTCATCCACCACCTTCTCCTCATCTTCATCCACTATCTTCTCATCTTCCACCAACAGCTGCTCCTCATCATCCTCCACCAGCTGCTCCTCATCTTCATCCACCACCTTCTCATCTTCCACCACCAGCTGCTCCTCATCTTCCTCCAATAGCTACTCCTCATCTTCATCCACTACCTTCTCCTAATCTTCATCCACCTTCTTCACATCTTCATCCACCACCTTCTCCTCATCTTCATCCACCAGCTGCTCCTCATCTTCATCCACCTTCTCCTCATCTTCATCCACCACCTTCTCCTCATCTTCATCCACTACCTGCTCCTCATCTTCATCCACCAGCTACTCCTCATCTTCATCCACCACCTTCTCCTCATCTTCATCACCACCTTCTCCTCATCTTCATCCACCACCTTCTCCTCATCTTCATCCACCACCTTGTCCTCATCTTCATCCACCTTCTTCTCATCTTCATCCACCACCTTCTCATCACCTTCATCCACCACCATCTCATCTTCATCCACCACCTTCTCCTCATCTTCATCCACCACCTTCACCTCATCTTCATCCAATACCTTCTCCTCACCTTCATCCACCACCATCTCATCTTCATCCACCACCTTCTCCTCATCTTCATCCACCACCTTCTCCTCATCTTCATCCACTACCTTCTCCTCATCTTCATCCACCACCTTCTCCTCATCTTCGTCCACCAGCTGCTCTTCATCTTCATCCACCACCTTCTCCTCATCTTCATCCACCACATGCTCCTCATCTTCATCCACCATCTTCTCCTCATCTTCGTCCACCAGCTGCTCCTCATCTTCATCCACCACCTTCTCCTCATCTTCATCCACCACCTTCTCCTCATCTTCATCCACCACCTTCTCCTCATCTTCATCCACCTTCTCCTCATCTTCATCCACCACCTTCTCCTCATCTTCATCCACCAGCTGCTCCTCATCTTCATCCACCACCTGCTCCTCATCTTCATCCACCACCTTCTCCTCATCTTCATCCACCACCTGCTCCTCATCTTCATCCACCACCTTCTCCTCATCTTCGTCCACCAGCTGCTCCTCATCTTCATCCACCACATTCTCCTCATCTTCATCCACTACCTGCTCCTCATCTTCATCCACCTTCTCCTCATCTTCATCCACCACCTGCTCCTCATCTTCATCCACCTTGTCCTCATCTTCATCCACCACCTTCTCCTCATCTTCATCCACTACATTCTCCTCACCTTCATCCACCACCATCTCATCTTCATCCACCACCTTCTCCTCATCTTCATCCACCACCTTCTCATCTTCATCCACCACCTTCTCCTCATCTTCATCCACTAGCATCTCCTCATCTTCATCCACCACCTTCTCCTCATCTTCATCCACCACCTTCTCCTCATCTTCATCCACCAGCTGCTCCTCATCTTCATCCACCTTCTCCTCATCTTCATCCACCACCTTCTCCTCATCTTCGTCCACCAGCTGCTCCTCATCTTCATCCACCACCTTCTCCTCATCTTCATCCACCATCTTCTCCTCATCTTCATCCACCACCATCTCATCTTCATCCACCACCTTCTCCTCATCTTCATCCACTAGCATCTCCTCATCTTCATCCACCACCTTCTCCTCATCTTCATCCACTATCTTCTCATCTTCCACCACCAGCTGCTCCTCATCTTCCTCCACCAGCTGCTCCTCATCTTCATCCACCACCTTCTCATCTTCCACCACCAGCTGCTCCTCATCTTCCTCCAATAGCTACTCCTCATCTTCATCCACTACCTTCTCCTAATCTTCATCCACCTTCTTCACATCTTCATCCACCACCTTCTCCTCATCTTCATCCACCAGCTGCTCCTCATCTTCATCCACCTTCTCCTCATCTTCATCCACCACCTTCTCCTCATCTTCATCCACTACCTGCTCCTCATCTTCATCCACCAGCTACTCCTCATCTTCATCCACCACCTTCTCCTCATCTTCATCACCACCTTCTCCTCATCTTCATCCACCACCTTCTCCTCATCTTCATCCATCACCTTCTCCTCATTTTCGTCCACCAACTTCTCCTCATCTTCATCCACCACCTTCTCCTCATCTTCATCCACCTTCTCCTCATCTTCATCCAACACCTTCTCCTCATCTTCATCCACCACCCTCTCCTCATCTTCCTCCAATAGCTGCTCCTCATCTTCATCCACCAGCTGCTCCTCATCTTCATCCACCTTCTCCTCATCTTCATCCACCACCTTGTCCTCATCTTCATTCACCTTCTTCTCATCTTCATCCACCACCTTCTCCTCACCTTCATCCACCACCATCTCATCTTCATCCACCACCTTCTCCTCATCTTCATCCACCACCTTCACCTCATCTTCATCCAATACCTTCTCCTCACCTTCATCCACCACCTTCTCATCTTCATCCACCACCTTCTCCTCATCTTCATCCACCACCTTCTCCTCATCTTCATCTACTACCTTCTCCTCATCTTCATCCACCACCTTCTCCTCATCTTCGTCCACCAGCTGCTCTTCATCTTCATCCACCACCTTCTCCTCATCTTCATCCACCACATGCTCCTCATCTTCATCCACCACCTTCTCCTCATCTTCGTCCACCAGCTGCTCCTCATCTTCATCCACCACCTTCTCCTCATCTTCATCCACCACCTTCTCCTCATCTTCATCCACCACCTTCTCCTCATCTTCATCCACTAGCATCTCCTCATCTTCATCCACCACCTTCTCCTCATCTTCATCCACCAGCTGCTCCTCATCTTCATCCACCACCTTCTCCTCATCTTCATCCACCATCTTCTCCTCATCTTCATCCACCACCATCTCATCTTCATCCACCACCTTCTCCTCATCTTCATCCACCACCTTCTCCTCATCTTCATCCACCACCTTCTCCTCATCTTCATCCACCACCTTCTCCTCATCTTCATCCACCAGCTGCTCTTCATCTTCCTCCACTACCTGCACCTCATCTTCATCCACCACCTTCTCCTCATCTTCATCCACCAGCTGCTCCTCATCTTCATCCACCACCTGCTCCTCATCTTCATCCACCACCTTCTCCTCATCTTCATCCACCACCTGCTCCTCATCTTCATCCACCACCTTCTCCTCATCTTCGTCCACCAGCTGCTCCTCATCTTCATCCACCACATTCTCCTCATCTTCATCCACTACCTGCTCCTCATCTTCATCCACCTTCTCCTCATCTTCATCCACCACCTGCTCCTCATCTTCATCCACCTTGTCCTCATCTTCATCCACCACCTTCTCCTCATCTTCATCCACTACATTCTCCTCATCTTCATCCACTACCTGCTCCACATCTTCATCCACCACCTTCTCCTCATCTTCATCCACCAGCTACTCCTCATCTTCATCCACCACCTTCTCCTCATCATCATCACCACCTTCTCCTCATCTTCATCCACCACCTTCTCCTCATCTTCATCCACCACCTTCTCCTCATCTTCATCCACTACATTCTCCTCATCTTCACCCACTACCTGCTCCACATCTTCATCCACTACCTGCTCCTCATCTTCATCCACAACCTTCTCCTCATCTTCATCCACCTTCTCCTCATCTTCATCCACCACCTTCTCCTCATCTTCATCCACCACCTTCTCCCCATCGTCATCCACCACCTTTCTGCTCATCTTCATCCACCACCATCTCATCTTCATCCACCACCTTCTCCTCATCTTCATCCACTATCTTCTCATCTTCCACCACCAGCTGCTCCTCATCTTCCTCCACCAGCTGCTCCTCATCTTCATCCACCACCTTCTCATCTTCCACCACCAGCTGCTCCTCATATTCCTCCAATAGCTGCTCCTCATTTTCATCCACTACCTTCTCCTCATCTTCATCCACCTTCTCCACATCTTCATCCACCACCTTCTCCTCATCTTCATCCACCAGCTGCTCCTCATTTTCATCCACCTTCTCCTCATCTTCATCCACCACCTTCTCCACATCTTTATCCACTACCTGCTCCTCATCTTCATCCACCATCTTCTCCTCATCTTCATCCACCACCATCTCATCTTCATCCACCACCTTCTCCTCATCTTCATCCACTACCTGCTCCTCATCTTCATCCACCTTCTCCTCATCTTCATCCACCACCTTCTCCTTATCTCCATCCACTACCTGCTCCTCATCTTCATCCACCTTCTCCTCATCTTCATCCACCACCTTCTCCTCATCTTCATCCACTACATTCTCCTCATCTTCACCCACTACCTGCTCCACATCTTCATCCACTACCTGCTCCTCATCTTCATCCACAACCTTCTCCTCATCTTCATCCACCTTCTCCTCATCTTCATCCACCACCTTCTCCTCATCTTCATCCACCACCTTCTCCCCATCGTCATCCACCACCTTTCTGCTCATCTTCATCCACCACCATCTCATCTTCATCCACCACCTTCTCCTCATCTTCATCCACTATCTTCTCATCTTCCACCACCAGCTGCTCCTCATCTTCCTCCACCAGCTGCTCCTCATCTTCATCCACCACCTTCTCATCTTCCACCACCAGCTGCTCCTCATCTTCCTCCAATAGCTGCTCCTCATTTTCATCCACTACCTTCTCCTCATCTTCATCCACCTTCTCCACATCTTCATCCACCACCTTCTCCTCATCTTCATCCACCAGCTGCTCCTCATTTTCATCCACCTTCTCCTCATCTTCATCCACCACCTTCTCCACATCTTTATCCACTACCTGCTCCTCATCTTCATCCACCATCTTCTCCTCATCTTCATCCACCACCATCTCATCTTCATCCACCACCTTCTCCTCATCTTCATCCACTACCTGCTCCTCATCTTCATCCACCTTCTCCTCATCTTCATCCACCACCTTCTCCTTATCTCCATCCACTACCTGCTCCTCATCTTCATCCACCTTCTCCTCATCTTCATCCACCACCTTCTCCTCATCTTCATCCACTACATTCTCCTCATCTTCATCCACTACCTGCTCCACATCTTCATCCACTATCTGCTCCTCATCTTCATCCACCTGCTCCTCATCTTCATCCACAGCCTTCTCCTCATCTTCATCCACCACCATCTCATCTTCATCCACCACCTTCTCCTAATCTTCATCCACCAGGATCTCCTCATTTTCATCCACCACCTTCTCCTCATCTTCATCCACCACCATCTCATCTTCATCCATCACCTTCTCCTCATCTTCATCCACCAGCATCTCCTCATCTTCATCCACCACCTTCTCCTCACCTTCATCCACCACCATCTCATCTTCATCCACCACCTTCTCCTCATCTTCCTCCACTACCTGCTCCTCATCTTCATCCACCACCTTCTCCTCATCTTCATCCACCAGCTGCTCCTCATCTTCATCCACCACCTGCTCCTCATCTTCATCCACCACCTTCTCCTCATCTTCGTCCACCAGCTGCTCCTCATCTTCATCCACCACATTCTCCTCATCTTCATCCACTACCTGCTCCTCATCTTCATCCACCTTCTCCTCATCTTCATCCACCACCTGCTCCTCATCTTCATCCACCACCTTCTCCTTATCTCCATCCACTACCTGCTCCTCATCTTCATCCACCTTCTAATCATCTTCATCCACCACCTTCTCCTCATCTTCATCCACTACATTCTCCTCATCTTCATCCACTACCTGCTCCACATCTTCATCCACCACCTTCTCCTCATCTTCATCCACCACCTTCTCCTAATCTTCATCCACTACATTCTCCTCATCTTCATCCACTACCTGCTCCACATCTTCATCCACAACCTTCTCCTCATCTTCATCCACCACCTTCTCCTCATCTTCATCCACCACCTTCTCCTCATCTTCATCCACCACCTTCTCCTCATCTTCATCCACCACCATCTCATCTTCATCCACCACCTTCTCCTCATCTTCATCCACTATCTTCTCATCTTCCACCACCAGCTGCTCCTCATCTTCCTCCACCAGCTGCTCCTCATCTTCATCCACCACCTTCTCATCTTCCACCACCAGCTGCTCCTCATCTTCCTCCAATAGCTGCTCCTCATCTTCATCCACTACCTTCTCCTCATCTTCATCCACCTTCTCCACATCTTCATCCACCACCTTCTCCTCATCTTCATCCACCAGCTGCTCCTCATTTTCATCCACCTTCTCCTCATCTTCATCCACCACCTTCTCCTCATCTTCATCCACCACCTGCTCTTCATCTTCATCCACCACCTTCTCCTCATCTTCATCCACTACCTGCTCCTCATCTTCATCCACCTGCTCCTCATCTTCATCCACAACCTTCTCCTCATCTTCATCCACCTTCTCCTCATCTTCATCCACCACCTTCTCCTCATCTTCATCCACCACCTTCTCCTCATCTTAATCCACCACCTTCTCCTCATCTTCATCCACCACATTCTCCTCATCTTCATCCACCTTCTCCTCATCTTTATCCATCACCTTGTCCTCATTTTCGTCCACCAACTTCTCCTCATCTTCATCCACCACCTTCTCCTCATCTTCATCCACCTTCTCCTCGTCTTCATCCACAACCTTCTCCTCATCTTCATCCACCTTCTCCTCATCTTCATCCACCACCTTCTCCTCATCTTCATCCACCTTCTCCTCATCTTCATCCACCACCTGCTCCTCATCTTCATCCACCAGCTACTCCTCATCTTCATCCACCACCTTCTCCTCATCTTCATCACCACCTTCTCCTCATCTTCATCCACCACCTTCTCCTCATCTTCATCCATCACCTTCTCCTCATTTTCGTCCACCAACTTCTCTTCATCTTCCTCCACTACCTGCACCTCATCTTCATCCACCACCTTCTCCTCATCTTCATCCACCAGCTGCTCCTCATCTTCATCCACCACCTGCTCCTCATCTTCATCCACCACCTTCTCCTCATCTTCATCCACCACCTGCTCCTCATCTTCATCCACCACCTTCTCCTCATCTTCGTCCACCAGCTGCTCCTCATCTTCATCCACCACATTCTCCTCATCTTCATCCACTACCTGCTCCTCATCTTCATCCACCTTCTCCTCATCTTCATCCACCACCTGCTCCTCATCTTCATCCACCTTGTCCTCATCTTCATCCACCACCTTCTCCTCATCTTCATCCACTACATTCTCCTCATCTTCATCCACTACCTGCTCCACATCTTCATCCACCACCTTCTCCTCATCTTCATCCACCAGCTACTCCTCATCTTCATCCACCACCTTCTCCTCATCATCATCACCACCTTCTCCTCATCTTCATCCACCACCTTCTCCTCATCTTCATCCACTACATTCTCCTCATCTTCACCTACTACCTGCTCCACATCTTCATCCACTACCTGCTCCTCATCTTCATCCACCTGCTCCTCATCTTCATCCACAACCTTCTCCTCATCTTCAGCCACCTTCTCCTCATCTTCATCCACCACCTTCTCCTCATCTTCATCCACCACCTTCTCCCCATCGTCATCCACCACCTTTCTCCTCATCTTCATCCACCACCATCTCATCTTCATCCACCACCTTCTCCTCATCTTCATCCACTATCTTCTCATCTTCCACCACCAGCTGCTCCTCATCTTCCTCCACCAGCTGCTCCTCATCTTCATCCACCACCTTCTCATCTTTCACCACCAGCTGCTCCTCATCTTCCTCCAATAGCTGCTCCTCATTTTCATCCACTACCTTCTCCTCATCTTCATCCACCTTCTCCACATCTTCATCCACCACCTTCTCCTCATCTTCATCCACCAGCTGCTCCTCATTTTCATCCACCTTCTCCTCATCTTCATCCACCACCTTCTCCACATCTTTATCCACTACCTGCTCCTCATCTTCATCCACCATCTTCTCCTCATCTTCATCCACCACCATCTCATCTTCATCCACCACCTTCTCCTCATCTTCATCCACTACCTGCTCCTCATCTTCATCCACCTTCTCCTCATCTTCATCCACCACCTTCTCCTTATCTCCATCCACTACCTGCTCCTCATCTTCATCCACCTTCTCCTCATCTTCATCCACCACCTTCTCCTCATCTTCATCCACTACATTCTCCTCATCTTCATCCACTACCTGCTCCACATCTTCATCCACTACCTGCTCCTCATCTTCATCCACCTGCTCCTCATCTTCATCCACAGCCTTCTCCTCATCTTCATCCACCACCATCTCATCTTCATCCACCACCTTCTCCTAATCTTCATCCACCAGGATCTCCTCATTTTCATCCACCACCTTCTCCTCATCTTCATCCACCACCATCTCATCTTCATCCATCACCTTCTCCTCATCTTCATCCACCAGCATCTCCTCATCTTCATCCACCACCTTCTCCTCACCTTCATCCACCACCATCTCATCTTCATCCACCACCTTCTCCTCATCTTCCTCCACTACCTGCTCCTCATCTTCATCCACCACCTTCTCCTCATCTTCATCCACCAGCTGCTCCTCATCTTCATCCACCACCTGCTCCTCATCTTCATCCACCACCTTCTCCTCATCTTCGTCCACCAGCTGCTCCTCATCTTCATCCACCACATTCTCCTCATCTTCATCCACTACCTGCTCCTCATCTTCATCCACCTTCTCCTCATCTTCATCCACCACCTGCTCCTCATCTTCATCCACCACCTTCTCCTTATCTCCATCCACTACCTGCTCCTCATCTTCATCCACCTTCTAATCATCTTCATCCACCACCTTCTCCTCATCTTCATCCACTACATTCTCCTCATCTTCATCCACTACCTGCTCCACATCTTCATCCACCACCTTCTCCTCATCTTCATCCACCACCTTCTCCTAATCTTCATCCACTACATTCTCCTCATCTTCATCCACTACCTGCTCCACATCTTCATCCACTACCTGCTCCTCATCTTCATCCACAGCCTTCTCCTCATCTTCATCCACCTTCTCCTCATCTTCATCCACAACCTTCTCCTCATCTTCATCCACCACCTTCTCCTCATCTTCATCCACCACCTTCTCCTCATCTTCATCCACCACCTTCTCCTCATCTTCATCCACCACCATCTCATCTTCATCCACCACCTTCTCCTCATCTTCATCCACTATCTTCTCATCTTCCACCACCAGCTGCTCCTCATCTTCCTCCACCAGCTGCTCCTCATCTTCATCCACCACCTTCTCATCTTCCACCACCAGCTGCTCCTCATCTTCCTCCAATAGCTGCTCCTCATCTTCATCCACTACCTTCTCCTCATCTTCATCCACCTTCTCCACATCTTCATCCACCACCTTCTCCTCATCTTCATCCACCAGCTGCTCCTCATTTTCATCCACCTTCTCCTCATCTTCATCAACCACCTTCTCCTCATCTTCATCCACCACCTGCTCTTCATCTTCATCCACCACCTTCTCCTCATCTTCATCCACTACCTGCTCCTCATCTTCATCCACCTGCTCCTCATCTTCATCCACAACCTTCTCCTCATCTTCATCCACCTTCTCCTCATCTTCATCCACCACCTTCTCCTCATCTTCATCCACCACCTTCTCCTCATCTTAATCCACCACCTTCTCCTCATCTTCATCCACCACATTCTCCTCATCTTCATCCACCTTCTCCTCATCTTTATCCATCACCTTGTCCTCATTTTCGTCCACCAACTTCTCCTCATCTTCATCCACCACCTTCTCCTCATCTTCATCCACCTTCTCCTCGTCTTCATCCACAACCTTCTCCTCATCTTCATCCACCTTCTCCTCATCTTCATCCACCACCTTCTCCTCATCTTCATCCACCTTCTCCTCATCTTCATCCACCACCTGCTCCTCATCTTCATCCACCAGCTACTCCTCATCTTCATCCACCACCTTCTCCTCATCTTCATCACAACCTTCTCCTCATCTTCATCCACCTTCTCCTCATCTTCATCCACCACCTTCTCCTCATCTTCATCCACCTTCTCCTCATCTTCATCCACCACCTGCTCCTCATCTTCATCCACCAGCTACTCCTCATCTTCATCCACCACCTTCTCCTCATCTTCATCACCACCTTCTCCTCATCTTCATCCACCACCTTCTCCTCATCTTCATCCATCACCTTCTCCTCATTTTCGTCCACCAACTTCTCCTCATCTTCATCCACCACCTTCTCCTCATCTTCATCCACCACCTTCTCCTAATCTTCATCCACTACATTCTCCTCATCTTCATCCACTACCTGCTCCACATCTTCATCCACTACCTGCTCCTCATCTTCATCCACAGCCTTCTCCTCATCTTCATCCACCTTCTCCTCATCTTCATCCACAACCTTCTCCTCATCTTCATCCACCACCTTCTCCTCATCTTCATCCACCACCTTCTCCTCATCTTCATCCACCACCTTCTCCTCATCTTCATCCACCACCATCTCATCTTCATCCACCACCTTCTCCTCATCTTCATCCACTATCTTCTCATCTTCCACCACCAGCTGCTCCTCATCTTCCTCCACCAGCTGCTCCTCATCTTCATCCACCACCTTCTCATCTTCCACCACCAGCTGCTCCTCATCTTCCTCCAATAGCTACTCCTCATCTTCATCCACCACCTTCTCCTCATCATCATCACCACCTTCTCCTCATCTTCATCCACCACCTTCTCCTCATCTTCATCCACCACCTTCTCCTCATCTTCATCCACTACATTCTCCTCATCTTCACCCACTACCTGCTCCACATCTTCATCCACTACCTGCTCCTCATCTTCATCCACCTGCTCCTCATCTTCATCCACAACCTTCTCCTCATCTTCATCCACCTTCTCCTCATCTTCATCCACCACCTTCTCCTCATCTTCATCCACCACCTTCTCCCCATCGTCATCCACCACCTTTCTCCTCATCTTCATCCACCACCATCTCATCTTCATCCACCACCTTCTCCTCATCTTCATCCACTATCTTCTCATCTTCCACCACCAGCTGCTCCTCATCTTCCTCCACCAGCTGCTCCTCATCTTCATCCACCACCATCTCATCTTCATCCACCACCTTCTCCTCATCTTCATCCACTACATTCTCCTCATCTTCATCCACTACCTGCTCCACATCTTCATCCACCACCTTCTCCTCATCTTCATCCACCACCTTCTCCTAATCTTCATCCACTACATTCTCCTCATCTTCATCCTCCACCTTCTCCTCATCTTCATCCTCCACCTTCTCCTCATCTTCATCCACCTTCTCCTCATCTTCATCCACCACCTTCTCCTCATCTTCATCCTCCACCTTCTCCTCATCTTCGTCCACCTTCTCCTCATCTTCATCCACCACCTTCTCCTCATCTTCATCCTCTGCCTTCTCCTCATCTTCCACCACCAGCTGCTCCTCATCTTCCTCCAATAGCTGCTCCTCATTTTCATCCACTACCTTCTCCTCATCTTCATCCACCTTCTCCACATCTTCATCCACCACCTTCTCCTCATCTTCATCCACCAGCTGCTCCTCATTTTCATCCACCTTCTCCTCATCTTCATCCACCACCTTCTCCACATCTTTATCCACTACCTGCTCCTCATCTTCATCCACCATCTTCTCCTCATCTTCATCCACCACCATCTCATCTTCATCCACCACCTTCTCCTCATCTTCATCCACTACCTGCTCCTCATCTTCATCCACCTTCTCCTCATCTTCATCCACCACCTTCTCCTTATCTCCATCCACTACCTGCTCCTCATCTTCATCCACCTTCTCCTCATCTTCATCCACCACCTTCTCCTCATCTTCATCCACTACATTCTCCTCATCTTCATCCACTACCTGCTCCACATCTTCATCCACTACCTGCTCCTCATCTTCATCCACCTGCTCCTCATCTTCATCCACAGCCTTCTCCTCATCTTCATCCACCACCATCTCATCTTCATCCACCACCTTCTCCTAATCTTCATCCACCAGGATCTCCTCATTTTCATCCACCACCTTCTCCTCATCTTCATCCACCACCATCTCATCTTCATCCATCACCTTCTCCTCATCTTCATCCACCAGCATCTCCTCATCTTCATCCACCACCTTCTCCTCACCTTCATCCACCACCATCTCATCTTCATCCACCACCTTCTCCTCATCTTCCTCCACTACCTGCTCCTCATCTTCATCCACCACCTTCTCCTCATCTTCATCCACCAGCTGCTCCTCATCTTCATCCACCACCTGCTCCTCATCTTCATCCACCACCTTCTCCTCATCTTCGTCCACCAGCTGCTCCTCATCTTCATCCACCACATTCTCCTCATCTTCATCCACTACCTGCTCCTCATCTTCATCCACCTTCTCCTCATCTTCATCCACCACCTGCTCCTCATCTTCATCCACCACCTTCTCCTTATCTCCATCCACTACCTGCTCCTCATCTTCATCCACCTTCTAATCATCTTCATCCACCACCTTCTCCTCATCTTCATCCACTACATTCTCCTCATCTTCATCCACTACCTGCTCCACATCTTCATCCACCACCTTCTCCTCATCTTCATCCACCACCTTCTCCTAATCTTCATCCACTACATTCTCCTCATCTTCATCCACTACCTGCTCCACATCTTCATCCACTGCCTGCTCCTCATCTTCATCCACAGCCTTCTCCTCATCTTCATCCACCTTCTCCTCATCTTCATCCACAACCTTCTCCTCATCTTCATCCACCACCTTCTCCTCATCTTCATCCACCACCTTCTCCTCATCTTCATCCACCACCTTCTCCTCATCTTCATCCACCACCATCTCATCTTCATCCACCACCTTCTCCTCATCTTCATCCACTATCTTCTCATCTTCCACCACCAGCTGCTCCTCATCTTCCTCCACCAGCTGCTCCTCATCTTCATCCACCACCTTCTCATCTTCCACCACCAGCTGCTCCTCATCTTCCTCCAATAGCTGCTCCTCATCTTCATCCACTACCTTCTCCTCATCTTCATCCACCTTCTCCTCATCTTCATCCACCACCTTCTCCTCATCTTCATCCACCACCTGCTCTTCATCTTCATCCACCACCTTCTCCTCATCTTCATCCACTACCTGCTCCTCATCTTCATCCACCTGCTCCTCATCTTCATCCACAACCTTCTCCTCATCTTCATCCACCTTCTCCTCATCTTCATCCACCACCTTCTCCTCATCTTCATCCACCACCTTCTCCTCATCTTCATCCACCACATTCTCCTCATCTTCATCCACCTTCTCCTCATCTTTATCCATCACCTTGTCCTCATTTTCGTCCACCAACTTCTCCTCATCTTCATCCACCACCTTCTCCTCATCTTCATCCACCTTCTCCTCGTCTTCATCCACAACCTTCTCCTCATCTTCATCCACCTTCTCCTCATCTTCATCCACCACCTTCTCCTCATCTTCATCCACCAGCTACTCCTCATCTTCATCCACCACCTTCTCCTCATCTTCATCACCACCTTCTCCTCATCTTCATCCACCACCTTCTCCTCATCTTCATCCATCACCTTCTCCTCATTTTCGTCCACCAACTTCTCCTCATCTTCATCCACCACCTTCTCCTCATCTTCATCCACCTTCTCCTCATCTTCATCCAACACCTTCTCCTCATCTTCATCCACCACCCTCTCCTCATCTTCCTCCAATAGCTGCTCCTCATCTTCATCCACCAGCTGCTCCTCATCTTCATCCACCTTCTCCTCATCTTCATCCACCACCTTGTCCTCATCTTCATCCACCTTCTTCTCATCTTCATCCACCACCTTCTCCTCACCTTCATCCACCACCATCTCATCTTCATCCACCACCTTCTCCTCATCTTCATCCACCACCTTCACCTCATCTTCATCCAATACCTTCTCCTCACCTTCATCCACCACCTTCTCATCTTCATCCACAACCTTCTCCTCATCTTCATCCACCACCTTCTCCTCATCTTCATCCACTACCTTCTCCTCATCTTCATCCACCACCTTCTCCTCATCTTCGTCCACCAGCTGCTCTTCATCTTCATCCACCACCTTCTCCTCATCTTCATCCACCACATGCTCCTCATCTTCATCCACCACCTTCTCCTCATCTTCGTCCACCAGCTGCACCTCATCTTCATCCACCACCTTCTCCTCATCTTCATCCACCACCTTCTCCTCATCTTCATCCACCACCTTCTCCTCATCTTCATCCACTAGCATCTCCTCATCTTCATCCACCACCTTCTCCTCATCTTCATCCACCAGCTGCTCCTCATCTTCATCCACCACCTTCTCCTCATCTTCATCCACCATCTTCTCCTCATCTTCATCCACCACCATCTCATCTTCATCCACCACCTTCTCCTCATCTTCATCCACCACCTTCTCCTCATCTTCATCCACCACCTTCTCCTCATCTTCATCCACCACCTTCTCCTCATCTTCATCCACCAGCTGCTCTTCATCTTCCTCCACTACCTGCACCTCATCTTCATCCACCACCTTCTCCTCATCTTCATCCACCAGCTGCTCCTCATCTTCATCCACCACCTGCTCCTCATCTTCATCCACCACCTTCTCCTCATCTTCATCCACCACCTGCTCCTCATCTTCATCCACCACCTTCTCCTCATCTTCGTCCACCAGCTGCTCCTCATCTTCATCCACCACATTCTCCTCATCTTCATCCACTACCTGCTCCTCATCTTCATCCACCTTCTCCTCATCTTCATCCACCACCTGCACCTCATCTTCATCCACCTTGTCCTCATCTTCATCCACCACCTTCTCCTCATCTTCATCCACTACATTCTCCTCATCTTCATCCACTACCTGCTCCACATCTTCATCCACCACCTTCTCCTCATCTTCATCCACCAGCTACTCCTCATCTTCATCCACCACCTTCTCCTCATCATCATCACCACCTTCTCCTCATCTTCATCCACCACCTTCTCCTCATCTTCATCCACCACCTTCTCCTCATCTTCATCCACTACATTCTCCTCATCTTCACCCACTACCTGCTCCACATCTTCATCCACTACCTGCTCCTCATCTTCATCCACCTGCTCCTCATCTTCATCCACAACCTTCTCCTCATCTTCATCCACCTTCTCCTCATCTTCATCCACCACCTTCTCCTCATCTTCATCCACCACCTTCTCCCCATCGTCATCCACCAGCTTTCTCCTCATCTTCATCCACCACCATCTCATCTTCATCCACCACCTTCTCCTCATCTTCATCCACTATCTTCTCATCTTCCACCACCAGCTGCTCCTCATCTTCCTCCACCAGCTGCTCCTCATCTTCATCCACCACCTTCTCATCTTCCACCACCAGCTGCTCCTCATCTTCCTCCAATAGCTGCTCGTCATTTTCATCCACTACCTTCTCCTCATCTTCATCCACCTTCTCCACATCTTCATCCACCACCTTCTCCTCATCTTCATCCACCAGCTGCTCCTCATTTTCATCCACCTTCTCCTCATCTTCATCCACCACCTTCTCCACATCTTTATCCACTACCTGCTCCTCATCTTCATCCACCATCTTCTCCTCATCTTCATCCACCACCATCTCATCTTCATCCACCACCTTCTCCTCATCTTCATCCACTACCTGCTCCTCATCTTCATCCACCTTCTCCTCATCTTCATCCACCACCTTCTCCTTATCTCCATCCACTACCTGCTCCTCATCTTCATCCACCTTCTCCTCATCTTCATCCACCACCTTCTCCTCATCTTCATCCACTACATTCTCCTCATCTTCATCCACTACCTGCTCCACATCTTCATCCACTACCTGCTCCTCATCTTCATCCACCTGCTCCTCATCTTCATCCACAGCCTTCTCCTCATCTTCATCCACCACCATCTCATCTTCATCCACCACCTTCTCCTAATCTTCATCCACCAGGATCTCCTCATTTTCATCCACCACCTTCTCCTCATCTTCCTCCACTACCTGCTCCTCATCTTCATCCACCAGCTGCTCCTCATCTTCATCCACCACCTTCTCCTCATCTTCCTCCACTACCTGCTCCTCATCTTCATCCACCAGCTGCTCCTCATCTTCATCCACCACCTGCTCCTCATCTTCATCCACCACCTTCTCCTCATCTTCATCCACCAGCTGCTCCTCATCTTCGTCCACCACCTTTTCCCCGTCTTCATCCACCAGCTGCTCCTCATCTTCATCCACCACTTTCTCCTCATCTTCATCCACCAGCTGCTCCTCATCTTCGTCCACCACCTTCTCCTCATCTTCCACCAATAGCTGCTCCTCATCTTCATCCACCACCTTCTCCTCATCTTCATCCACCACCTTCTCCTCATCTTCATCCACCACCATCTCATCTTAATCCATCACCTTCTCCTCATCTTCATCCACCAGCATCTCCTCATCTTCGTCCACCACCTTCTCCTCATCTTCCACCAATAGCTGCTCCTCATCTTCATCCACCACCTTCTCCTCATCTTCATCCACCACCTTCTCCTCATCTTCATCCACCACCATCTCATCTTCATCCATCACCTTCTCCTCATCTTCATCCACCAGCATCTCCTCATCTTCGTCCATCACCTTCTCCTCATCTTCATCCACCAGCATCTCCTCATCTTCATCCACCACCTTCTCCTCACCTTCATCCACCACCATCTCATCTTCATCCACTACCTGCTCCTCATCTTCATCCACCACCTTCTCCTCATCTTCATCCACCAGCTGCTCCTCATCTTCATCCACCACCTGCTCCTCATCTTCATCCACCACCTTCTCCTCATCTTCATCAACCAGCTGCTCCTCATCTTCATCCACCACATTCTCCTCATTTTCATCCACTACCTGCTCCTCATCTTCATCCACCTTCTCCTCATCTTCATCCACCACCTGCTCCTCATCTTCATCCACCACCTTCTCCTTATCTCCATCCACTACCTGCTCCTCATCTTCATCCACCTTCTCCTCATCTTCATCCACCACCTGCTCCTCATCTTCATCCACCACCTTCTCCTTATCTCCATCCACTACCTGCTCCTCATCTTCATCCACCTTCTCCTCATCTTCATCCACCACCTTCTCCTCATCTTCATCCACCTTCTCCTCGTCTTCATCCAAAACCTTCTCCTCATCTTCATCCACCTTCTCCTCATCTTCATCCACCACCTTCTCCTCATCTTCATCCACCAGCTGCTCCTCATTTTCATCAACCTTCACCTCATCTTCATCCACCACCTTCTCCTCATCTTCATCCACCACCTGCTCTTCATCTTTATCCACCACCTTCTCCTCATCTTCATCCACTACCTGCTCCTCATCTTCATCCACCTGCTCCTCATCTTCATCCACAACCTTCTCCTCATCTTCATCCACCTTCTCCTCATCTTCATCCACCACCATCTCATCTTCATCCACCACCTTCTCCTCATCTTCATCTACTAGCATCTCCTCATCTTCATCCGCCACCTTCTCCTCATCTTCATCCACCACCTCCTCCTCATCTTCATCCACCAGCTGCTCCTCATCTTCGTCCACCACCTTTTCCCCGTCTTCATACACCAGCTGCTCCTCATCTTCATCCACCACTTTCTCCTCATCTTCATCCACCAGCTGCTCCTCATCTTCGTCCACCACCTTCTCCTCATCTTCCACCAATAGCTGCTCCTCATCTTCATCCACCACCTTCTCCTCATCTTCATCCACCACCTTCTCCTCATCTTCATCCACCACCATCTCATCTTAATCCATCACCTTCTCCTCATCTTCATCCACCAGCATCTCCTCATCTTCGTCCACCACCTTCTCCTCATCTTCCACCAATAGCTGCTCCTCATCTTCATCCACCACCTTCTCCTCATCTTCATCCACCACCTTCTCCTCATCTTCATCCACCACCATCTCATCTTCATCCATCACCTTCTCCTCATCTTCATCCACCAGCATCTCCTCATCTTTGTCCATCACCTTCTCCTCATCTTCATCCACCAGCATCTCCTCATCTTCATCCACTACCTGCTCCTCATCTTCATCCACCTTCTCCTCATCTTCATCCACCACCTGCTCCTCATCTTCATCCACCACCTTCTCCTTATCTCCATCCACTACCTGCTCCTCATCTTCATCCACCTTCTAATCATCTTCATCCACCACCTTCTCCTCATCTTCATCCACTACATTCTCCTCATCTTCATCCACCTTCTCCTCGTCTTCATCCAAAACCTTCTCCTCATCTTCATCCACCTTCTCCTCATCTTCATCCACCACCTTCTCCTCACCTTCATCCACCACCATCTCATCTTCATCCACCACCTTCTCCTCATCTTCATCCACCAGGATCTCCTCATTTTCATCCACCACCTTCTCCTCATCTTCATCCACCAGCTGCTCCTCATTTTCATCAACCTTCACCTCATCTTCATCCACCACCTTCTCCTCATCTTCATCCACCACCTGCTCTTCATCTTCATCCACCACCTTCTCCTCATCTTCATCCACTACCTGCTCCTCATCTTCATCCACCTGCTCCTCATCTTCATCCACAACCTTCTCCTCATCTTCATCCACCTTCTCCTCATCTTCATCCACCACCATCTCATCTTCATCCACCACCTTCTCCTCATCTTCATCTACTAGCATCTCCTCATCTTCATCCGCCACCTTCTCCTCATCTTCATCCACCACCTCCTCCTCATCTTCATCCACCAGCTGCTCCTCATCTTCGTCCACCACCTTTTCCCCGTCTTCATCCACCAGCTGCTCCTCATCTTCATCCACCACTTTCTCCTCATCTTCATCCACCAGCTGCTCCTCATCTTCGTCCACCACCTTCTCCTCATCTTCCACCAATAGCTGCTCCTCATCTTCATCCACCACCTTCTCCTCATCTTCATCCACCACCTTCTCCTCATCTTCATCCACCACCATCTCATCTTAATCCATCACCTTCTCCTCATCTTCATCCACCAGCATCTCCTCATCTTCGTCCACCACCTTCTCCTCATCTTCCACCAATAGCTGCTCCTCATCTTCATCCACCACCTTCTCCTCATCTTCATCCACCACCTTCTCCTCATCTTCATCCACCACCATCTCATCTTCATCCATCACCTTCTCCTCATCTTCATCCACCAGCATCTCCTCATTTTCGTCCATCACCTTCTCCTCATCTTCATCCACCAGCATCTCCTCATCTTCATCCACTACCTGCTCCTCATCTTCATCCACCTTCTCCTCATCTTCATCCACCACCTGCTCCTCATCTTCATCCACCACCTTCTCCTTATCTCCATCCACTACCTGCTCCTCATCTTCATCCACCTTCTAATCATCTTCATCCACCACCTTCTCCTCATCTTCATCCACTACATTCTCCTCATCTTCATCCACCTTCTCCTCGTCTTCATCCAAAACCTTCTCCTCATCTTCATCCACCTTCTCCTCATCTTCATCCACCACCTTCTCCTCACCTTCATCCACCACCATCTCATCTTCATCCACCACCTTCTCCTCATCTTCATCCACCAGGATCTCCTCATTTTCATCCACCACCTTCTCCTCATCTTCATCCACCAGCTGCTCCTCATTTTCATCAACCTTCACCTCATCTTCATCCACAACCTTCTCCTCATCTTCATCCACCTTCTCCTCATCTTCATCCACCACCATCTCATCTTCATCCACCACCTTCTCCTCATCTTCATCTACTAGCATCTCCTCATCTTCATCCGCCACCTTCTCCTCATCTTCATCCACCACCTCCTCCTCATCTTCATCCACCAGCTGCTCCTCATCTTCGTCCACCACCATTTCCCCGTCTTCATCCACCAGCTGCTCCTCATCTTCATCCACCACTTTCTCCTCATCTTCATCCACCAGCTGCTCCTCATCTTCGTCCACCACCTTCTCCTCATCTTCCACCAATAGCTGCTCCTCATCTTCATCCACCACCTTCTCCTGATCTTCATCCACCACCTTCTCCTCATCTTCATCCACCACCATCTCATCTTAATCCATCACCTTCTCCTCATCTTCATCCACCAGCATCTCCTCATCTTCGTCCACCACCTTCTCCTCATCTTCCACCAATAGCTGCTCCTCATCTTCATCCACCACCTTCTCCTCATCTTCATCCACCACCTTCTCCTCATCTTCATCCACCACCATCTCATCTTCATCCATCACCTTCTCCTCATCTTCATCCACCAGCATCTCCTCATCTTCATCCACTACCTGCTCCTCATCTTCATCCACCTTCTCCTCATCTTCATCCACCACCTGCTCCTCATCTTCATCCACCACCTTCTCCTTATCTCCATCCACTACCTGCTCCTCATCTTCATCCACCTTCTAATCATCTTCATCCACCACCTTCTCCTCATCTTCATCCACTACATTCTCCTCATCTTCATCCACTACCTGCTCCACATCTTCATCCACCACCTTCTCCTCATCTTCATCCACCACCTTCTCCTAATCTTCATCCACTACATTCTCCTCATCTTCATCCACTACCTGCTCCACATCTTCATCCACTACCTGCTCCTCATCTTCATCCACAGCCTTCTCCTCATCTTCATCCACCTTCTCCTCATCTTCATCCACCACCTTCTCCTCATCTTCATCCACCACCTTCTCCTCATCTTCATCCACCACCTTCTCCTCATCTTCATCCACCACCATCTCATCTTCATCCACCACCTTCTCCTCATCTTCATCCACTATCTTCTCATCTTCCACCACCAGCTGCTCCTCATCTTCCTCCACCAGCTGCTCCTCATCTTCATCCACCACCTTCTCATCTTCCACCACCAGCTGCTCCTCATCTTCCTCCAATAGCTGCTCCTCATCTTCATCCACTACCTTCTCCTCATCTTCATCCACCTTCTCCACATCTTCATCCACCACCTTCTCCTCATCTTCATCCACCAGCTGCTCCTCATTTTCATCCACCTTCTCCCCATCTTCATCCACCACCTTCTCCTCATCTTCATCCACCACCTGCTCTTCATCTTCATCCACCACCTTCTCCTCATCTTCATCCACTACCTGCTCCTCATCTTCATCCACCTGCTCCTCATCTTCATCCACAACCTTCTCCTCATCTTCATCCACCTTCTCCTCATCTTCATCCACCACCTTCTCCTCATCTTCATCCACCACCTTCTCCTCATCTTCATCCACCACCATCTCATCTTCATCCACCACCTTCTCCTCATCTTCATCCACTAGCATCTCCTCATCTTCATCCACAACCTTCTCCTCATCTTAATCCACCACCTTCTCCTCATCTTCATCCACCACATTCTCCTCATCTTCATCCACCTTCTCCTCATCTTTATCCATCACCTTGTCCTCATTTTCGTCCACCAACTTCTCCTCATCTTCATCCACCACCTTCTCCTCATCTTCATCCACCTTCTCCTCGTCTTCATCCACAACCTTCTCCTCATCTTCATCCACCTTCTCCTCATCTTCATCCACCACCTTCTCCTCACCTTCATCCACCACCATCTCATCTTCATCCACCACCTTCTCCTCATCTTCATCCACCAGGATCTCCTCATTTTCATCCACCACCTTCTCCTCATCTTCATCCACCAGCTGCTCCTCATTTTCATCAACCTTCACCTCATCTTCATCCACCACCTTCTCCTCATCTTCATCCACCACCTGCTCTTCATCTTCATCCACCACCTTCTCCTCATCTTCATCCACTACCTGCTCCTCATCTTCATCCACCTGCTCCTCATCTTCATCCACAACCTTCTCCTCATCTTCATCCACCTTCTCCTCATCTTCATCCACCACCATCTCATCTTCATCCACCACCTTCTCCTCATCTTCATCCACCACCTCCTCCTCATCTTCATCCACCAGCTGCTCCTCATCTTCGTCCACCACCTTTTCCCCGTCTTCATCCACCAGCTGCTCCTCATCTTCATCCACCACTTTCTCCTCATCTTCATCCACCAGCTGCTCCTCATCTTCGTCCACCACCTTCTCCTCATCTTCCACCAATAGCTGCTCCTCATCTTCATCCACCACCTTCTCCTCATCTTCATCCACCACCTTCTCCTCATCTTCATCCACCACCATCTCATCTTAATCCATCACCTTCTCCTCATCTTCATCCACCAGCATCTCCTCATCTTCGTCCACCACCTTCTCCTCATCTTCCACCAATAGCTGCTCCTCATCTTCATCCACCACCTTCTCCTCATCTTCATCCACCACCTTCTCCTCATCTTCATCCACCACCATCTCATCTTCATCCATCACCTTCTCCTCATCTTCATCCACCAGCATCTCCTCATCTTCGTCCATCACCTTCTCCTCATCTTCATCCACCAGCATCTCCTCATCTTCATCCACCACCTTCTCCTCACCTTCATCCACCACCATCTCATCTTCATCCACTACCTGCTCCTCATCTTCATCCACCACCTTCTCCTCATCTTCATCCACCAGCTGCTCCTCATCTTCATCCACCACCTGCTCCTCATCTTCATCCACCACCTTCTCCTCATCTTCATCAACCAGCTGCTCCTCATCTTCATCCACCACATTCTCCTCATTTTCATCCACTACCTGCTCCTCATCTTCATCCACCTTCTCCTCATCTTCATCCACCACCTGCTCCTCATCTTCATCCACCACCTTCTCCTTATCTCCATCCACTACCTGCTCCTCATCTTCATCCACCTTCTCCTCATCTTCATCCACCACCTTCTCCTCATCTTCATCCACTACATTCTCCTCATCTTCATCCACTACCTGCTCCACATCTTCATCCACCACCTTCTCCTCATCTTCATCCACCACCTTCTCCTCATCTTCATCCACTACATTCTCCTCATCTTTATCCACTACCTGCTCCTCATCTTCATCCACCACCTTCTCCTCATCTTCATCCACCACCTTCTCCTCATCTTCATCCACCACCTTCTCCTCATCTTCATCCACCACCATCTCATCTTCATCCACCACCTTCTCCTCATCTTCATCCACTATCTTCTCATCTTCCACCACCAGCTGCTCCTCATCTTCCTCCACCAGCTGCTCCTCATCTTCATCCACCACCTTCTCATCTTCCACCACCAGCTGCTCCTCATCTTCCTCCAATAGCTGCTCCTCATTTTCATCCACTACCTTCTCCTCAACTTCATCCACCTTTTCCACATCTTCATCCACCACCTTCTCCTCATCTTCATCCACCAGCTGCTCCTCATTTTCATCCACCTTCTCCTCATCTTCATCCACCACCTTCTCCTCATCTTCATCCACCACCTGCTTCTCATCTTCATCCACCACCTTCTCCTCATCTTCATCCACCACCTTCTCCTCATCTTCATCCACTACCTGCTCCTCATCTTCATCCACAGCCTTCTCCTCATCTTCATCCACCTTCTCCTCATCTTCATCCACCACCTTCTCCTCATCTTCATCCACCACCTTCTCCTCATCTTCATCCACCACCTTCTCCTCATCTTCATCCACCACCATCTCATCTTCATCCACCACCTTCTCCTCATCTTCATCCACTATCTTCTCATCTTCCACCACCAGCTGCTCCTCATCTTCCTCCACCAGCTGCTCCTCATCTTCATCCACCACCTTCTCATCTTCCACCACCAGCTGCTCCTCATCTTCCTCCAATAGCTGCTCCTCATCTTCATCCACTACCTTCTCCTCATCTTCATCCACCTTCTCCACATCTTCATCCACCACCTTCTCCTCATCTTCATCCACCAGCTGCTCCTCATTTTCATCCACCTTCTCCTCATCTTCATCCACCACCTTCTCCTCATCTTCATCCACCACCTGCTCTTCATCTTCATCCACCACCTTCTCCTCATCTTCATCCACTACCTGCTCCTCATCTTCATCCACCTGCTCCTCATCTTCATCCACAACCTTCTCCTCATCTTCATCCACCTTCTCCTCATCTTCATCCACCACCTTCTCCTCATCTTCATCCACCACCTTCTCCTCATCTTCATCCACCACCATCTCATCTTCATCCACCACCTTCTCCTCATCTTCATCCACTAGCATCTCCTCATCTTCATCCACAACCTTCTCCTCATCTTAATCCACCACCTTCTCCTCATCTTCATCCACCACATTCTCCTCATCTTCATCCACCTTCTCCTCATCTTTATCCATCACCTTGTCCTCATTTTCGTCCACCAACTTCTCCTCATCTTCATCCACCACCTTCTCCTCATCTTCATCCACCTTCTCCTCGTCTTCATCCACAACCTTCTCCTCATCTTCATCCACCTTCTCCTCATCTTCATCCACCACCTTCTCCTCACCTTCATCCACCACCATCTCATCTTCATCCACCACCTTCTCCTCATCTTCATCCACCAGGATCTCCTCATTTTCATCCACCACCTTCTCCTCATCTTCATCCACCAGCTGCTCCTCATTTTCATCAACCTTCACCTCATCTTCATCCACCACCTTCTCCTCATCTTCATCCACCACCTGCTCTTCATCTTCATCCACCACCTTCTCCTCATCTTCATCCAC
The DNA here is from genome assembly GCF_963422515.1 of Blennius ocellaris. Classification (NCBI taxonomy): domain Eukaryota; kingdom Metazoa; phylum Chordata; class Actinopteri; order Blenniiformes; family Blenniidae; genus Blennius; species Blennius ocellaris. The sequence goes on along the minus strand of NC_137664.1, from coordinate 26,723,499 downwards.
TACCTGCTCCTCATCTTCATCCACCTGCTCCTCATCTTCATCCACAACCTTCTCCTCATCTTCATCCACCTTCTCCTCATCTTCATCCACCACCATCTCATCTTCATCCACCACCTTCTCCTCATCTTCATCCACCACCTCCTCCTCATCTTCATCCACCAGCTGCTCCTCATCTTCGTCCACCACCTTTTCCCCGTCTTCATCCACCAGCTGCTCCTCATCTTCATCCACCACTTTCTCCTCATCTTCATCCACCAGCTGCTCCTCATCTTCGTCCACCACCTTCTCCTCATCTTCCACCAATAGCTGCTCCTCATCTTCATCCACCACCTTCTCCTCATCTTCATCCACCACCTTCTCCTCATCTTCATCCACCACCATCTCATCTTAATCCATCACCTTCTCCTCATCTTCATCCACCAGCATCTCCTCATCTTCGTCTACCACCTTCTCCTCATCTTCCACCAATAGCTGCTCCTCATCTTCATCCACCACCTTCTCCTCATCTTCATCCACCACCTTCTCCTCATCTTCATCCACCACCATCTCATCTTCATCCATCACCTTCTCCTCATCTTCATCCACCAGCATCTCCTCATCTTCGTCCATCACCTTCTCCTCATCTTCATCCACCAGCATCTCCTCATCTTCATCCACCACCTTCTCCTCACCTTCATCCACCACCATCTCATCTTCATCCACTACCTGCTCCTCATCTTCATCCACCACCTTCTCCTCATCTTCATCCACCAGCTGCTCCTCATCTTAATCCACCACCTGCTCCTCATCTTCATCCACCACCTTCTCCTCATCTTCATCAACCAGCTGCTCCTCATCTTCATCCACCACATTCTCCTCATTTTCATCCACTACCTGCTCCTCATCTTCATCCACCTTCTCCTCATCTTCATCCACCACCTGCTCCTCATCTTCATCCACCACCTTCTCCTTATCTCCATCCACTACCTGCTCCTCATCTTCATCCACCTTCTCCTCATCTTCATCCACCACCTTCTCCTCATCTTCATCCACTACATTCTCCTCATCTTCATCCACTACCTGCTCCACATCTTCATCCACCACCTTCTCCTCATCTTCATCCACCACCTTCTCCTCATCTTCATCCACTACATTCTCCTCATCTTTATCCACTACCTGCTCCTCATCTTCATCCACCACCTTCTCCTCATCTTCATCCACCACCTTCTCCTCATCTTCATCCACCACCTTCTCCTCATCTTCATCCACCACCATCTCATCTTCATCCACCACCTTCTCCTCATCTTCATCCACTATCTTCTCATCTTCCACCACCAGCTGCTCCTCATCTTCCTCCACCAGCTGCTCCTCATCTTCATCCACCACCTTCTCATCTTCCACCACCAGCTGCTCCTCATCTTCCTCCAATAGCTGCTCCTCATTTTCATCCACTACCTTCTCCTCAACTTCATCCACCTTTTCCACATCTTCATCCACCACCTTCTCCTCATCTTCATCCACCAGCTGCTCCTCATTTTCATCCACCTTCTCCTCATCTTCATCCACCACCTTCTCCTCATCTTCATCCACCACCTGCTTCTCATCTTCATCCACCACCTTCTCCTCATCTTCATCCACCACCTTCTCCTCATCTTCATCACCACCATCTCATCTTAATCCATCACCTTCTCCTCATCTTCATCCACCAGCATCTCCTCATCTTCGTCCACCACCTTCTCCTCATCTTCCACCAATAGCTGCACCTCATCTTCATCCACCACCTTCTCCTCATCTTCATCCACCACCTTCTCCTCATCTTCATCCACCACCATCTCATCTTCATCCATCACCTTCTCTTCATCTTCATCCACCAGCATCTCCTCATCTTCGTCCATCACCTTCTCCTCATCTTCATCCACCAGCATCTCCTCATCTTCATCCACCACCTTCTCCTCACCTTCATCCACCACCATCTCATCTTCATCCACCACCTTCTCCTCATCTTCATCCACCACCTTCTCCTCATCTTCATCCACTACCTTCTCCTCATCTTCATCCACCACCTTCTCCTCATCTTCGTCCACCAGCTGCTAATCATCTTCATCCACCACCTTCTCCTCATCTTCATCCACCACCATCTCATCTTCATCCACCACCTTCTCCTCATCTTCATCCACTAGTATCTCCTCATCTTCATCACCACCATCTCATCTTAATCCATCACCTTCGCCTCATCTTCATCCACCAGCATCTCCTCATCTTCGTCCACCACCTTCTCCTCATCTTCCACCAATAGCTGCTCCTCATCTTTATCCACCACCTTCTCCTCATCTTCATCCACCACCTTCTCCTCATCTTCATCCACCACCATCTCATCTTCATCCATCACCTTCTCCTCATCTTCATCCACCAGCATCTCCTCATCTTCGTCCATCACCTTCTCCTCATCTTCATCCACCAGCATCTCCTCATCTTCATCCACCACCTTCTCCTCATCTTCATCCACCACCTTCTCCTCATCTTCATCCACTACCTTCTCCTCATCTTCATCCACCACCTTCTCCTCATCTTCGTCCACCAGCTGCTAATCATCTTCATCCACCACCTTCTCCTCATCTTCATCCACCACCTTCTCCTCATCTTCATCCACCACCATCTCATCTTCATCCACCACCTTCTCCTCATCTTCATCCACTAGTATCTCCTCATCTTCATCCACCACCTTCTCCTCATCTTCATCCACCACCATCTCATCTTCATCCACCACCTTCTCCTCATCTTCATCCACCACCATCTCATCTTCATCCACCACCTTCTCCTCATCTTCATCCACTAGCATCTCCTCATCTTCATCCAACACCTTCTCCCCATCTTCATCCACCACCTTCTCCTCATCTTCATCCACCTTCTCCTCATCTTCATCCATCACCTTCTCCTCATTTTCGTCCACCAATTTCTCCTCATCTTCATCCACCACCATTTCCTCATCTTCATCCACCTTCTCCTCATCTTCATCCACAACCTTCTCCTCATCTTCATCCACATTCTCCTCATCTTCATCCACCACCTTCTCCTCACCTTCATCCACCACCATCTCATCTTCATCCACCACCTTCTCCTCATCTTCATCCACCAGGATCTCCTCATTTTCATCCACCACCTTCTCCTCATCTTCATCCACCACGTTCTCCTCATCTTCATCCACCACCATCTCATCTTCATCCACCACCTTCTCCTCATCTTCATCCACCACCATCTCATCTTCATCCACCACCTTCTCCTCATCTTCATCCACTAGCATCTCCTCATCTTCATCCACTACCTTCTCCTCATCTTCATCCACCACCTTCTCCTCATCTTCGTCCACCAGCTGCTAATCATCTTCATCCACCACCTTCTCCTCATCTTCATCCACCACCTTCTCCTCATCTTCATCCACCACCATCTCATCTTCATCCACCACCTTCTCCTCATCTTCATCCACTAGTATCTCCTCATCTTCATCCACCACCTTCTCCTCATCTTCATCCACCACCATCTCATCTTCATCCACCACCTTCTCCTCATCTTCATCCACCACCATCTCATCTTCATCCACCACCTTCTCCTCATCTTCATCCACTAGCATCTCCTCATCTTCATCCAACACCTTCTCCTCATCTTCATCCACCACCTTCTCCTCATCTTCATCCACCTTCTCCTCATCTTCATCCATCACCTTCTCCTCATTTTCGTCCACCAACTTCTCCTCATCTTCATCCACCACCATTTCCTCATCTTCATCCACCTTCTCCTCATCTTCATCCACAACCTTCTCCTCATCTTCATCCACATTCTCCTCATCTTCATCCACCACCTTCTCCTCACCTTCATCCACCACCATCTCATCTTCATCCACCACCTTCTCCTCATCTTCATCCACCACGTTCTCCTCATCTTCATCCACCACCATCTCATCTTCATCCACCACCTTCTCCTCATCTTCATCCACCACCATCTCATCTTCATCCACCACCTTCTCCTCATCTTCATCCACTAGCATCTCCTCATCTTCATCCACCACCTTCTCCTCATCTTCATCCACCACCTTCTCCTCATCTCCATCCACCACCATCTCATCTTCATCCATCACCTTCTCCTCATCTTCATCCACCAGCATCTCCTCATCTTCGTCCACCACCTTCTCCTCATCTTCCACCAATAGCTGCTCCTCATCTTCATCCACCACCTTCTCCTCATCTTCATCCACCACCTTCTCCTCATCTTCATCCACCACCATCTCATCTTAATCCATCACCTTCTCCTCATCTTCATCCACCAGCATCTCATCTTCATCCACCACCTTCTCCTCATCTTCATCCACCACCTTCTCCTCATCTTCATCCACCACCATCTCATCTTCATCCACCACCTTCTCCTCATCTTCATCCACCACCATCTCATCTTCATCCACCACCTTCTCCTCACCTTCATCCACCACCATCTCATCTTCATCCACCACCTTCTCCTCATCTTCATCCACCACCTTCTCCTCATCTTCATCCACCACCTTCTCCTCATCTTCATCCACCACCATCTCATCTTCATCCACCAACTTCTCCTCATCTTCATCCACCACCTTCTCCTCATCTTCATCCACCACCTTCTCCTCATCTTCATCCACCAGCATCTCCTCATTTTCATCCACCACCTTCTCCTCATCTTCATCCACCACCTTCTCCTCATCTTCATCCACCACCTTCTCCTCATCTTCATCCACCACCTTCTCCTAATCTTCATCCACCACCTTCTCCTCATCTTCATCCACCACATTCTCCTCATCTTCTTCCACCTTCTCCTCATCTTCATCCATCACCTTCTCCTCATTTTCGTCCACCAACTTCTCCTCATCTTCATCCACAACCTTCTCCTCATCTTCATCCACCTTCTCCTCATCTTCATCCACCACCTTCTCCTCACCTTCATCCACCACCATCTCATCTTCATCCACCACCTTCTCCTCATCTTCATCCACCAGGATCTCCTCATCTTCATCCACCACCATCTCATCTTCATCCACCACCTTCTCCTCATCTTCATCCACCACCATCTCATCTTCATCCACCACCTTCTCCTCATCTTCATCAACCACCTTCTCCTCATCTTCGTCCACCAGCTGCTCCTCATCTTCATCCACCACCTTCTCCTCATCTTCATCCACCACCTTCTCCTCATCTTCATCCACCACCATCTCATCATCATCCACCACCTTCTCCTCATCTTCATCCACTAGCATCTCCTCATCTTCATCCACCACCTTCTCCTCATCTTCATCCACCACCTTCTCCTCATCTTCATCCATCACCTTCTCCTCATTTTCGTCCACCAACTTCTCCTCATCTTCATCCACCACCATTTCCTCATCTTCATCCACCTTCTCCTCATCTTCATCTACAACCTTCTCCTCATCTTCATCCACATTCTCCTCATCTTCATCCACCACCTTCTCCTCACCTTCATCCACCACCATCTCATCTTCATCCACCACCTTCTCCTCATCTTCATCCACCAGGATCTCCTCATTTTCATCCACCACCTTCTCCTCATCTTCATCCACCACATTCTCCTCATCTTCATCCACCACCATCTCATCTTCATCCACCACCTTCTCCTCATCTTCATCCACCACCATCTCATCTTCATCCACCACCTTCTCCTCATCTTCATCCACTAGCATCTCCTCATCTTCATCCACCACCTTCTCCTCATCTTCATCCACCACCTTCTCCTCATCTTCATCCACCACCATCTCATCTTCATCCATCACCTTCTCCTCATCTTCATCCACCAGCATCTCCTCATCTTCGTCCACCACCTTCTCCTCATCTTCCACCAATAGCTGCTCCTCATCTTCATCCACCACCTTCTCCTCATCTTCATCCACCACCTTCTCCTCATCTTCATCCACCACCATCTAATCTTAATCCATCACCTTCTCCTCATCTTCATCCACCACCTTCTCCTCATCTTCATCCACCACCATCTCATCTTCATCCACCACCTTCTCCTCATCTTCATCCACTATCTTCTCATCTTCCACCACCAGCTGCTCCTCATCTTCCTCCACCAGCTGCTCCTCATCTTCATCCACCACCTTCTCATCTTCCACCACCAGCTGCTCCTCATCTTCCTCCAATAGCTGCTCCTCATTTTCATCCACTACCTTCTCCTCAACTTCATCCACCTTTTCCACATCTTCATCCACCACCTTCTCCTCATCTTCATCCACCAGCTGCTCCTCATTTTCATCCACCTTCTCCTCATCTTCATCCACCACCTTCTCCTCATCTTCATCCACCACCTGCTTCTCATCTTCATCCACCACCTTCTCCTCATCTTCATCCACCACCTTCTCCTCATCTTCATCACCACCATCTCATCTTAATCCATCACCTTCTCCTCATCTTCATCCACCAGCATCTCCTCATCTTCGTCCACCACCTTCTCCTCATCTTCCACCAATAGCTGCACCTCATCTTCATCCACCACCTTCTCCTCATCTTCATCCACCACCTTCTCCTCATCTTCATCCACCACCATCTCATCTTCATCCATCACCTTCTCTTCATCATCATCCACCAGCATCTCCTCATCTTCGTCCATCACCTTCTCCTCATCTTCATCCACCAGCATCTCCTCATCTTCATCCACCACCTTCTCCTCACCTTCATCCACCACCATCTCATCTTCATCCACCACCTTCTCCTCATCTTCATCCACCACCTTCTCCTCATCTTCATCCACTACCTTCTCCTCATCTTCATCCACCACCTTCTCCTCATCTTCGTCCACCAGCTGCTAATCATCTTCATCCACCACCTTCTCCTCATCTTCATCCACCACCATCTCATCTTCATCCACCACCTTCTCCTCATCTTCATCCACTAGTATCTCCTCATCTTCATCACCACCATCTCATCTTAATCCATCACCTTCGCCTCATCTTCATCCACCAGCATCTCCTCATCTTCGTCCACCACCTTCTCCTCATCTTCCACCAATAGCTGCTCCTCATCTTTATCCACCACCTTCTCCTCATCTTCATCCACCACCTTCTCCTCATCTTCATCCACCACCATCTCATCTTCATCCATCACCTTCTCCTCATCTTCATCCACCAGCATCTCCTCATCTTCGTCCATCACCTTCTCCTCATCTTCATCCACCAGCATCTCCTCATCTTCATCCACCACCTTCTCCTCATCTTCATCCACCACCTTCTCCTCATCTTCATCCACTACCTTCTCCTCATCTTCATCCACCACCTTCTCCTCATCTTCGTCCACCAGCTGCTAATCATCTTCATCCACCACCTTCTCCTCATCTTCATCCACCACCTTCTCCTCATCTTCATCCACCACCATCTCATCTTCATCCACCACCTTCTCCTCATCTTCATCCACTAGTATCTCCTCATCTTCATCCACCACCTTCTCCTCATCTTCATCCACCACCATCTCATCTTCATCCACCACCTTCTCCTCATCTTCATCCACCACCATCTCATCTTCATCCACCACCTTCTCCTCATCTTCATCCACTAGCATCTCCTCATCTTCATCCAACACCTTCTCCCCATCTTCATCCACCACCTTCTCCTCATCTTCATCCACCTTCTCCTCATCTTCATCCATCACCTTCTCCTCATTTTCGTCCACCAATTTCTCCTCATCTTCATCCACCACCATTTCCTCATCTTCATCCACCTTCTCCTCATCTTCATCCACAACCTTCTCCTCATCTTCATCCACATTCTCCTCATCTTCATCCACCACCTTCTCCTCACCTTCATCCACCACCATCTCATCTTCATCCACCACCTTCTCCTCATCTTCATCCACCAGGATCTCCTCATTTTCATCCACCACCTTCTCCTCATCTTCATCCACCACGTTCTCCTCATCTTCATCCACCACCATCTCATCTTCATCCACCACCTTCTCCTCATCTTCATCCACCACCATCTCATCTTCATCCACCACCTTCTCCTCATCTTCATCCACTAGCATCTCCTCATCTTCATCCACTACCTTCTCCTCATCTTCATCCACCACCTTCTCCTCATCTTCGTCCACCAGCTGCTAATCATCTTCATCCACCACCTTCTCCTCATCTTCATCCACCACCTTCTCCTCATCTTCATCCACCACCATCTCATCTTCATCCACCACCTTCTCCTCATCTTCATCCACTAGTATCTCCTCATCTTCATCCACCACCTTCTCCTCATCTTCATCCACCACCATCTCATCTTCATCCACCACCTTCTCCTCATCTTCATCCACCACCATCTCATCTTCATCCACCACCTTCTCCTCATCTTCATCCACTAGCATCTCCTCATCTTCATCCAACACCTTCTCCTCATCTTCATCCACCACCTTCTCCTCATCTTCATCCACCTTCTCCTCATCTTCATCCATCACCTTCTCCTCATTTTCGTCCACCAACTTCTCCTCATCTTCATCCACCACCATTTCCTCATCTTCATCCACCTTCTCCTCATCTTCATCCACAACCTTCTCCTCATCTTCATCCACATTCTCCTCATCTTCATCCACCACCTTCTCCTCACCTTCATCCACCACCATCTCATCTTCATCCACCACCTTCTCCTCATCTTCATCCACCACGTTCTCCTCATCTTCATCCACCACCATCTCATCTTCATCCACCACCTTCTCCTCATCTTCATCCACCACCATCTCATCTTCATCCACCACCTTCTCCTCATCTTCATCCACTAGCATCTCCTCATCTTCATCCACCACCTTCTCCTCATCTTCATCCACCACCTTCTCCTCATCTCCATCCACCACCATCTCATCTTCATCCATCACCTTCTCCTCATCTTCATCCACCAGCATCTCCTCATCTTCGTCCACCACCTTCTCCTCATCTTCCACCAATAGCTGCTCCTCATCTTCATCCACCACCTTCTCCTCATCTTCATCCACCACCTTCTCCTCATCTTCATCCACCACCATCTCATCTTAATCCATCACCTTCTCCTCATCTTCATCCACCAGCATCTCATCTTCATCCACCACCTTCTCCTCATCTTCATCCACCACCTTCTCCTCATCTTCATCCACCACCATCTCATCTTCATCCACCAGCATCTCATCTTCATCCACCACCTTCTCCTCATCTTCATCCACCACCTTCTCCTCATCTTCATCCACCACCATCTCATCTTCATCCACCACCTTCTCCTCACCTTCATCCACCACCATCTCATCTTCATCCACCACCTTCTCCTCATCTTCATCCACCACCTTCTCCTCATCTTCATCCACCACCTTCTCCTCATCTTCATCCACCACCATCTCATCTTCATCCACCAACTTCTCCTCATCTTCATCCACCACCTTCTCCTCATCTTCATCCACCACCTTCTCCTCATCTTCATCCACCAGCATCTCCTCATTTTCATCCACCACCTTCTCCTCATCTTCATCCACCACCTTCTCCTCATCTTCATCCACCACCTTCTCCTCATCTTCATCCACCACCTTCTCCTAATCTTCATCCACCACCTTCTCCTCATCTTCATCCACCACATTCTCCTCATCTTCTTCCACCTTCTCCTCATCTTCATCCATCACCTTCTCCTCATTTTCGTCCACCAACTTCTCCTCATCTTCATCCACAACCTTCTCCTCATCTTCATCCACCTTCTCCTCATCTTCATCCACCACCTTCTCCTCACCTTCATCCACCACCATCTCATCTTCATCCACCACCTTCTCCTCATCTTCATCCACCAGGATCTCCTCATCTTCATCCACCACCATCTCATCTTCATCCACCACCTTCTCCTCATCTTCATCCACCACCATCTCATCTTCATCCACCACCTTCTCCTCATCTTCATCAACCACCTTCTCCTCATCTTCGTCCACCAGCTGCTCCTCATCTTCATCCACCACCTTCTCCTCATCTTCATCCACCACCTTCTCCTCATCTTCATCCACCACCATCTCATCATCATCCACCACCTTCTCCTCATCTTCATCCACTAGCATCTCCTCATCTTCATCCACCACCTTCTCCTCATCTTCATCCACCACCTTCTCCTCATCTTCATCCATCACCTTCTCCTCATTTTCGTCCACCAACTTCTCCTCATCTTCATCCACCACCATTTCCTCATCTTCATCCACCTTCTCCTCATCTTCATCTACAACCTTCTCCTCATCTTCATCCACATTCTCCTCATCTTCATCCACCACCTTCTCCTCACCTTCATCCACCACCATCTCATCTTCATCCACCACCTTCTCCTCATCTTCATCCACCAGGATCTCCTCATTTTCATCCACCACCTTCTCCTCATCTTCATCCACCACATTCTCCTCATCTTCATCCACCACCATCTCATCTTCATCCACCACCTTCTCCTCATCTTCATCCACCACCATCTCATCTTCATCCACCACCTTCTCCTCATCTTCATCCACTAGCATCTCCTCATCTTCATCCACCACCTTCTCCTCATCTTCATCCACCACCTTCTCCTCATCTTCATCCACCACCATCTCATCTTCATCCATCACCTTCTCCTCATCTTCATCCACCAGCATCTCCTCATCTTCGTCCACCACCTTCTCCTCATCTTCCACCAATAGCTGCTCCTCATCTTCATCCACCACCTTCTCCTCATCTTCATCCACCACCTTCTCCTCATCTTCATCCACCACCATCTAATCTTAATCCATCACCTTCTCCTCATCTTCATCCACCAGCATCTCCTCATCTTCGTCCACCACCTTCTCCTCATCTTCATCCACCACCTTCTCCTCATCTTCATCCACCACCATCTCATCTTCATCCATCACCTTCTCCTCATCTTCATCCACCAGCATCTCCTCATCTTCGTCCATCACCTTCTCCTCATCTTCATCCACCACCTTCTCCTCATCTTCATCCACCACCAACTCATCTTCATCCATCACCTTCTCCTCATCTTCATCCACCAGCATCTCCTCATCTTCGTCCATCACCTTCTCCTCATCTTCATCCACCAGCATCTCCTCATCTTCGTCCACCATCTTCTCCTCACCTTCATCCACCAGGATCTCCTCAATTTCATCCACCACCATCTCCTCACCTTCATCCACCAGGATCTCCTCATTTTCATCCACCACCTTCTCCTCATCTTCATCCACCTTCTCCTCATCTTCATCCATCACCTTCTCCTCATTTTCGTCCACCAACTTCTCCTCATCTTCATCCACCACCATTTCCTCATCTTCATCCACCTTCTCCTCATCTTCATCCACAACCTTCTCCTCATCTTCATCCACATTCTCCTCATCTTCATCCACCACCTTCTCCTCACCTTCATCCACCACCATCTCATCTTCATCCACCACCTTCTCCTCATCTTCATCCACCAGGATCTCCTCATTTTCATCCACCACCTTCTCCTCATCTTCATCCACCACGTTCTCCTCATCTTCATCCACCACCATCTCATCTTCATCCACCACCTTCTCCTCATCTTCATCCACCACCATCTCATCTTCATCCACCACCTTCTCCTCATCTTCATCCACTAGCATCTCCTCATCTTCATCCACTACCTTCTCCTCATCTTCATCCACCACCTTCTCCTCATCTTCGTCCACCAGCTGCTAATCATTTTCATCCACCACCTTCTCCTCATCTTCATCCACCACCTTCTCCTCATCTTCATCCACCACCATCTCATCTTCATCCACCACCTTCTCCTCATCTTCATCCACTAGTATCTCCTCATCTTCATCCACCACCTTCTCCTCATCTTCATCCACCACCATCTCATCTTCATCCACCACCTTCTCCTCATCTTCATCCACCACCATCTCATCTTCATCCACCACCTTCTCCTCATCTTCATCCACCTTCTCCTCATCTTCATCCATCACCTTCTCCTCATTTTCGTCCACCAACTTCTCCTCATCTTCATCCACCACCATTTCCTCATCTTCATCCACCTTCTCCTCATCTTCATCCACAACCTTCTCATCATCTTCATCCACATTCTCCTCATCTTCATCCACCACCTTCTCCTCACCTTCATCTACCACCATCTCATCTTCATCCACCACCTTCTCCTCATCTTCATCCACCTTCTCCTCATCTTCATCCATCACCTTCTCCTCATTTTCGTCCACCAACTTCTCCTCATCTTCATCCACCACCATTTCCTCATCTTCATCCACCTTCTCCTCATCTTCATCCACAACCTTCTCCTCATCTTCATCCACATTCTCCTCATCTTCATCCACCACCTTCTCCTCACCTTCATCCACCACCATCTCATCTTCATCCACCACCTTCTCCTCATCTTCATCCACCAGGATCTCCTCATTTTCATCCACCACCATCTCATCGTCATCCACCACCTTCTCCTCATCTTCATCCACCACCATCTCATCTTCATCCACCACCTTCTCCTCATCTTCATCCACTAGCATCTCCTCATCTTCATCCACTACCTTCTCCTCATCTTCATCCACCACCTTCTCCTCATCTTCGTCCACCAGCTGCTAATCATTTTCATCCACCACCTTCTCCTCATCTTCATCCACCACCTTCTCCTCATCTTCATCCACCACCATCTCATCTTCATCCACCACCTTCTCCTCATCTTCATCCACTAGTATCTCCTCATCTTCATCCACCACCTTCTCCTCATCTTCATCCACCACCATCTCATCTTCATCCACCACCTTCTCCTCATCTTCATCCACCACCATCTCATCTTCATCCACCACCTTCTCCTCATCTTCATCCACTAGCATCTCCTCATCTTCATCCAACACCTTCTCCTCATCTTCATCCACCACCTTCTCCTCATCTTCATCCACCTTCTCCTCATCTTCATCCATCACCTTCTCCTCATTTTCGTCCACCAACTTCTCCTCATCTTCATCCACCACCATTTCCTCATCTTCATCCACCTTCTCCTCATCTTCATCCACAACCTTCTCATCATCTTCATCCACATTCTCCTCATCTTCATCCACCACCTTCTCCTCACCTTCATCTACCACCATCTCATCTTCATCCACCACCTTCTCCTCATCTTCATCCACCACGTTCTCCTCATCTTCATCCACCACCATCTCATCTTCATCCACCACCTTCTCCTCATCTTCATCCACCACCATCTCATCTTCATCCACCACCTTCTCCTCATCTTCATCCACTAGCATCTCCTCATCTTCATCCACCACCTTCTCCTCATCTTCATCCACCACCTTCTCCTCATCTCCATCCACCACCATCTCATCTTCATCCATCACCTTCTCCTCATCTTCATCCACCAGCATCTCCTCATCTTCGTCCACCACCTTCTCCTCATCTTCCACCAATAGCTGCTCCTCATCTTCATCCACCACCTTCTCCTCATCTTCATCCACCACCTTCTCCTCATCTTCATCCACCACCATCTCATCTTAATCCATCACCTTCTCCTCATCTTCATCCACCAGCATCTCATCTTCATCCACCACCTTCTCCTCATCTTCATCCACCACCTTCTCCTCACCTTCATCCACCACCATCTCATCTTCATCCACCACCTTCTCCTCATCTTCATCCACCACCTTCTCCTTATCTTCATCCACCACCTTCTCCTCATCTTCATCCACCACCATCTCATCTTCATCCACCAACTTCTCCTCATCTTCATCCACCACCTTCTCCTCATCTTCATCCACCACCTTCTCCTCACCTTCATCCACCACCATCTCCTCATTTTCATCCACCACCTTCTCCTCATCTTCATCCACCACCTTCTCCTCATCTTCATCCACCACCTTCTTCTCATCTTCATCCACCACCTTCTCCTAATCTTCATCCACCACCTTCCCCTTATCTTCATCCACCACATTCTCCTCATTTTCTTCCACCTTCTCCTCATCTTCATCCATCACCTTCTCCTCATTTTCGTCCACCAACTTCTCCTCATCTTCATCCACAACCTTCTCCTCATCTTCATCCACCTTCTCCTCATCTTCATCCACCACCTTCTCCTCACCTTCATCCACCACCATCTCATCTTCATCCACCACCTTCTCCTCATCTTCATCCACCAGGATCTCCTCATCTTCATCCACCACCATCTCATCTTCATCCACCACCTTCTCCTCATCTTCATCCACCACCATCTCATCTTCATCCACCACCTTCTCCTCATCTTCATCAACCACCTTCTCCTCATCTTCGTCCACCAGCTGCTCCTCATCTTCATCCACCACCTTCTCCTCATCTTCATCCACCACCTTCTCCTCATCTTCATCCACCACCTTCTCCTCATCTTCATCCACCACCTTCTCCTAATCTTCATCCACCACCTTCTCCTCATCTTCATCCACCACATTCTCCTCATCTTCTTCCACCTTCTCCTCATCTTCATCCATCACCTTCTCCTCATTTTCGTCCACCAACTTCTCCTCATCTTCATCCACCACCTTCTCCTCACCTTCATCTACCACCATCTCATCTTCATCCACCACCTTCTCCTCATCTTCATCCACCTTCTCCTCATCTTCATCCATCACCTTCTCCTCATTTTCGTCCACCAACTTCTCCTCATCTTCATCCACCACCATTTCCTCATCTTCATCCACCTTCTCCTCATCTTCATCCACAACCTTCTCCTCATCTTCATCCACATTCTCCTCATCTTCATCCACCACCTTCTCCTCACCTTCATCCACCACCATCTCATCTTCATCCACCACCTTCTCCTCATCTTCATCCACCAGGATCTCCTCATTTTCATCCACCACCTTCTCCTCATCTTCATCCACCACGTTCTCCTCATCTTCATCCACCACCATCTCATCGTCATCCACCACCTTCTCCTCATCTTCATCCACCACCATCTCATCTTCATCCACCACCTTCTCCTCATCTTCATCCACTAGCATCTCCTCATCTTCATCCACTACCTTCTCCTCATCTTCATCCACCACCTTCTCCTCATCTTCGTCCACCAGCTGCTAATCATTTTCATCCACCACCTTCTCCTCATCTTCATCCACCACCTTCTCCTCATCTTCATCCACCACCATCTCATCTTCATCCACCACCTTCTCCTCATCTTCATCCACTAGTATCTCCTCATCTTCATCCACCACCTTCTCCTCATCTTCATCCACCACCATCTCATCTTCATCCACCACCTTCTCCTCATCTTCATCCACCACCATCTCATCTTCATCCACCACCTTCTCCTCATCTTCATCCACTAGCATCTCCTCATCTTCATCCAACACCTTCTCCTCATCTTCATCCACCACCTTCTCCTCATCTTCATCCACCTTCTCCTCATCTTCATCCATCACCTTCTCCTCATTTTCGTCCACCAACTTCTCCTCATCTTCATCCACCACCATTTCCTCATCTTCATCCACCTTCTCCTCATCTTCATCCACAACCTTCTCATCATCTTCATCCACATTCTCCTCATCTTCATCCACCACCTTCTCCTCACCTTCATCTACCACCATCTCATCTTCATCCACCACCTTCTCCTCATCTTCATCCACCACGTTCTCCTCATCTTCATCCACCACCATCTCATCTTCATCCACCACCTTCTCCTCATCTTCATCCACCACCATCTCATCTTCATCCACCACCTTCTCCTCATCTTCATCCACTAGCATCTCCTCATCTTCATCCACCACCTTCTCCTCATCTTCATCCACCACCTTCTCCTCATCTCCATCCACCACCATCTCATCTTCATCCATCACCTTCTCCTCATCTTCATCCACCAGCATCTCCTCATCTTCGTCCACCACCTTCTCCTCATCTTCCACCAATAGCTGCTCCTCATCTTCATCCACCACCTTCTCCTCATCTTCATCCACCACCTTCTCCTCATCTTCATCCACCACCATCTCATCTTAATCCATCACCTTCTCCTCATCTTCATCCACCAGCATCTCATCTTCATCCACCACCTTCTCCTCATCTTCATCCACCACCTTCTCCTCACCTTCATCCACCACCATCTCATCTTCATCCACCACCTTCTCCTCATCTTCATCCACCACCTTCTCCTTATCTTCATCCACCACCTTCTCCTCATCTTCATCCACCACCATCTCATCTTCATCCACCAACTTCTCCTCATCTTCATCCACCACCTTCTCCTCATCTTCATCCACCACCTTCTCCTCACCTTCATCCACCACCATCTCCTCATTTTCATCCACCACCTTCTCCTCATCTTCATCCACCACCTTCTCCTCATCTTCATCCACCACCTTCTTCTCATCTTCATCCACCACCTTCTCCTAATCTTCATCCACCACCTTCTCCTCATCTTCATCCACCACATTCTCCTCATTTTCTTCCACCTTCTCCTCATCTTCATCCATCACCTTCTCCTCATTTTCGTCCACCAACTTCTCCTCATCTTCATCCACAACCTTCTCCTCATCTTCATCCACCTTCTCCTCATCTTCATCCACCACCTTCTCCTCACCTTCATCCACCACCATCTCATCTTCATCCACCACCTTCTCCTCATCTTCATCCACCAGGATCTCCTCATCTTCATCCACCACCATCTCATCTTCATCCACCACCTTCTCCTCATCTTCATCCACCACCATCTCATCTTCATCCACCACCTTCTCCTCATCTTCATCAACCACCTTCTCCTCATCTTCGTCCACCAGCTGCTCCTCATCTTCATCCACCACCTTCTCCTCATCTTCATCCACCACCTTCTCCTCATCTTCATCCACCACCTTCTCCTCATCTTCATCCACCACCTTCTCCTAATCTTCATCCACCACCTTCTCCTCATCTTCATCCACCACATTCTCCTCATCTTCTTCCACCTTCTCCTCATCTTCATCCATCACCTTCTCCTCATTTTCGTCCACCAACTTCTCCTCATCTTCATCCACAACCTTCTCCTCATCTTCATCCACCTTCTCCTCATCTTCATCCACCACCTTCTCCTCACCTTCATCCACCACCATCTCATCTTCATCCACCACCTTCTCCTCATCTTCATCCACCAGGATCTCCTCATCTTCATCCACCACCATCTCATCTTCATCCACCACCTTCTCCTCATCTTCATCCACCACCATCTCATCTTCATCCACCACCTTCTCCTCATCTTCATCAACCACCTTCTCCTCATCTTCGTCCACCAGCTGCTCCTCATCTTCATCCACCACCTTCTCCTCATCTTCATCCACCACCTTCTCCTCATCTTCATCCACCACCATCTCATCATCATCCACCACCTTCTCCTCATCTTCATCCACTAGCATCTCCTCATCTTCATCCACCACCTTCTCCTCATCTTCATCCACCACCATCTAATCTTAATCCATCACCTTCTCCTCATCTTCATCCACCAGCATCTCCTCATCTTCGTCCACCACCTTCTCCTCATCTTCATCCACCACCTTCTCCTCATCTTCATCCACCACCATCTCATCTTCATCCATCACCTTCTCCTCATCTTCATCCACCAGCATCTCCTCATCTTCGTCCATCACCTTCTCCTCATCTTCATCCACCACCTTCTCCTCATCTTCATCCACCACCATCTCATCTTCATCCATCACCTTCTCCTCATCTTCATCCACCAGCATCTCCTCATCTTCGTCCATCACCTTCTCCTCATCTTCATCCACCAGCATCTCCTCATCTTCGTCCACCATCTTCTCCTCACCTTCATCCACCAGGATCTCCTCATTTTCATCCACCACCATCTCCTCACCTTCATCCACCAGGATCTCCTCATTTTCATCCACCACCTTCTCCTCATCTTCATCCACCTTCTCCTCATCTTCATCCATCACCTTCTCCTCATTTTCGTCCACCAACTTCTCCTCATCTTCATCCACCACCATTTCCTCATCTTCATCCACCTTCTCCTCATCTTCATCCACAACCTTCTCCTCATCTTCATCCACATTCTCCTCATCTTCATCCACCACCTTCTCCTCACCTTCATCCACCACCATCTCATCTTCATCCACCACCTTCTCCTCATCTTCATCCACCAGGATCTCCTCATTTTCATCCACCACCTTCTCCTCATCTTCATCCACCACGTTCTCCTCATCTTCATCCACCACCATCTCATCTTCATCCACCACCTTCTCCTCATCTTCATCCACCACCATCTCATCTTCATCCACCACCTTCTCCTCATCTTCATCCACTAGCATCTCCTCATCTTCATCCACTACCTTCTCCTCATCTTCATCCACCACCTTCTCCTCATCTTCGTCCACCAGCTGCTAATCATTTTCATCCACCACCTTCTCCTCATCTTCATCCACCACCTTCTCCTCATCTTCATCCACCACCATCTCATCTTCATCCACCACCTTCTCCTCATCTTCATCCACTAGTATCTCCTCATCTTCATCCACCACCTTCTCCTCATCTTCATCCACCACCATCTCATCTTCATCCACCACCTTCTCCTCATCTTCATCCACCACCATCTCATCTTCATCCACCACCTTCTCCTCATCTTCATCCACTAGCATCTCCTCATCTTCATCCAACACCTTCTCCTCATCTTCATCCACCACCTTCTCCTCATCTTCATCCACCTTCTCCTCATCTTCATCCATCACCTTCTCCTCATTTTCGTCCACCAACTTCTCCTCATCTTCATCCACCACCATTTCCTCATCTTCATCCACCTTCTCCTCATCTTCATCCACAACCTTCTCATCATCTTCATCCACATTCTCCTCATCTTCATCCACCACCTTCTCCTCACCTTCATCTACCACCATCTCATCTTCATCCACCACCTTCTCCTCATCTTCATCCACCTTCTCCTCATCTTCATCCATCACCTTCTCCTCATTTTCGTCCACCAACTTCTCCTCATCTTTATCCACCACCATTTCCTCATCTTCATCCACCTTCTCCTCATCTTCATCCACAACCTTCTCCTCATCTTCATCCACATTCTCCTCATCTTCATCCACCACCTTCTCCTCACCTTCATCCACCACCATCTCATCTTCATCCACCACCTTCTCCTCATCTTCATCCACCAGGATCTCCTCATTTTCATCCACCACCTTCTCCTCATCTTCATCCACCACGTTCTCCTCATCTTCATCCACCACCATCTCATCTTCATCCACCACCTTCTCCTCATCTTCATCCACCACCATCTCATCTTCATCCACCACCTTCTCCTCATCTTCATCCACTAGCATCTCCTCATCTTCATCCACTACCCTCTCCTCATCTTCATCCACCACCTTCTCCTCATCTTCGTCCACCAGCTGCTAATCATTTTCATCCACCACCTTCTCCTCATCTTCATCCACCACCTTCTCCTCATCTTTATCCACCACCATCTCATCTTCATCCACCACCTTCTCCTCATCTTCATCCACTAGTATCTCCTCATCTTCATCCACCACCTTCTCCTCATCTTCATCCACCACCATCTCATCTTCATCCACCACCTTCTCCTCATCTTCATCCACCACCATCTCATCTTCATCCACCACCTTCTCCTCATCTTCATCCACTAGCATCTCCTCATCTTCATCCAACACCTTCTCCTCATCTTCATCCACCACCTTCTCCTCATCTTCATCCACCTTCTCCTCATCTTCATCCATCACCTTCTCCTCATTTTCGTCCACCAACTTCTCCTCATCTTCATCCACCACCATTTCCTCATCTTCATCCACCTTCTCCTCATCTTCATCCACAACCTTCTCATCATCTTCATCCACATTCTCCTCATCTTCATCCACCACCTTCTCCTCACCTTCATCTACCACCATCTCATCTTCATCCACCACCTTCTCCTCATCTTCATCCACCACGTTCTCCTCATCTTCATCCACCACCATCTCATCTTCATCCACCACCTTCTCCTCATCTTCATCCACCACCATCTCATCTTCATCCACCACCTTCTCCTCATCTTCATCCACTAGCATCTCCTCATCTTCATCCACCACCTTCTCCTCATCTTCATCCACCACCTTCTCCTCATCTCCATCCACCACCATCTCATCTTCATCCATCACCTTCTCCTCATCTTCATCCACCAGCATCTCCTCATCTTCGTCCACCACCTTCTCCTCATCTTCCACCAATAGCTGCTCCTCATCTTCATCCACCACCTTCTCCTCATCTTCATCCACCACCTTCTCCTCATCTTCATCCACCACCATCTCATCTTAATCCATCACCTTCTCCTCATCTTCATCCACCAGCATCTCATCTTCATCCACCACCTTCTCCTCATCTTCATCCACCACCTTCTCCTCACCTTCATCCACCACCATCTCATCTTCATCCACCACCTTCTCCTCATCTTCATCCACCACCTTCTCCTCATCTTCATCCACCACCTTCTCCTCATCTTCATCCACCACCATCTCATCTTCATCCACCAACTTCTCCTCATCTTCATCCACCACCTTCTCCTCATCTTCATCCACCACCTTCTCCTCACCTTCATCCACCACCATCTCCTCATTTTCATCCACCACCTTCTCCTCATCTTCATCCACCACCTTCTCCTCATCTTCATCCACCACCTTCTTCTCATCTTCATCCACCACCTTCTCCTAATCTTCATCCACCACCTTCTCCTCATCTTCATCCACCACATTCTCCTCATTTTCTTCCACCTTCTCCTCATCTTCATCCATCACCTTCTCCTCATTTTCGTCCACCAACTTCTCCTCATCTTCATCCACAACCTTCTCCTCATCTTCATCCACCTTCTCCTCATCTTCATCCACCACCTTCTCCTCACCTTCATCCACCACCATCTCATCTTCATCCACCACCTTCTCCTCATCTTCATCCACCAGGATCTCCTCATCTTCATCCACCACCATCTCATCTTCATCCACCACCTTCTCCTCATCTTCATCAACCACCTTCTCCTCATCTTCGTCCACCAGCTGCTCCTCATCTTCATCCACCACCTTCTCCTCATCTTCATCCACCACCTTCTCCTCATCTTCATCCACCACCATCTCATCATCATCCACCACCTTCTCCTAAACTTCATCCACTAGCATCTCCTCATCTTCATCCACCACCTTCTCCTCATCTTCATCCACCACCTTCTCCTCATCTTCATCCATCACCTTCTCCTCATTTTCGTCCACCAACTTCTCCTCATCTTCATCCACCACCATTTCCTCATCTTCATCCACCTTCTCCTCATCTTCATCTACAACCTTCTCCTCATCTTCATCCACATTCTCCTCATCTTCATCCACCACCTTCTCCTCACCTTCATCCACCACCATCTCATCTTCATCCACCACCTTCTCCTCATCTTCATCCACCAGGATCTCCTCATTTTCATCCACTACCTTCTCCTCATCTTCATCCACCACATTCTCCTCATCTTCATCCACCACCATCTCATCTTCATCCACCACCTTCTCCTCATCTTCATCCACCACCATCTCATCTTCATCCACCACCTTCTCCTCATCTTCATCCACTAGCATCTCCTCATATTCATCCACCACCTTCTCCTCATCTTCATCCACCACCTTCTCCTCATCTTCATCCACCACATTCTCCTCATTTTCTTCCACCTTCTCCTCATCTTCATCCATCACCTTCTCCTCATTTTCGTCCACCAACTTCTCCTCATCTTCATCCACAACCTTCTCCTCATCTTCATCCACCTTCTCCTCATCTTCATCCACCACCTTCTCCTCACCTTCATCCACCACCATCTCATCTTCATCCACCACCTTCTCCTCATCTTCATCCACCAGGATCTCCTCATCTTCATCCACCACCATCTCATCTTCATCCACCACCTTCTCCTCATCTTCATCCACCACCATCTCATCTTCATCCACCACCTTCTCCTCATCTTCATCAACCACCTTCTCCTCATCTTCGTCCACCAGCTGCTCCTCATCTTCATCCACCACCTTCTCCTCATCTTCATCCACCACCTTCTCCTCATCTTCATCCACCACCATCTCATCATCATCCACCACCTTCTCCTAAACTTCATCCACTAGCATCTCCTCATCTTCATCCACCACCTTCTCCTCATCTTCATCCACCACCTTCTCCTCATCTTCATCCATCACCTTCTCCTCATTTTCGTCCACCAACTTCTCCTCATCTTCATCCACCACCATTTCCTCATCTTCATCCACCTTCTCCTCATCTTCATCTACAACCTTCTCCTCATCTTCATCCACATTCTCCTCATCTTCATCCACCACCTTCTCCTCACCTTCATCCACCACCATCTCATCTTCATCCACCACCTTCTCCTCATCTTCATCCACCAGGATCTCCTCATTTTCATCCACTACCTTCTCCTCATCTTCATCCACCACATTCTCCTCATCTTCATCCACCACCATCTCATCTTCATCCACCACCTTCTCCTCATCTTCATCCACCACCATCTCATCTTCATCCACCACCTTCTCCTCATCTTCATCCACTAGCATCTCCTCATATTCATCCACCACCTTCTCCTCATCTTCATCCACCACCTTCTCCTCATCTTCATCCACCACCATCTCATCTTCATCCATCACCTTCTCCTCATCTTCATCCACCAGCATCTCCTCATCTTCGTCCACCACCTTCTCCTCATCTTCCACCAATAGCTGCTCCTCATCTTCATCCACCACCTTCTCCTCATCTTCATCCACCACCTTCTCCTCATCTTCATCCACCACCATCTAATCTTAATCCATCACCTTCTCCTCATCTTCATCCACCAGCATCTCCTCATCTTCGTCCACCACCTTCTCCTCATCTTCATCCACCACCTTCTCCTCATCTTCATCCACCACCATCTCATCTTCATCCATCACCTTCTCCTCATCTTCATCCACCAGCATCTCCTCATCTTCGTCCATCACCTTCTCCTCATCTTCATCCACCACCTTCTCCTCATCTTCATCCACCACCATCTCATCTTCATCCATCACCTTCTCCTCATCTTCATCCACCAGCATCTCCTCATCTTCGTCCATCACCATCTCATCTTCATCCATCACCTTCTCCTCATCTTCATCCACCAGCATCTCCTCATCTTCGTCCATCACCATCTCATCTTCATCCATCACCTTCTCCTCATCTTCATCCACCAGCATCTCCTCATCTTCATCCACCACCTTCTCCTCATCTTCATCCACCACCTTCTCCTCATCTTCATCCACCACCATCTAATCTTAATCCATCACCTTCTCCTCATCTTCATCCACCAGCATCTCCTCATCTTCGTCCACCACCTTCTCCTCATCTTCATCCACCACCTTCTCCTCATCTTCATCCACCACCATCTCATCTTCATCCATCACCTTCTCCTCATCTTCATCCACCAGCATCTCCTCATCTTCGTCCATCACCTTCTCCTCATCTTCATCCACCACCTTCTCCTCATCTTCATCCACCACCATCTCATCTTCATCCATCACCTTCTCCTCATCTTCATCCACCAGCATCTCCTCATCTTCGTCCATCACCTTCTCCTCATCTTCATCCACCAGCATCTCCTCATCTTCGTCCACCATCTTCTCCTCACCTTCATCCACCAGGATCTCCTCATTTTCATCCACCACCATCTCATCTTCATCCATCACCTTCTCCTCATCTTCATCCACCAGCATCTCCTCATCTTCGTCCACCACCTTCTCCTCATCTTCCACCAATAGCTGCTCCTCATCTTCATCCACCACCTTCTCCTCATCTTCATCCACCACCTTCTCCTCATCTTCATCCACCACCATCTCATCTTAATCCATCACCTTCTCCTCATCTTCATCCACCAGCATCTCATCTTCATCCACCACCTTCTCCTCATCTTCATCCACCACCTTCTCCTCACCTTCATCCACCACCATCTCATCTTCATCCACCACCTTCTCCTCATCTTCATCCACCACCTTCTCCTCATCTTCATCCACCACCTTCTCCTCATCTTCATCCACCACCATCTCATCTTCATCCACCAACTTCTCCTCATCTTCATCCACCACCTTCTCCTCATCTTCATCCACCACCTTCTCCTCACCTTCATCCACCACCATCTCCTCATTTTCATCCACCACCTTCTCCTCATCTTCATCCACCACCTTCTCCTCATCTTCATCCACCACCTTCTTCTCATCTTCATCCACCACCTTCTCCTAATCTTCATCCACCACCTTCTCCTCATCTTCATCCACCACATTCTCCTCATTTTCTTCCACCTTCTCCTCATCTTCATCCATCACCTTCTCCTCATTTTCGTCCACCAACTTCTCCTCATCTTCATCCACAACCTTCTCCTCATCTTCATCCACCTTCTCCTCATCTTCATCCACCACCTTCTCCTCACCTTCATCCACCACCATCTCATCTTCATCCACCACCTTCTCCTCATCTTCATCCACCAGGATCTCCTCATCTTCATCCACCACCATCTCATCTTCATCCACCACCTTCTCCTCATCTTCATCAACCACCTTCTCCTCATCTTCGTCCACCAGCTGCTCCTCATCTTCATCCACCACCTTCTCCTCATCTTCATCCACCACCTTCTCCTCATCTTCATCCACCACCATCTCATCATCATCCACCACCTTCTCCTAAACTTCATCCACTAGCATCTCCTCATCTTCATCCACCACCTTCTCCTCATCTTCATCCACCACCTTCTCCTCATCTTCATCCATCACCTTCTCCTCATTTTCGTCCACCAACTTCTCCTCATCTTCATCCACCACCATTTCCTCATCTTCATCCACCTTCTCCTCATCTTCATCTACAACCTTCTCCTCATCTTCATCCACATTCTCCTCATCTTCATCCACCACCTTCTCCTCACCTTCATCCACCACCATCTCATCTTCATCCACCACCTTCTCCTCATCTTCATCCACCAGGATCTCCTCATTTTCATCCACTACCTTCTCCTCATCTTCATCCACCACATTCTCCTCATCTTCATCCACCACCATCTCATCTTCATCCACCACCTTCTCCTCATCTTCATCCACCACCATCTCATCTTCATCCACCACCTTCTCCTCATCTTCATCCACTAGCATCTCCTCATATTCATCCACCACCTTCTCCTCATCTTCATCCACCACCTTCTCCTCATCTTCATCCACCACATTCTCCTCATTTTCTTCCACCTTCTCCTCATCTTCATCCATCACCTTCTCCTCATTTTCGTCCACCAACTTCTCCTCATCTTCATCCACAACCTTCTCCTCATCTTCATCCACCTTCTCCTCATCTTCATCCACCACCTTCTCCTCACCTTCATCCACCACCATCTCATCTTCATCCACCACCTTCTCCTCATCTTCATCCACCAGGATCTCCTCATCTTCATCCACCACCATCTCATCTTCATCCACCACCTTCTCCTCATCTTCATCCACCACCATCTCATCTTCATCCACCACCTTCTCCTCATCTTCATCAACCACCTTCTCCTCATCTTCGTCCACCAGCTGCTCCTCATCTTCATCCACCACCTTCTCCTCATCTTCATCCACCACCTTCTCCTCATCTTCATCCACCACCATCTCATCATCATCCACCACCTTCTCCTAAACTTCATCCACTAGCATCTCCTCATCTTCATCCACCACCTTCTCCTCATCTTCATCCACCACCTTCTCCTCATCTTCATCCATCACCTTCTCCTCATTTTCGTCCACCAACTTCTCCTCATCTTCATCCACCACCATTTCCTCATCTTCATCCACCTTCTCCTCATCTTCATCTACAACCTTCTCCTCATCTTCATCCACATTCTCCTCATCTTCATCCACCACCTTCTCCTCACCTTCATCCACCACCATCTCATCTTCATCCACCACCTTCTCCTCATCTTCATCCACCAGGATCTCCTCATTTTCATCCACTACCTTCTCCTCATCTTCATCCACCACATTCTCCTCATCTTCATCCACCACCATCTCATCTTCATCCACCACCTTCTCCTCATCTTCATCCACCACCATCTCATCTTCATCCACCACCTTCTCCTCATCTTCATCCACTAGCATCTCCTCATATTCATCCACCACCTTCTCCTCATCTTCATCCACCACCTTCTCCTCATCTTCATCCACCACCATCTCATCTTCATCCATCACCTTCTCCTCATCTTCATCCACCAGCATCTCCTCATCTTCGTCCACCACCTTCTCCTCATCTTCCACCAATAGCTGCTCCTCATCTTCATCCACCACCTTCTCCTCATCTTCATCCACCACCTTCTCCTCATCTTCATCCACCACCATCTAATCTTAATCCATCACCTTCTCCTCATCTTCATCCACCAGCATCTCCTCATCTTCGTCCACCACCTTCTCCTCATCTTCATCCACCACCTTCTCCTCATCTTCATCCACCACCATCTCATCTTCATCCATCACCTTCTCCTCATCTTCATCCACCAGCATCTCCTCATCTTCGTCCATCACCTTCTCCTCATCTTCATCCACCACCTTCTCCTCATCTTCATCCACCACCATCTCATCTTCATCCATCACCTTCTCCTCATCTTCATCCACCAGCATCTCCTCATCTTCGTCCATCACCATCTCATCTTCATCCATCACCTTCTCCTCATCTTCATCCACCAGCATCTCCTCATCTTCGTCCATCACCATCTCATCTTCATCCATCACCTTCTCCTCATCTTCATCCACCAGCATCTCCTCATCTTCATCCACCACCTTCTCCTCATCTTCATCCACCACCTTCTCCTCATCTTCATCCACCACCATCTAATCTTAATCCATCACCTTCTCCTCATCTTCATCCACCAGCATCTCCTCATCTTCGTCCACCACCTTCTCCTCATCTTCATCCACCACCTTCTCCTCATCTTCATCCACCACCATCTCATCTTCATCCATCACCTTCTCCTCATCTTCATCCACCAGCATCTCCTCATCTTCGTCCATCACCTTCTCCTCATCTTCATCCACCACCTTCTCCTCATCTTCATCCACCACCATCTCATCTTCATCCATCACCTTCTCCTCATCTTCATCCACCAGCATCTCCTCATCTTCGTCCATCACCTTCTCCTCATCTTCATCCACCAGCATCTCCTCATCTTCGTCCACCATCTTCTCCTCACCTTCATCCACCAGGATCTCCTCATTTTCATCCACCACCATCTCCTCACCTTCATCCACCAGGATCTCCTCATTTTCATCCACCACCTTCTCCTCATCTTCAGCCACCACGTTCTCCTCATCTTCATCCACCACCATCTCATCTTCATCCATCACCTTCTCCTCATCTTCATCCACCAGCATCTCCTCATCTTCATCCACCACCTTCTCCTCACCTTCATCCACCACCATCTCATCTTCATCCACCACCTTCTCCTCATCTTCGTCCACTAGCATCTCATCTTCATCCACCACCTTCTCCTCATCTTCATCCACTACCTTCTGCTCATCTTCATCCACCACCTTCTCCTCATCTTCGTCCACCAGCTGCTCCTCATCTTCATCCACCACCTTCTCCTCATCTTCATCCACCACCATCTCATCTTCATCCACCACCTTCTCCTCATCTTCATCCACCAGGATCTCCTCATTTTCATCCACCACCTTCTCCTCATCTTCATCAACCACGTTCTCCTCATCTTCATCCACCACTATCTCATCTTCATCCACCACCTTCTCCTCATCTTCATCCACCAGCATCTCCTCATCTTCGTCCACCACCTTCTCCTCATCTTCCACCAATAGCTGCTCCTCATCTTCATCCACCACCTTCTCCTCATCTTCATCCACCACCTTCTCATCTTCATCCATCACCTTCTCCTCATCTTCATCCACCAGCATCTCCTCATCTTCGTCCATCACCTTCTCCTCATCTTCCTCCACCAGCATCTCCTCATCTTCATCCACCACCTTCTCCTCACCTTCATCCACCACCATCTCATCTTCATCCACCACCTTCTCCTCATCTTCATCCACCACCTTCTCCTCATCTTCATCCACCACCTTCTCCTCATCTTCATCCACCACCATCTCATCTTCATCCACCACATTCTCCTCATCTTCATCCACCACCTTCTCCTCATCTTCATCCACAACCTTCTCCTCATCTTCATCCACATTCTCCTCATCTTCATCCACCACCTTCTCCTCACCTTCATCCACCACCATCTCATCTTCATCCACCACCTTCTCCTCATCTTCATCCACCAGGATCTCCTCATTTTCATCCACCACCTTCTCCTCATCTTCATCCACCACGTTCTCCTCATCTTCATCCACCACCATCTCATCTTCATCCACCACCTTCTCCTCATCTTCATCCACCACCATCTCATCTTCATCCACCACCTTCTCCTCATCTTCATCCACTAGCATCTCCTCATCTTCATCCACCACCTTCTCCTCATCTTCATCCACCACCTTCTCCTCATCTCCATCCACCACCATCTCATCTTCATCCATCACCTTCTCCTCACCTTCATCCACCAGCATCTCCTCATCTTCGTCCACCACCTTCTCCTCATCTTCCACCAATAGCTGCTCCTCATCTTCATCCACCACCTTCTCCTCATCTTCATCCACCACCTTCTCCTCATCTTCATCCACCACCATCTCATCTTAATCCATCACCTTCTCCTCATCTTCATCCACCAGCATCTCATCTTCATCCACCACCTTCTCCTCATCTTCATCCACCACCTTCTCCTCATCTTCATCCACCACCATCTCATCTTCATCCACCACCTTCTCCTCACCTTCATCCACCACCATCTCATCTTCATCCACCACCTTCTCCTCATCTTCATCCACCACCTTCTCCTCATCTTCATCCACCACCTTCTCCTCATCTTCATCCACCACCATCTCATCTTCATCCACCAACTTCTCCTCATCTTCATCCACCACCTTCTCCTCATCTTCATCCACCACCTTCTCCTCACCTTCATCCAACACCATATCATCTTCATCCACCACCTTCTCCTCATCTTCATCCACCAGCATCTCCTCATTTTCATCCACCACCTTCTCCTCATCTTCATCCACCACCTTCTCCTCATCTTCATCCACCACCTTCTCCTCATCTTCATCCACCACCTTCTCCTAATCTTCATCCACCACCTTCTCCTCATCTTCATCCACCACATTCTCCTCATCTTCTTCCACCTTCTCCTCATCTTCATCCATCACCTTCTCCTCATTTTCGTCCACCAACTTCTCCTCATCTTCATCCACAACCTTCTCCTCATCTTCATCCACCTTCTCCTCATCTTCATCCACCACCTTCTCCTCACCTTCATCCACCACCATCTCATCTTCATCCACCACCTTCTCCTCATCTTCATCCACCAGGATCTCCTCATCTTCACCCACCACCATCTCATCTTCATCCACCACCTTCTCCTCATCTTCATCCACCACCATCTCATCTTCATCCACCACCTTCTCCTCATCTTCATCAACCACCTTCTCCTCATCTTCGTCCACCAGCTGCTCCTCATCTTCATCCACCACCTTCTCCTCATTTTCATCCACCACCTTCTCCTCATCTTCATCCACCACCTTCTCCTCATCTTCATCCACCACCATCTCATCTTAATCCATCACCTTCTCCTCATCTTCATCCACCAGCATCTCATCTTCATCCACCACCTTCTCCTCATCTTCATCCACCACCTTCTCCTCATCTTCATCCACCACCATCTCATCTTCATCCACCACCTTCTCCTCACCTTCATCCACCACCATCTCATCTTCATCCACCACCTTCTCCTCATCTTCATCCACCACCTTCTCCTCATCTTCATCCACCACCTTCTCCTCATCTTCATCCACCACCATCTCATCTTCATCCACCAACTTCTCCTCATCTTCATCCACCACCTTCTCCTCATCTTCATCCACCACCTTCTCCTCACCTTCATCCACCACCATCTCATCTTCATCCACCACCTTCTCCTCATCTTCATCCACCAGCATCTCCTCATTTTCATCCACCACCTTCTCCTCATCTTCATCCACCACCTTCTCCTCATCTTCATCCACCACCTTCTCCTCATCTTCATCCACCACCTTCTCCTAATCTTCATCCACCACCTTCTCCTCATCTTCATCCACCACATTCTCCTCATCTTCTTCCACCTTCTCCTCATCTTCATCCATCACCTTCTCCTCATTTTCGTCCACCAACTTCTCCTCACCTTCATCCACAACCTTCTCCTCATCTTCATCCACCTTCTCCTCATCTTCATCCACCACCTTCTCCTCACCTTCATCCACCACCATCTCATCTTCATCCACCACCTTCTCCTCATCTTCATCCACCAGGATCTCCTCATCTTCACCCACCACCATCTCATCTTCATCCACCACCTTCTCCTCATCTTCATCCACCACCATCTCATCTTCATCCACCACCTTCTCCTCATCTTCATCAACCACCTTCTCCTCATCTTCGTCCACCAGCTGCTCCTCATCTTCATCCACCACCTTCTCCTCATCTTCATCCACCACCATCTCATCATCATCCACCACCTTCTCCTCATCTTCATCCACTAGCATCTCCTCATCTTCATCCACCACCTTCTTCTCATCTTCATCCACCACCTTCTCCTCATCTTCATCCATCACCTTCTCCTCATTTTCGTCCACCAACTTCTCCTCATCTTCATCCACCACCATTTCCTCATCTTCATCCACCTTCTCCTCATCTTCATCTACAACCTTCTCCTCATCTTCATCCACATTCTCCTCATCTTCATCCACCACCTTCTCCTCACCTTCATCCACCACCATCTCATCTTCATCCACCACCTTCTCCTCATCTTCATCCACCAGGATCTCCTCATTTTCATCCACCACCTTCTCCTCATCTTCATCCACCACATTCTCCTCATCTTCATCCACCACCATCTCATCTTCATCCACCACCTTCTCCTCATCTTCATCCACCACCATCTCATCTTCATCCACCACCTTCTCCTCATCTTCATCCACTAGCATCTCCTCATCTTCATCCGCCACCTTCTCCTCATCTTCATCCACCACCTTCTCCTCATCTTCATCCACCACCATCTCATCTTCATCCACCACCTTCTCCTCACCTTCATCCACCACCATCTCATCTTCATCCACCACCTTCTCCTCATCTTCATCCACCACCTTCTCCTCATCTTCATCCATCACCTTCTCCTCATCTTCATCCACCACCATCTCATCTTCATCCACCAACTTCTCCTCATCTTCATCCACCACCTTCTCCTCATCTTCATCCACCACCTTCTCCTCACCTTCATCCACCACCATCTCATCTTCATCCACCACCTTCTCCTCATCTTCATCCACCAGCATCTCCTCATTTTCATCCACCACCTTCTCCTCATCTTCATCCACCACCTTCTCCTCATCTTCATCCACCACCTTCTCCTCATCTTCATCCACCACCTTCTCCTAATCTTCATCCACCACCTTCTCCTCATCTTCATCCACCACATTCTCCTCATCTTCTTCCACCTTCTCCTCATCTTCATCCATCACCTTCTCCTCATTTTCGTCCACCAACTTCTCCTCATCTTCATCCACAACCTTCTCCTCATCTTCATCCACCTTCTCCTCATCTTCATCCACCACCTTCTCCTCACCTTCATCCACCACCATCTCATCTTCATCCACCACCTTCTCCTCATCTTCATCCACCAGGATCTCCTCATCTTCACCCACCACCATCTCATCTTCATCCACCACCTTCTCCTCATCTTCATCCACCACCATCTCATCTTCATCCACCACCTTCTCCTCATCTTCATCAACCACCTTCTCCTCATCTTCGTCCACCAGCTGCTCCTCATCTTCATCCACCACCTTCTCCTCATCTTCATCCACCACCTTCTCCTCATCTTCATCCACCACCATCTCATCATCATCCACCACCTTCTCCTCATCTTCATCCACTAGCATCTCCTCATCTTCATCCACCACCTTCTTCTCATCTTCATCCACCACCTTCTCCTCATCTTCATCCATCACCTTCTCCTCATTTTCGTCCACCAACTTCTCCTCATCTTCATCCACCACCATTTCCTCATCTTCATCCACCTTCTCCTCATCTTCATCTACAACCTTCTCCTCATCTTCATCCACATTCTCCTCATCTTCATCCACCACCTTCTCCTCACCTTCATCCACCACCATCTCATCTTCATCCACCACCTTCTCCTCATCTTCATCCACCAGGATCTCCTCATTTTCATCCACCACCTTCTCCTCATCTTCATCCACCACATTCTCCTCATCTTCATCCACCACCATCTCATCTTCATCCACCACCTTCTCCTCATCTTCATCCACCACCATCTCATCTTCATCCACCACCTTCTCCTCATCTTCATCCACTAGCATCTCCTCATCTTCATCCACCACCTTCTCCTCATCTTCATCCACCACCTTCTCCTCATCTTCATCCACCACCATCTCATCTTCATCCATCACCTTCTCCTCATCTTCATCCACCAGCATCTCCTCATCTTCGTCCACCACCTTCTCCTCATCTTCCACCAATAGCTGCTCCTCATCTTCATCCACCACCTTCTCCTCATCTTCATCCACCACCTTCTCCTCATCTTCATCCACCACCATCTAATCTTAATCCATCACCTTCTCCTCATCTTCATCCACCAGCATCTCCTCATCTTCGTCCACCACCTTCTCCTCATCTTCATCCACCACCTTCTCCTCATCTTCATCCACCACCATCTCATCTTCATCCATCACCTTCTCCTCATCTTCATCCACCAGCATCTCCTCATCTTCGTCCATCACCTTCTCCTCATCTTCATCCACCACCTTCTCCTCATCTTCATCCACCACCATCTCATCTTCATCATCACCTTCTCCTCATCTTCATCCACCAGCATCTCCTCATCTTCGTCCATCACCTTCTCCTCATCTTCATCCACCAGCATCTCCTCATCTTCGTCCACCATCTTCTCCTCACCTTCATCCACCAGGATCTCCTCATTTTCATCCACCACCATCTCCTCATCTTCATCCACCAGCATCTCCTCATCTTCATCCACCACCTTCTCCTCACCTTCATCCACCACCATCTCATCTTCATCCACCACCTTCTCCTCATATTCGTCCACTAGCATCTCATCTTCATCCACCACCTTCTCCTCATCTTCATCCACTACCTTCTGCTCATCTTCATCCACCACCTTCTCCTCATCTTCGTCCACCAGCTGCTCCTCATCTTCATCCACCACCTTCTCCTCATCTTCATCCACCACCTTCTCCTCATCTTCATCCACCAGCTGCTCCTCATCTTCATCCACCACCTTCTCCTCATCTTCATCCACCACCATCTCATCTTCATCCACCACCTTCTCCTCATCTTCATCCACTAGCATCTCATCTTCATCCACCACCTTCTCCTCATCTTCATCCACCAGGATCTCCTCATTTTCATCCACCACCTTCTCCTCATCTTCATCCACCACGTTCTCCTCATCTTCATCCACCACTATCTCATCTTCATCCAACACCTTCTCCTCATCTTCATCCACCAGCATCTCCTCATCTTCGTCCACCACCTTCTCCTCATCTTCCACCAATAGCTGCTCCTCATCTTCATCCACCACCTTCTCCTCATCTTCATCCACCACCTTCTCCTCATCTTCATCCACCACCATCTCATTTTAATCCATCACCTTCTCCTCATCTTCATCCACCAGCATCTCCTCATCTTCGTCCACCACCTTCTCCTCATCTTCCACCAATAGCTGCTCCTCATCTTCATCCACCACCTTCTCCTCATCTTCATCCACCACCATCTCATCTTCATCCATCACCTTCTCCTCATCTTCATCCACCAGCATCTCCTCATCTTCGTCCATCACCTTCTCCTCATCTTCCTCCACCAGCATCTCCTCATCTTCATCCACCACCTTCTCCTCACCTTCATCCACCACCATCTCATCTTCATCCACCACCTTCTCCTCATCTTCATCCACCACCATCTAATCTTCATCCATCACCTTCTCCTCATCTTCATCCACCAGCATCTTCTCATCTTCATCCACCACCTTCTCCTCACCTTCATCCACCACCATCTCATCTTCATCCACCACCTTCTCCTCACCTTCATCCACCACCATCTCATCTTCATCCACCACCTTCTCCTCATCTTCATCCACCACCTTCTCCTCATCTTCATCCAGCACCTTCTCCTCATCTTCATCCACCACCATCTCATCTTCATCCATCACCTTCTCCTCATCTTCATCCACCACCTTCTCCTCATCTTCGTCCACCAGCTGCTAATCATCTTCATCCACCACCTTCTCCTCATCTTCATCCACCACCATCTCATCTTCATCCACCACCTTCTCCTCATTTTCGTCCACCAGCTGCTCCTCATCTTCATCCACCACCTTCTCCTCATCTTCATCCACCACCATCTCATCTTCATCCACCACCTTCTCCTCATCTTCATCCACTAGCATCTCCTCATCTTCATCCACCACCTTCTCCTCATCTTCATCAACCACCTTCTCCTCATCTTCATCCACCAGGATCTCCTCATTTTCATCCACGACCTTCTCCTCATCTTCATCCACCACGTTCTCCTCATCTTCATCCACCACCATCTCATCTTCATCCATCACCTTCTCCTCATCTTCATCCACCAGCATCTCCTCATCTTCATCCACCACCTTCTCCTCACCTTCATCCACCACCATCTCATCTTCATCCACCACCTTCTCCTCATCTTCATCCACCACCTTCTCCTCATCTTCATCAACTACCTTCTCCTCATTTTCATCCACCACCTTCTCCTCATCTTCGTCCACCAGCTGCTCCTCATCTTCATCCACCACCTTCTCCTCATCTTCATCCACCACCATCTCATCTTCATCCACCACCTTCTCCTCATCTTCATCCACCAGCATCTCCTCATCTTCGTCCACCACCTTCTCCTCATCTTCCACCAATAGCTGCTCCTCATCGTCATCCACCACCTTCTCCTCATCTTCATCCACCACCATCTCATCTTCATCCATCACCTTCTCCTCATCTTCATCCACCAGCATCTCCTCATCTTCGTCCATCACCTTCTCCTCATCTTCATCCACCAGCATCTCCTCCTCTTCATCCACCACCTTCTCCTCACCTTCATCCACCACCATCTCATCTTCATCCACCACCTTCTCCCCATCTTCATCCACCACCTTCTCCTCATCTACATCCACTACCTTCTCCTCATCTTCATTCACCACCTTCTCCTCATCTTCGTCCACCAGATGCTAATCATCTTCATCCACCACCTTCTCCTCATCTTCATCCACCACCTTCTCCTCATCTTCATCCACCACCATCTCATCTTCATCCACCACATTCTCCTCATCTTCATCCACCACCTTCTCCTCATCTTCATCCACCTTCTCCTCATCTTCATCCACAACCTTCTCCTCATCTTCATCCACCTTCTCCTCATCTTCATCCACCACCTTCTCCTCACCTTAGTCCACCACCATCTCATCTTCATCCACCACCTTCTCCTCATTTTCATCCACCAGGATCTCCTCATTTTCATCCACCACCTTCTCCTCATCTTCATCCACCATTTTCTCCTCATCTTCATCCACCACCATCTCATCTTCATCCATCACCTTTTCCTCATCTTCATCCACCAGCATCTCCTCATCTTCATCCACCACCTTCTCCTCACCTTCATCCACCACCATCTCATCTTCATCCACCACCTTCTCCTCATCTTCATCCACCACCTTCTCCTCATCTTCATCCACTACCTTCTCCTCATCTTCATCCACCACCTTCTCCTCATCTTCGTCCACCAGCTGCTCCTCATCTTCATCCACCACCTTCTCCTCATCTTCATCCACCACCATCTCATCTTCATCCACCACCTTCTCCTCATCTTCATCCACTAGCATCTCCTCATCTTCATCCACCACCTTCTCCTCATCTTCGTCCACCACCTTCTCCTCATCTTCCACCAATAGCTGCTCCTCATCTTCATCCACCACCTTCTCCTCATCTTCATCCACCACCTTCTCCTCATCTTCATCCACCACCATCTCATCTTAATCCATCACCTTCTCCTCATCTTCATCGACCAGCATCTCCTCATCTTCGTCCACCACCTTCTCCTCATCTTCCACCAATAGCATCTCCTCATCTTCATCCACCACCTTCTCCTCATCTTCATCCACCACCTTCTCCTCATCTTCATCCACCACCATCTCATCTTCATCCATCACCTTCTCCTCATCTTCATCCACCAGCATCTCCTCATCTTCATCCACCACCTTCTCCTCATCTTCCACCAATAGCTGCTCCTCATCTTCATCCACCACCTTCTCCTCATCTTCATCCACCACCTTCTCCTCATCTTCATCCACCACCATCTCATCTTAATCCATCACCTTCTCCTCATCTTCATCGACCAGCATCTCCTCATCTTCGTCCATCACCTTCTCCTCATCTTCATCCACCAGCATCTCCTCATCTTCATCCACCACCTTCTCCTCACTTTCATCCACCACCTTCTCCTCATCTTCATCCACCACCATCTCATCTTCATCCATCACCTTCTCCTCATCTTCATCCACCAGCATCTCCTCATCTTCGTCCATCACCTTCTCCTCATCTTCATCCACCACCTTCTCCTCATCTTCGTCCACCAGCTGCTAATCATCTTCATCTACCATCTTCTCCTCATCTTCATCCACCACCATCTCATCTTCATCCACCACCTTCTCCTCATCTTCATCCACCACCTTCTCCTCATCTTCGTCCACCAGCTGCTCCTCATCTTCATCCACCACCTTCTCCTCATCTTCATCCACCAACATCTCATCTTCATCCACCACCTTCTCCTCATCTTCGTCCACCAGCTGCTCCTCATCTTCATCCACCACCTTCTCCTCATCTTCATCCACCAGCTGCTCCTCATCTTCATCCACCACCTAATCCTCATCTTCATCCACCAGCTGCTCCTCATCTTCGTCCACCACCTTCTCCTCATTTTCATGCACCACCATCTCATCTTCATCCACCACCTTCTCCTCATCTTCATCCACTAGTATCTCCTCATCTTCATCCACCACCTTCTCCTCATCTTCATCCACCACCATCTCATCTTCATCCACCACCTTCTCCTCATCTTAATCCACTAGCATCTCCTCATCTTCATCCACCACCTTCTCCTCATCTTCATCCACCACCTTCTCCTCATCTTCATCCACCAGCTGCTCCTCATCTTCATCCACCACCTTCTCCTCATCTTCATCCACCACCTTCTCCTCATCTTCATCCACCACCATCTCATCTTCATCCACCACCTTCTCCTCATCTTCATCCACCAGCTGCTCCTCATCTTCGTCCACCACCTTCTCCTCATCTTCAACCAATAGCTGCTCCTCATCTTCATCCACCACCTTCTCCTCATCTTCATCCACCACCTTCTCCTCATCTTCATCCACCACCATCTCATCTTCATCCATCACCTTCTCCTCATCTTCATCCACCAGCATCTCCTCATCTTCATCCACCACCTTCTCCTCACCTTCATCCACCACCATCTCATCTTCATCCACCACCTTCTCCTCATCTTCATCTACCACCTTCTCCTCACCTTCATCCACCACCTTCTCCTCATCTTCGTCCACCAGCTGCTCCTCATCTTCATCCACCACCTTCTCCTCATCTTCATCCACCACCATCTCATCTTCATCCATCACCTACTCCTCATCTTCATCCACCAGCATCTCCTCATCTTCGTCCATCACCTTCTCCTCATCTTCATCCACCACCTTCTCCTCATCTTCGTCCACCAGCTGCTAATCATCTTCATCTACCATCTTCTCCTCATCTTCATCCACCACCATCTCATCTTCATCCACCACCTTCTCCTCATCTTCATCCACCACCTTCTCCTCATCTTCGTCCACCAGCTGCTCCTCATCTTCATCCACCACCTTCTCCTCATCTTCATCCACCAACATCTCATCTTCATCCACCACCTTCTCCTCATCTTCGTCCACCAGCTGCTCCTCATCTTCATCCACCACCTTCTCCTCATCTTCATCCACCAGCTGCTCCTCATCTTCATCCACCACCTAATCCTCATCTTCATCCACCAGCTGCTCCTCATCTTCGTCCACCACCTTCTCCTCATTTTCATCCACCACCATCTCATCTTCATCCACCACCTTCTCCTCATCTTCATCCACTAGTATCTCCTCATCTTCATCCACCACCTTCTCCTCATCTTCATCCACCACCATCTCATCTTCATCCACCACCTTCTCCTCATCTTAATCCACTAGCATCTCCTCATCTTCATCCACCACCTTCTCCTCATCTTCATCCACCACCTTCTCCTCATCTTCATCCACCAGCTGCTCCTCATCTTCATCCACCACCTTCTCCTCATCTTCATCCACCACCTTCTCCTCATCTTCATCCACCACCATCTCATCTTCATCCACCACCTTCTCCTCATCTTCATCCACCAGCTGCTCCTCATCTTCGTCCACCACCTTCTCCTCATCTTCAACCAATAGCTGCTCCTCATCTTCATCCACCACCTTCTCCTCATCTTCATCCACCACCTTCTCCTCATCTTCATCCACCACCATCTCATCTTCATCCATCACCTTCTCCTCATCTTCATCCACCAGCATCTCCTCATCTTCATCCACCACCTTCTCCTCACCTTCATCCACCACCATCTCATCTTCATCCACCACCTTCTCCTCATCTTCATCTACCACCTTCTCCTCACCTTCATCCACCACCTTCTCCTCATCTTCGTCCACCAGCTGCTCCTCATCTTCATCCACCACCTTCTCCTCATCTTCATCCACCACCATCTCATCTTCATCCATCACCTACTCCTCATCTTCATCCACCAGCATCTCCTCATCTTCGTCCATCACCTTCTCCTCATCTTCATCCACCAGCTTCTCCTCATCTTCGTCCACCAGCTGCTAATCATCTTCATCCACCACCTTCTCCTCATCTTCATCCACCACCATCTCATCTTCATCCACCACCTTCTCCTCATCTTCATCCACCACCTTCTCCTCATCTTCGTCCACCAGCTGCTCCTCATCTTCATCCACTACCTTCTCCTCATCTTCATCCACCAACATCTCATCTTCATCCACCACCTTCTCCTCATCTTCGTCCACCAGCTGCTCCTCATCTTCATCCACCACCTTCTCCTCATCTTCACCCACCACCATCTCATCTTCATCCACCACCTTCTCCTCATCTTAATCCACTAGCATCTCCTCATCTTCATCCACCACCTTCTCCTCATCTTCATCCACCACCTACTCCTCATCTTCATCCACCTTCTCCTCATCTTCATCCACAACCTTCTCCTCATCTTCATCCACCTTCTCCTCATCTTCATCCACCACCTTCTCCTCACCTTAGTCCACCACCATCTCATCTTCATCCACCACCTTCTCCTCATTTTCATCCACCAGGATCTCCTCATTTTCATCCACCACCTTCTCCTCATCTTCATCCACCATGTTCTCCTCATCTTCATCCACCACCATCTCATCTTCATCCATCACCTTTTCCTCATCTTCATCCACCAGCATCTCCTCATCTTCATCCACCACCTTCTCCTCACCTTCATCCACCACCATCTCATCTTCATCCACCACCTTCTCCTCATCTTCATCCACCACCTTCTCCTCATCTTCATCCACTACCTTCTCCTCATCTTCATCCACCACCTTCTCCTCATCTTCGTCCACCAGCTGCTCCTCATCTTCATCCACCACCTTCTCCTCATCTTCATCCACCACCATCTCATCTTCATCCACCACCTTCTCCTCATCTTCATCCACTAGCATCTCCTCATCTTCATCCACCACCTTCTCCTCATCTTCGTCCACCACCTTCTCCTCATCTTCCACCAATAGCTGCTCCTCATCTTCATCCACCACCTTCTCCTCATCTTCATCCACCACCTTCTCCTCATCTTCATCCACCACCATCTCATCTTAATCCATCACCTTCTCCTCATCTTCATCGACCAGCATCTCCTCATCTTCGTCCACCACCTTCTCCTCATCTTCCACCAATAGCATCTCCTCATCTTCATCCACCACCTTCTCCTCATCTTCATCCGCCACCTTCTCCTCATCTTCATCCACCACCATCTCATCTTCATCCATCACCTTCTCCTCATCTTCATCCACCAGCATCTCCTCATCTTCATCCACCACCTTCTCCTCATCTTCCACCAATAGCTGCTCCTCATCTTCATCCACCACCTTCTCCTCATCTTCATCCACCACCTTCTCCTCATCTTCATCCACCACCATCTCATCTTAATCCATCACCTTCTCCTCATCTTCATCGACCAGCATCTCCTCATCTTCGTCCACCACCTTCTCCTCATCTTCCACCAATAGCTGCTCCTCATCTTCATCCACCACCTTCTCCTCATCTTCATCCACCACCTTCTCCTCATCTTCATCCACCACCATCTCATCTTCATCCATCACCTTCTCCTCATCTTCATCCACCAGCATCTCCTCATCTTCGTCCATCACCTTCTCCTCATCTTCATCCACCAGCATCTCCTCATCTTCATCCACCACCTTCTCCTCACTTTCATCCACCACCTTCTCCTCATCTTCATCCACCACCTTCTCCTCATCTTCATCCACCACCATCTCATCTTCATCCATCACCTTCTCCTCATCTTCATCCACCAGCATCTCCTCATCTTCGTCCATCACCTTCTCCTCATCTTCATCCACCACCTTCTCCTCATCTTCGTCCACCAGCTGCTAATCATCTTCATCTACCATCTTCTCCTCATCTTCATCCACCACCATCTCATCTTCATCCACCACCTTCTCCTCATCTTCATCCACCACCTTCTCCTCATCTTCGTCCACCAGCTGCTCCTCATCTTCATCCACCACCTTCTCCTCATCTTCATCCACCAACATCTCATCTTCATCCACCACCTTCTCCTCATCTTCGTCCACCAGCTGCTCCTCATCTTCATCCACCACCTTCTCCTCATCTTCATCCACCAGCTGCTCCTCATCTTCATCCACCACCTAATCCTCATCTTCATCCACCAGCTGCTCCTCATCTTCGTCCACCACCTTCTCCTCATTTTCATCCACCACCATCTCATCTTCATCCACCACCTTCTCCTCATCTTCATCCACTAGTATCTCCTCATCTTCATCCACCACCTTCTCCTCATCTTCATCCACCACCATCTCATCTTCATCCACCACCTTCTCCTCATCTTAATCCACTAGCATCTCCTCATCTTCATCCACCACCTTCTCCTCATCTTCATCCACCACCTTCTCCTCATCTTCATCCACCAGCTGCTCCTCATCTTCATCCACCACCTTCTCCTCATCTTCATCCACCACCTTCTCCTCATCTTCATCCACCACCATCTCATCTTCATCCACCACCTTCTCCTCATCTTCATCCACCAGCTGCTCCTCATCTTCGTCCACCACCTTCTCCTCATCTTCAACCAATAGCTGCTCCTCATCTTCATCCACCACCTTCTCCTCATCTTCATCCACCACCTTCTCCTCATCTTCATCCACCACCATCTCATCTTCATCCATCACCTTCTCCTCATCTTCATCCACCAGCATCTCCTCATCTTCATCCACCACCTTCTCCTCACCTTCATCCACCACCATCTCATCTTCATCCACCACCTTCTCCTCATCTTCATCTACCACCTTCTCCTCACCTTCATCCACCACCTTCTCCTCATCTTCGTCCACCAGCTGCTCCTCATCTTCATCCACCACCTTCTCCTCATCT
This sequence comes from Blennius ocellaris, assembly GCF_963422515.1. Classification (NCBI taxonomy): domain Eukaryota; kingdom Metazoa; phylum Chordata; class Actinopteri; order Blenniiformes; family Blenniidae; genus Blennius; species Blennius ocellaris. Next base: position 26,681,608 of record NC_137664.1, on the reverse strand, counting down.
TCATCCACCACCATCTCATCTTCATCCATCACCTTCTCCTCATCTTCATCCACCAGCATCTCCTCATCTTCGTCCATCACCTTCTCCTCATCTTCATCCACCAGCTTCTCCTCATCTTCGTCCACCAGCTGCTAATCATCTTCATCCACCACCTTCTCCTCATCTTCATCCACCACCATCTCATCTTCATCCACCACCTTCTCCTCATCTTCATCCACCACCTTCTCCTCATCTTCGTCCACCAGCTGCTCCTCATCTTCATCCACCACCTTCTCCTCATCTTCATCCACCAACATCTCATCTTCATCCACCACCTTCTCCTCATCTTCGTCCACCAGCTGCTCCTCATCTTCATCCACCACCTTCTCCTCATCTTCATCCACCACCATCTCATCTTCATCCACCACCTTCTCCTCATCTTAATCCACTAGCATCTCCTCATCTTCATCCACCACCTTCTCCTCATCTTCATCCACCACCTACTCCTCATCTTCATCCACCAGCTGCTCCTCATCTTCATCCACCACCTTCTCCTCATCTTCATCCACCACCTTCTCCTCATCTTCATCCACCACCATCTCATCTTCATCCACCACCTTCTCCTCATCTTCATCCACCAGCTGCTCCTCATCTTCGTCCACCACTTTCTCCTCATCTTCAACCAATAGCTGCTCCTCATCTTCATCCACCACCTTCTCCTTATCTTCATCCACCACCTTCTCCTCATCTTCATCCACCACCATCTCATCTTCATCCATCACCTTCTCTTCATCTTCATCCACCAGCATCTCCTCATCTTCATCCACCACCTTCTCCTCACCATCATCCACCACCATCTCATCTTCATCCACCACCTTCTCCTCATCTTCATCCACCACCTTCTCCTCACCTTCATCCACCACCTTCTCCTCATCTTCGTCCACCAGCTGCTCCTCATCTTCATCCACCACCTTCTCCTATTCTTCATCCACCACCTTCTCCTCATCTTCGTCCACCACCTTCTCCTCATCTTCATCCACCACCTTCTCCACATCTTTATCCACCACCTTCTCCTCATCTTCGTCCACCACCTTCTCCTCATCTTCATCCACCACCTTCTCCACATCTTTATCCACCACCTTCTCCTCATCTTCATCCACCACCTTCTCCTCATCTTCATCCACCACCATCTCATCTTCATCCACCACCTTCTCCTTATCTTAATCCACTAGCATCTCCTCATCTTCATCCACCACCATCTCATCTTCATCCACCACCATCTCCTCATCTTCATCCACCAGCTGCTCCTCATCTTCGTCCACCACCTTCTCCTGATCTTCAACCAATAGCTGCTCCTCATCTTCATCCACCACCTTCTCCTCATCTTCATCCACCACCTTCTCCTCATCTTCATCCACCACCATCTCATCTTCATCCATCACCTTCTCCTCATCTTCATCCACCAGCTCCTCATCTTCATCCACCACCTTCTCCTCACCTTCATCCACCACCATCTCATCTTCATCCACCACCATCTCATCTTCATCCATCACCTTCTCCTCATCTTCGTCCACCAGCTGCTCATCATCTTCATCCACCACCTTCTCCTCATCTTCATCCACCACCTTCTCCTCATTTTCATCCACCACCATCTCATCTTCATCCACCACCTTCTCCTCATCTTCATCCACTAACTTCTCCTCATCTTCATCCCCCACCTTCTCCTCATCTTCGTCCACCAGCTGCTCCTCATCTTCATCCACCACCTTCTCCTCATCTTCATCCACCACCATCTCATCTTCATCCACCACCTTCTCCTCATCTTCATCCACTAGCATCTCCTCATCTTCATCCACCACCTTCTCCTCATCTTCATCCACCACCTTCTCCTCATCTTCATCCACCACCATCTCATCTTCATCCATCACCTTCTCCTCATCTTCATCCACCAGCATCTCCTCATCTTCGTCCACCACCTTCTCCTCATCTTCCACCAATAGCTGCTCCTCATCTTCATCCACCACCTTCTCCTCATCTTCATCCACCACCTTCTCCTCATCTTCATCCACCACCATCTCATCTTAATCCATCACCTTCTCCTCATCTTCATCGACCAGCATCTCCTCATCTTCGTCCACCACCTTCTCCTCATCTTCCACCAATAGCTGCTCCTCATCTTCATCCACCACCTTCTCCTCATCTTCATCCACCACCTTCTCCTCATCTTCATCGACCAGCATCTCCTCATCTTCGTCCACCACCTTCTCCTCATCTTCCACCAATAGCTGCTCCTCATCTTCATCCACCACCTTCTCCTCATCTTCATCCACCACCTTCTCCTCATCTTCATCCACCACCATCTCATCTTCATCCATCACCTTCTCCTCATCTTCATCCACCAGCATCTCCTCATCTTCGTCCATCACCTTCTCCTCATCTTCATCCACCACCTTCTCCTCATCTTCATCCACCAGGATCTCCTCATTTTCATCCACCACCTTCTCCTCATCTTCATCCACCACGTTCTCCTCATCTTCATCCACCACCATCTAATCTTCATCCATCACCTTATCCTCGTCTTCATCCACCAGCATCTTCTCATCTTCATCCACCACCTTCTCCTCACCTTCATCCACCACCATCTCATCTTCATCCACCACCTTCTCCTCACCTTCATCCACCACCATCTCATCTTCATCCACCACCTTCTCCTCATCTTCATCCACCACCTTCTCCTCATCTTCATCCACTACCTTCTCCTCATCTTCATCCACCACCTTCTCCTCATCTTCGTCCACCAGCTGCTCCTCATCTTCATCCACCACCTGCTCCTCATCTTCATCCACCACCATCTCATCTTCATCCATCACCTTCTCCTCATCTTCATCCACCAGCATCTCCTCATCTTCGTCCATCACCTTCTCCTCATCTTCATCCACCAGCATCTCCTCATCTTCATCCACCACCATCTCATCTTCATCCATCACCTTCTCCTCATCTTCGTCCACCAGCTGCTCCTCATCTTCATCCACCACCTTCTCCTCATCTTCATCCACCAACATCTCATCTTCATCCACCACCTTCTCCTCATCTTCATCCACTAGCATCTCCTCATCTTCATCCACCACCTTCTCCTCATCTTCATCCACCACCTTCTCCTCAACTTCATCCACCAGCTGCTCCTCATCTTCATCCACCACCTTCTCCTCATCTTCATCCACCAGCTGCTCCTCATCTTCATCCACCACCTTATCCTCATCTTCATCCACCAGCTGCTCCTCATCTTCGTCCACCACCTTCTCCTCATCTTCATCCACCACCTTCTCCTCATCTTCATCCACCACCATCTCATCTTCATCCATCACCTTCTCCTCATCTTTGTCCACCAGCTGCTAATCATCTTTATCCACCACCTTCTCCTCATCTTCATCCACCACATTCTCCTCATTTTCATCCACCACCATCTCATCTTCATCCACCACCTTCTCCTCATCTTCATCCACTAGTATCTCCTCATCTTCATCCACCACCTTCTCCTCATCTTCATCCACCACCATCTCATCTTCATCCACCACCTTCTCCTCATCTTAATCCACTAGCATCTCCTCATCTTCATCCACCACCTTCTCCTCATCTTCATCCACCACCTTCTCCTCATCTTCATCCACCAGCTGCTCCTCATCTTCATCCACCACCTTCTCCTCATCTTCATCCACCACCTTCTCCTCATCTTCATCCACCACCATCTCATCTTCATCCACCACCTTCTCCTCATCTTCATCCACCAGCTGCTCCTCATCTTCGTCCACCACCTTCTCCTCATCTTCAACCAATAGCTGCTCCTCATCTTCATCCACCACCATCTCATCTTCATCCATCACCTTCTCCTCACCTTCATCCACCACCATCTCATCTTCATCCACCAGCATCTCCTCATCTTCATCCACCACCTTCTCCTCACCTTCATCCACCACCATCTCATCTTTATCCACGACCTTCTCCTCATCTTCATCCACCACCTTCTCCTCATCTTCATCCACCACCTTCTCCTCATCTTCATCCACCACCATCTCATCTTCATCCACCACCTTCTCCTGATCTTCATCCACCACCTTCTCCTCATCTTCATCCACCACCTTCTCCTCATCTTCGTCCACCAGCTGCTCCTCATCTTCATCCACCACCTTCTCCTCATCTTCATCCACCACCTTCTCCTCATCTTCATCCCCCACCATCTCATCTTCATCCACCAACTTCTCCTCATCTTCATCCACCACCTTCTCCTCATCTTCATCCACCACCTTCTCCTCACCTTCATCCACCACCATCTCATCTTCATCCACCACCTTCTCCTCATCTTATTCTACCACCTTCTCCTCATCTTCGTCCACCACCTTCTCCTCATCTTCATCCACCACCTTCTCCACATCTTTATCCACTACCTGCTCCTCATCTTCATCCACCACCTTCTCCTCATCTTCATCCACCACCATCTCATCTTCATCCACCACCTTCTCCTCATCTTCATCCACCACCATCTCATCTTCACCCACCACCTTCTCCTCATCTTCATCCACCAGCTGCTCCTCATCTTCCTCCACTACCTGCTCCTCATCTTCATCCACCACCTTCTCCTCATCTTCATCCACCAGCTGCTCCTCATCTTCATCCACCACCTGCTCCTCATCTTCATCCACCACCTGCTCCTCATCTTCATCCACCACCTTCTCCTCATCTTCGTCCACCAGCTGCTCCTCATCTTCATCCACCAGCTGCTCCTAATCTTCGTCCACCACCATCTCATCTTAATCCACCACCTTCTCCTCATCTTCATCCACCAGCATCTCCTCATCTTCGTCCACCACCTTCTCCTCATCTTCCACCAATAGCTGCTCCTCATCTTCATCCACCACCTTCTCCTCATCTTCATCCACCACCTTCTCCTCACCTTCATCCACCACCATCTCATCTTCCTCCACCACCTTCTCCTCATCTTCATCCAACACGTTCTCCTCATCTTCATCCACCACCATCTCATCTTCATCCATCACCTTCTCCTCATCTTCATCCACCAGCATCTCCTCATCTTCATCCACCACCTTCTCCTCATCTTCCACCAATATCTGCTCCTCATCTTCATCCACCACCTTCTCCTCATCTTCATCCACCACCTTCTCCTCATCTTCATCCACCACCATCTCATCTTCATCCATCACCTTCCCCTCATCTTCATCCACCAGCATCTCCTCATCTTCGTCCATCACCTTCTCCTCATCTTCATCCACCAGCATCTCCTCATCTCATCCACCACCTTCTCCTCACCTTCATCCACCACCATCTCATCTTCATCCACCACCTTCTCCTCATCTTCATCCACCACCTTCTCCTCATCTTCATCCACCACCTTCTTCTCATCTTCATCCACTAGCATCTCCTCATCTTCATCCACCACCTTCTCCTCATCTTCATCCACCACCTTCTCCTCATCTTCATCCACCACATTCTCCTCATCTTCATCCACCTTCTCCTCATCTTCATCCATCACCTTCTCCTCATTTTCGTCCACCAACTTCTCCTCATCTTCATCCACCACCTTCTCCTCATCTTCATCCACCTTCTCCTCATCTTCATCCACAACCTTCTCCTCATCTTCATCCACCTTCTCCTCATCTTCATCCACCACCTGCTCCTCATCTTCATCCACCACCTTCTCCTCATCTTCGTCCACCAGCTGCTCCTCATCTTCATCCACCAGCTGCTCCTAATCTTCGTCCACCACCATCTCATCTTAATCCACCACCTTCTCCTCATCTTCATCCACCAGCATCTCCTCATCTTCGTTTACCACCTTCTCCTCATCTTCCACCAATAGCTGCTCCTCATCTTCATCCACCACCTTCTCCTCATCTTCATCCACAACCTTCTCCTCATCTTCATCCACCTTCTCCTCATCTTCATCCACCACCTGCTCCTCATCTTCATCCACCACCTTCTCCTCATCTTCGTCCACCAGCTGCTCCTCATCTTCATCCACCAGCTGCTCCTAATCTTCGTCCACCACCATCTCATCTTAATCCACCACCTTCTCCTCATCTTCATCCACCAGCATCTCCTCATCTTCGTCCACCACCTTCTCCTCATCTTCCACCAATAGCTGCTCCTCATCTTCATCCACCACCTTCTCCTCATCTTCATCCACCACCTTCTCCTCACCTTCATCCACCACCATCTCATCTTCCTCCACCACCTTCTCCTCATCTTCATCCAACACGTTCTCCTCATCTTCATCCACCACCATCTCATCTTCATCCATCACCTTCTCCTCATCTTCATCCACCAGCATCTCCTCATCTTCATCCACCACCTTCTCCTCACCTTCATCCACCACCATCTCATCTTCATCCACCACCTTCTCCTTTTCTTCATCCACCACCTTCTCCTCATCTTCATCCACCACCTTCTCCTCATCTTCATCCACCAGCTACTCCTCATCTTCATCCACTACTTTCTCCTCATCTTCATCCACCACCTTCTCCTCATCTTCATCCACCACCTTCTCATCATCTTGATCCACCACCATCTCATCTTCATCCACCACCTTCTCCTCATCTTCATCCACTACCTTCTCATCTTCCACCACCAGCTGCTCCTCATCTTCATCCACTACCTGCTCCTCATCTTCATCCACCTTCTCCTCATCTTCATCCACCAGCTGCTCCTCATCTTCCTCCAATAGCTGCTCCTCATCTTCATCCACCACCTTCTCCTCATCTTCATCAACCACCTTCTCCTCATCTTCATCCACCAGCTGCTCCTCATTTTCATCCACCACCTTCTCCTCATCTTCCTCCACCACCTTCTCCTCACCTTCATCCACCACCTTCTCATCTTCCTCCACCAGCTGCTCCTCATCTTCCTCCAATAGCTGCTCCTCATCTTCATCCACCACCTTCTCCTCATCTTCATCCACCAGCATCTCCTCATTTTCATCCACCACCTTCTCCTCATCTTCATCCATCACCTTCTCCTCATCTTCATCCACCAGCATCTCCTCATTTTCATCCACCACCTTCTCCTCATCTTCATCCATCACCTTCTCCTCATCTTCATCCACCAGCATCTCCTCATTTTCATCCACCACCTTCTCCTCATCTTCATCCACCACCTTCTCCTCATCTTCCTCCACCAGCTGCTCCTCATCTTCCTCCAATAGCTGCTCCTCATCTTCATCCACCACCTTCTCCTCATCTTCATCCACCACCTTCTCCTTGACTTCCTCCACCAGCTGCTCCTCATCTTCATCCACCACCTTCTCCTCATCTTCATCCACCACCTTCTCCTTTTTTTCCTCCACCAGCTGCTCCTCATCCTCTCTTCTCTCCAACAACATTAATAACAGTAGATTCCATCACAGAAACCTCCACCTCTTCAAAGCGATCACACGTTGTCTTCCTGGACCAACCGTTCCTATAATCGTCGGTAAGGTTCTGGATCTTTTACAAACTTCCCCCGTCGATCCACTGAGTTCTAGTCCATGTAGGTTCTAATGATACGGCCCGTCGGCATCTGAAGTGACGAAGAAGGACTTTAATGAGCTTTTTAGTTTTTAGTAACTGTGGAAACGTCTTAATCTCCGGACCCATTCCCACACTTGGCCGAGGTGCAGCTGCTTCAGAAAAATTTGAGACCTGAACACGTTTCTTACTTCTTACTCCTTTCTTTCAAGCAATCCACAGAAGAGAGCAAACAGATTATCAGAATTGAAAGATTAGCTGAACTTGCCAATGGAATTCATGTCACACAGTCGCCGAAAATTTTGAGCATCTGACAACAAAAGCTGTTTATCGAACAGACTTAATACCACAGCTTTTTATTTTGTTTTTTGTTTCGTTCTGTTTTTCTCTTTTCCTTTTTTTTTCTTTTCTTTTTTTTCTTTGTTTTATGTCCTTTTGTTTTTGCTTTTGTTATAATTGTTGTGATTATTTGGGTTTTTGCTCTGTTGCTGCTCAGGCTGGTTTAATCTCATGGCAGTTGGAAAATATTTAGATCACTGGGATTACTGTATTATTAAAAAGAAGAAAAAATGTATGTAGCACTAACAAGTGTATTGTATGTATCTCCCCACCAAGTCTTTCTCTGTCTCTCCTCTCCTCTCCTCTCCTCTCCCCTCCTCTCCTCTCCTCTCCCCTCCTCTCCTCTCCCCTCCTCTCCTCTCCTCTCCTCTCCTCTCCTCTCCTCTCCTCTCCCCTCCTCTCCTCTCCTCTCCTCTCCCCTCCTCTCCTCTCCTCTCCTCTCCCCTCCTCTCCTCTCCTCTCCTCTCCTCTCCTCTCCTCTCCCCTCCTCTCCTCTCCTCTCCTCTCCTCTCCCCTCCTCTCCTCTCCTCTCCCCTCCTCTCCTCTCCTCTCCTCTCCTCTCCCCTCCTCTCCTCTCCTCTCCTCTCCTCTCCTCTATCTTTCACCCCAACCAGTCAGCAGAATTCCTCCACCTCTGACTGATCAGAAGTTTCTTCCTGTTAGAGGAGTTTTTCTTTCCACAGTCGCAAACACACCTGCTTGCTCATGTGGGCATGTTGGGCTTTTCTATTTTCTCTATAAAAGCACCTAGGAATGACTGTAATGTATCTAAAATGTCTTTCTTCTTTTTAATTACAAAAAAAAAAAAATTACAAAAAAAAAAAAAAGTAAACAGAACTGATCTGCGGGCAGGTGTGGCAGCTGTTTACTGCTGGTCCATCTACAACCAAGTCAACCTGAGTAGGGCTGAAGGTGTGGCAGCTGTTTACTGCTGGTCCATCTACAACCAAGTCAACCTGAGTAGGGCTGAAGGTGTGGCAGCTGTGTACTGCTGGTCCATCTACAACCAAGTCAACCTGAGTAGGGCTGAAGGTGTGGCAGCTGTTTACTGCTGGCCCATCTACAACCAAGTCAACCTGAGTAGGGCTGAAGGTGTGGCAGCTGTTTACTGCTGGTCCATCTACAACCAAGTCAACCTGAGTAGGGCTGAAGGTGTGGCAGCTGTTTACTGCTGGTCCATCTACAACCAAGTCAACCTGAGTAGGGCTGAAGGTGTGGCAACTGTTTACTGCTGGTCCATCTACAACCAAGTCAACCTGAGTAGGGCTGAAGGTGTGGCAGCTGTTTACTGCTGGTCCATCTACAACCAAGTCAACCTGAGTAGGGCTGAAGGTGTGGCAGCTGTTTACTGCTGGTCCATCTACAACCAAGTCAACCTGAGTAGGGCTGAAGGTGTGGCAGCTCTTTACTGCTGGTCCATCTACAACCAAGTCAACCTGAGTAGGGCTGAAGGTGTGGCAGCTCTTTACTGCTGGTCCATCTACAACCAAGTCAACCTGAGTAGGGCTGAAGGTGTGGCAGCTGTGTACTGCTGTTCCATCTACAACCAAGTCAACCTGAGTAGGGCTGAAGGTGTGGCAGCTGTTTACTGCTGGATCCACGATGGTATTGAAGTCAGTATTGGTGGAGAACTTCCCTGAAACAGCTGCCACACCTTCAGCCCTACTCAGGTTGACTTGGTTGTAGATGGAACAGCAGTAAACAGCTGCCACACCTTCAGCCCTACTCAGGTTGACTTGGTTGTAGACCAGCAGCCTTACTTCGCCCCACACTTGATTCTGTTACACCTTGAAGATAAAAACAACTCAGAGGAGGATCGCTCCATGGTATAATGATAATCTGAGAACTCTAAAGAAATCAGCACGAATTAGAGAAAAAATGGTTCTTAAATTTTGTAAATTTCTTAAATAACAAGATTCTAACTATTAGTGATAAGATTAAAGAGTCACTGCCCAGTGCAGTCACAGATCAATCAACCACATCTTTACATTCATTAGTGGAGCCTGACTTCCAGTGATCCAGCTTCACTCTATAGAAGTCCTGGAGTTCTACTCAATCGTGTCTTCGTCTAAACCAGCAACTTGCTTACGAGACCCAATACCCACTAAACTGTTTAAAGATATTTTCCCTGTGATTAGTACATCAATACTAGATCAGATCAACTTATCTCTAATAACAGGTTATGTACCACAGGCCTTTAAGGTTGCTGGTGTTAAACCTCTTCTTAAAAAACACACATTGACCCAGGAGTCTTAGCAAATTACAGGCCAACATCCTCTTTCTCTAGCTTTGAAGCTAATATATTTGAGGTGGGTCGCTCAGACCCGGTTTTGTGTGCCGTCATCTACCGACCGCCAAAATATAACAAAGACTTCCTAAATGACTTTTCCGATCTTCTGGCTGAAAGTATGCCCAGGTATGATCGTGTCCTGCTTGTAGGGGATTTTAACATCCATGTGTGCTGTCCTGATAAACTGTTGGTGAAAGACTTTTTAAGCATTATTGACGCTTTTAATTTGGAGCAGTGTGTGTCTGGACCCACACATGAACATGGACACACACTGGATCTCGTCCTCTGTCATGGTCTGTCTGTGTCAAATGTGGAAATCTGTGACAGTGTGTTCTCTGACCATTTGCCGGTGCTGTTTGAAGCCACCATCTCCTGTGCTGCAGTTAAATCTGCCGCCCCTGCTCGCCGCCGCCGTATCCTGAACTCTACCACTGCCGGCCAGTTCTCCGCTGCCTTCAACCAGCTCCGCGTCCCCTCGGCAAACACTGAGCTACTTATTTCTTGGTTTCATTCCTCCTGCCGAGGCATATTGGACTCTGTGGCTCCTCTTAAAACTGTGCAGCCCAAAACTAAACCTGAGCCCTGGTTCAATGCTAGAACTCGAGCAGCCAGACAGGAGTGCTGCAAAGCCGAGCGCAAATGGAAAAAGGACAAGCTGCAGGTTTCACGCCAAATCCTGAAGGACTGCTGGCGCTGCTACCAGACCGCCATCAGAGAGGCCAGAACGGAGTACCTGTCGAACATTATTGAGTCTAATTCTCACAACCCTCGTGTGTTATTTAAAACCATAGAATCTGTTCTGGACTCACCTCAGCCTGTGTTCACAGAGGAATCCCCAGAAATGTGCGATAGCTTCCTGTACTTTTTTATTGATAAAGTTGCTGCCGCGACGGCTCTCATCACCACACTTGCATCTGACCCCTCTGACCACGTTTCTCCCCCAGCTGTGCTTAATGCCTTTGAACCAGTGTCCTTGATTGCACTGCAAAAAGTGGTTGTCCAGATGAAGCCATCCGGCTCTCCCCGTGACATTGTCCCGCCTCACTTTTTTAAAGAGGTTTTTCCTTCTATAGGGCTGTCAGTTCTGGCCATTGTTAACAGCAGTTTGTCATCTGGTGTTGTCCCCCAAAGTTTTAAACATGCTGTGGTGCAACCCCTGCTTAAGAAACCTGGTCTTGATCGTGGTATGCTAGCCAACTATAGACCTATCTCCAAGCTGCCTTTTATATCAAAAATCCTGGAGAAAATTGTCCATGCTCATTTAAAATCATTCCTAGATGAGCATGATATCCTGGAGGTTTTCCAGTCTGGTTTTAAAACATTGCATAGTGCTGAGTCAGCCCTTTTAAGAGTTTTTAATGATATCCTCGTGGCGGTTGACAGCGGTGACCATGTGGTCCTTGTCCTGCTGGACCTGACTGCAGCGTTCGACACTGTGGACCACAATATTTTAGTATCTCGTCTGCAGCACATAGTGGGCATAGGTGGTACTGCCCTAAATTGGGTCAGATCTTATCTTGGGGGAAGATCCATGAGTGTACTCCTTGGTGGCTCTGAGTCCCACACTGCGCCACTGTTATATGGGGTTCCGCAGGGTTCTATTTTAGGGCCACTGCTTTTCTCCTTGTACCTGCTTCCACTGGGCGCCATTCTGAGGAAGCATGGCATCTCTTTTCACCTTTATGCAGACGACAGCCAGATTTATGTGCCACTGAAAAAGGACAATGCCTCATTGAAATTACTTCTGTCTTGTCTTGAAGACATCAAAACATGGATGTCGCTGAACTTTTTAAAATTCAACGAAAAAAAGACAGAAGTGATGGTGTTCGGCCCGAGTGCCACTAGCGAACCGCCCTCGGTCAATTTCAGCCCTCTGAGACAATACATAAAGACGTTGGTCTCCAATTTGGGCGTTAAAATGGACAGTGATTTTAAATTGGACCGGCAGATTGGGGCTATAGTGAAGTCCAGCTTCTTTCACCTAAGGCAGCTGGTGAAAGTAAAGCCCTTTCTGGCACAGAAGCACCTAGAAGCAGTAATCCATGCTTTTATTACATCTCGGCTGGATTACTGCAACTCACTTTACTTTGGAGTCAGCCAGTCTTCCCTCACCAACTCACTTCACTTTGGAGTCAGCCAGTCTTCCCTCACCAACTCACTTCACTTTGGAGTCAGCCAGTCTTCCCTCACCAACTCACTTTACTTTGGAGTCAGCCAGTCTTCCCTCACCCGCCTCCAGTTGGTGCAGAATGCTGCTGCTCGCCTCTTAACTGGGGCCCGAAAGAGCGAGCACATCACCCCCATTCTGGCTTCCCTCCACTGGTTGCCTGTGCATTTTAGAGTCCGTTTTAAGATTCTTCTATTTGTTTTTAAATCTTTAAATGGTCTGGCCCCGCCATACCTCTCTGAGCTTCTTCATCCATACGCTCCTGCTCGGTGCCTCAGGTCAGCTGACCGGCTGCTCCTGGAGGTACCGAGGTCCAAACGGAAGCTCAGAGGGGAAAGAGCCTTTTCCACTGCCGGTCCTCACCTCTGGAATGCCCTTCCTCTCCCTGTTAGACAAGCCTCCTCACTGTCCGTTTTTAAAGCTCGTCTTAAAACACATTTTTATTCTTTGGCTTTTACCCCGGCGTGAGACTCTGGTCTGGTTTTAGTGCCTTCGTTTCTTGTTGTTTTAACCTCTTATGTTTTGTTTATTGTTTTAACATCTTATTGTTTTTATTGTTTTAAATGTTTTTATTTCGCGACTTATATTTTTATTTATTTACAATGTACAGCACTTTGTTTCAGCTGCGGCTGCTGAAAAGCGCTCTATAAATAAAGTTGATTGATTGATTGATCCAACCTTCCTTTATTTCTAAAATCTTAGAAAAAGTGGTTTCAAGTCAGCTTTGTGACCATTTCAGCAAAAATGACTGATTAGAGTGTTTCCAGTAGGTTTTAGAGTTCCTCAGAGCACAGAGACTCTGGTCAAAGTTACTAATGATCTTCTCTTCAGACAAAGACCTGGTCTATGTTCTGGTCCTGTTAGGTCTCAGTGCTGCTTTAGGATCAGAACATCCTATTACAGAGGCTAGAACACATCATGATCACAACATCCTGTTACAGAGGCTAGAACACATCATGATGAGAACATCCTGTTACAGAGGCTAGAACACATCATGATTAGAACATCCTGTTACAGAGGCTAGAACACATCATGATGAGAACATCCTGTTACAGAGGCTAGAACACATCATGATGAGAACATCCTGTTACAGAGGCTAGAACACATCATGATGAGAACATCCTGTTACAGAGGCTAGAACACATCATGATGAGAACATCCTGTTACAGAGGCTAGAACACATCATGATGAGAACATCATGTTACAGAGGCTAGAACACATCATGATTAGAACATCCTGTTACAGAGGCCAGAACACATCATGATCAGAACATCCTGGGGGGCAGAGCCTTCATTTCACGCTCACATCCAGGAGAGTTAAAGACAAAACACCAGCCTTGGCGACTGGGTGTCTGGGAGTCCGAATGTAGACTAGGTTTGTTCAGGCCTGTTCCTTCAGGCGCTTCAGCTTTTTCTGTCGACCTCGAGTGTCTCTTGTCTCCATGCTGCTCCAATTGTGGCCAAATTTTTAGCTTTCCAGCCGAGTTTTAACTTTCTCCAAGATGGTTCCAATCTAAACGTTCAAGAGTCGTGACTTGCGTACTCTTGAGTTCGTTTATCACATGAGTCTGAGCATTCAGAGCTCGGCACAGTCCTTCGGTGACGATAGGCAGCCTTCCCAATGCAGCTGCTAGCGTCTTCTACACTTTGATAGATCAGAAAGCCTCCAGCTCCAATCAGCAGCATACCTGCTATCATGAATCCCAATATGTAGACGTCCTCCACATCCTCCATGGAAAGAATGGCCAAACACAGGGACCTCCAGGAACCCCAGGAACCTCCAGGACCTCCAGGAACCTCCAGCACCTCCAGGAACCTCCAGGACCTCCAGAACCTCCAGGAACCCCAGGAATCCAGCATGTATCCGGCTGCAAACGTCCCATCGGGACATGCAGACTCTCCTTTGCCCGATCATAGTGTCGTATACATTTGGTCGATCGCATTAAGAGACCAGTAGCTTGTCTTAAAGGTATAAAAGATTGGATGAGTCGTAATTTCCTGCTCCTGAACTCAGATAAAACTGAAATTATTACATTTGGGCCAAAATATCTGAGAGACAAATTTTCTAAAGATATAGTCACACTGGATGGTATTACTTTGACCTGGGAGTTATTTTTGACCAGGATTTATCCTTTAACCCGGACATTAAACAAATCTGCAGGACTGCCCTTTTTCACCTAAGCAATATTTCCAAAATTAGAAACATGCTGACTCAGAGTGATGCCAAAAAACTAATCCATGCATTTATTACTTGGAGAGTAGACTATTGTAACTCCCTAGTATCACGGTGTCCAAATAACTGCTTAAAAAGTCTTCAATTAATTCAAAATGCTGCAGCGAGTCCTTCAGTTGATGTTTGAAGTTTGCAGTGACAAGGAGTGCAAGATTCTGTTTGAAAAAGTTTACTGAATCACTTGTTAACTTATATTAAGTGTGTTGTTCTCTGTTGTTACATACTTTCAAACACCTTCTGAAATACCGTGAAATAAAGGAAAGCTGTAAGCATTCGGATATTCTGCTTGACATTTATTGAGTAGATCATTCACATTATTTGACTGAGTGATGTTTACTATCTGGTTTTGGGTCCATTCATAGGCTGGTAAAGTGGAAGGAGGAACTTCCAAGACTCATTCCAACCTGAGAGTGATTCAAATGACTTTTGCTTCTTCAGACTCGCGGATGAGACGAAGAACCTCCATGATCCTGCCCACTCCTCAAAGAACTTGTCTTCAGTGTTGTTCTGAGGCTTCATTTTCTTTTCTGGACCAAGGCTCTTCTTTGGTCGAGGCTGTGTTTTGCCCAGGAGGTGGCATCCTGCCCACTTTTTCTCTGACTGTTTGTCATTCTCAATCCTGGAATACAAATGATTCTTTGCTTGGAACTGATTGTCTATAATCACTCTGGGATCAGCATGCTGCTGAGACTTACTTTTGTTATTATTATGTGCACTGGCACCCTGCAGTAGCCGATGGGAGCTTACCCAAACCTTGAAGGTTGCAGGGTTGCTACTAAAGTTGAGAGAGACTTTTACTGGCATTTTCTTTCCTCTTCTCCACATAACTGCATAACAAGGAGGATTAGGATACGACTCCACCCAGTGTTGTTCCATCTGGGGCATCGGATTTGCCAGCCGGAATGATCATCCCCACTTTGCTCCATTTTGACTTATATTGGCAATTTGCTGCTCGTTGTGGTTGCTCAGTTTTTTCCCAGTTATTTCTGAAGAGCCATGATTAGAAGTTTGATGGGTGAGAAGTGGCCAAGCATTCCATGATGACTTCCATTCTTTCTCAGGGTATCTTTCCCTGAGCACCTGCTTGTCAAAAGACCTGCTCATTTTGGCTTTAGTGCTCTGTAGAGAAACTCTTTCTTTCGGGGGATGAATCTCCATTGTGTTGTCCACCCAGCTCTCTCGAGCATGTTGTGCGGACCAGTGCTGTGTGTAGTTTGTGGAGCACTTCCAGGCTTCCCTCCACTGAGTAAGGGAAGGGTTGTCATGGTGGAACTGATTTTCTGAGACCATCCAGGCTGGCTGCCAGTCAGTGCTGCCCCTAAAGCCAGGATGGGGGTCGGCCCGGTCTGATGTTGTTTGGGTGTTGAGCACCCTTCCAGATTGTGATCCAGGTTGGCGCCTAAAAAATCTCCATGATTCACCCCAACCAGGTTCCCCACTAGGTCCATTCTTAGGACGCTCCAGAGCTGGGAAGTGGTCCTGGTCTGTAGATCGATTCAGTCGGACTGGGATTACAGTGGGCCAACCCTGCTGCCACATGTCAGGCTCCTGGTGCAGAGACTGTCTGGGAGATTGCCATGAGTCCTTCCACTCTGAGGCAGTGGGCTTCATGTCTCCTGATTCTCCAAAGGGTTGAAAAGAGTTATTCCTCATGCTCTGCCTCTCTATCCTCTTTCTATGTTTGATTACCTTCCAGGAGTCCCTCCATTCTGAAGAAAGCAGCATGTTTTCCAGGTTCTTGAGAAGAAATAGTCCAGATTTGGTAAATTTGTTCTTTGGCTGGTATAATACATTGTGTTTCGGCTGCTCATAGAATGGATCAGCTTCTTTTGGTTGTGAATGATGGGACTTTGCCTTGTTGTTCATACTCTTCGCTTCGACAGCGACCAGATTTGGTAGTGATTGCTTCAGGATCTTCTGTATTTCTTCACATGGTGGTTCCAAGTTGTTTTTGGTGACCTGCCATGACTCACTCCACTCAGAGAGAACCTGGATTTCATTACAGAGCTGTTTGCAAAGATCTATGTACTTTGGCTCATGTGATAGCGACATAATTCTGTGTAATTCTGAACCATTTTGCTTTGTGTGATCATTACTGGTATGACTGAGATCATGACCACCAGACTTCTTGTGATTGTTGAAGCCTGCCATAGCAGCTCTCCATGAATGAAGCCATTCTTGGGGGGCATGTTTTCTAAGTTTAGGCTTGGCATTATTGTCTCCCTGGTAGTTGACAAACCTCCAACATTCTTCCCACTTGGAGTGTATCCCACTATCCCGAAAATTTGATTCATTCATTTGAACATTTGATTCATTCATTGAACCATTTTCTGAAACAATGATGTGATCCTGATCTCCTGGCTTGGTGGCTCTCCATGAGTCGCTCCACTCTGATAAAGACTTGGTTTCATTGTGCTGCTGCGTCTCCACCAGTATGGTGAAGAAACCAAATTTGGCAATCTTGTCCCCATTTTCAGAGGTTTGCTTTGATTCATCTTTGCTGTGTCCTTTCCAGGACATCTGCCACTCATTACTGGGAAGAATAACAACCATGTCTTGTGCTTCCATCATCCTGTAGTCCGTCTTAATCCAGAGATGAACGCTGTGAGGATTCATTTTGTTAGGCCCATTTGGCCAAGGTTTGCCTTCCTCAGAGGTTGGCTGCTGGGTAGCAAACATCCAACATTGGCCCCAGCCAGCTGTGGAGCCCTTTGCTGGTGATGGAAAATTTTTGTTGTACTTCCATGACTTCCCCCACACCATGGCAGAAGGTTGACTCTGGGTGATGGACATCAGTAATTGAAGCCTGTTGAAATGCTTGTCCCGCACCTTTCTCTCTTTGGAGCTTGGAGATACAGTGGAAAAGCTTCTGCTCTGACCTGCGGGTCTTCCAAGGGGATTTGAACCTGCACTGAGTGATCCTACTGTTTTTCCAAGTGGACTTTGACCTGCTTTACGGGGAGAGTTCATGGGTTCTTTGCTCTTCCAGATATCGTCTGCCTTAATTTCCACATGCTGACGAGGCTTTGTTTCTACTCTTTTGTATCCTCCAAGTCTGGCAGCGAGGCGGCCTGCCCAGTCCTGGTTAATGCTGTGAAAACACATTTAAAAAGAAAAGAAAAAGTTAAAGAAGCCGTGAAAAAAGTAAATAATAATGAAAATCATATCTTTTCAGAAGAAGTTTGTGATGTCAATAATGTGGCCTGTCTTTCCCATCCATCCATCCATTTTCTACCGCTTTATCCGGGGCCGGGTCGCGGAGGCAGCAGTCCGAGCAGAGTTTCCCAGACTTCCCTCGCCCTAGACACTTCCTCCAGCTCCGGTGGCACCCCAAGGCTTTCCCAGGCCAGCCGAGAGACATAGTCCCTCCAGCGTGACCTGGGTATGACCCGAGGCCTCCTACCGGAGGGACATGCCCGGAACACCTCCCTCGGGAGGCGTCCGGGGGGCATCCGAAATAGATGCCCGAGCCACCTCAGCTGGCTCCTCTCGATGTGGAGGAGCAGCGGCTCTACTCCGAGCTCCTCCCTGGTGGCTGAGCTCCTCACCCTATCTCTAAGGGTACGCCCAGCCACCCTACGGAGGAAGCTCATTTCAGCCACTTGTATTCGGGATCTCGTTCTTTCGGTCATGACCCATAGTTCATGACCATAGGTGAGGGTAGGAACGAAGATCGACCGGTAAATCGAGAGCTTCGCTTTTTGGCTCAGCTCCTTCTTCACCACGACGGACCGATACAACGTCCGCATGACTGAAGACGCTGCACCGATCCGCCTGTCGATCTCACGCTCCATCTTTCCCCCACTCGTGAACAAGACCCCAAGATACTTGAACTCCTCCACTTGGGACAAGGGCACTCCATCGACCTGGAGGGGGCAAGCCACCTTTTTCCGGTCGAGAACCATGGCCTCGGATTTAGAGGTGCTGATCCTCATCCCAGCTGCTTCACACTCGGCTGCGAACCGTGTCAGTGCACGCTGGAGATCCAGGCTTGATGGGGCCAACAGAACCACATCATCCGCAAATAGCAGGGATGAGATTCTGTGGTCCCCAAACCGGACCCCCTCCGGCCCCCGGCTGTGCCTAGAAATTCTGTCCATATATGTGATGAACAGAACCGGTGATAAAGGACACCCCTGCCGGAGGCCAACGTGCACAGGGAACAGGTCCGACTTACTGCCGGCAATGCGAACCAGACTCCTGCTCAGGGAATACAAGGACCGAACAGCCCTCAACAAGGGACCCCGGACTCCGTACTCCCGGAGCACCCCCCACAGGACATCTCGGGGGACGCGGTCGAACGCCTTCTCCAGATCCACAAAACACATGTGAACTGGTTGGGCGAACTCCCACGAACCCTCAAGCACCTGGTGGAGGGTATAGAGCTGGTCCAGTGTTCCACGACCAGGACGAAAACCGCATTGTTCCTCTGGAATCCGAGGTTCGACTAACGGCCGGACCCTACTCTCCAGTACCCTAGAATAGACTTTCCCGGGGAGGCTGAGGAGTGTGATCCCTCTGTAGTTGGAACACACCCTCCGATCCCCCTTCTTAAAGAGAGGGACCACCACCCCGGTCTGCCAGTCCAGAGGTACTGTCCCCGCCCGCCACGCGATGTTGCAGAGACAAGTCAGCCACGACAGTCCCTGCACATCCAGAGACTTAAGGAACTCTGGGCGAATCTCATCCACTCCCGGTGCCTTGCCACCGAGGAGCTTCACAACAACCTCGGTGACTTCAGCTTGGGAAATGGACGAGTCCACCTCTGAGAACCCAGCCTCTGCTTCCTCAAAGGAAGACGTGGTGGTGGGATTGAGGAGGTCCTCGAAGTATTCCTTCCACCACCCAACAATGTCCCCAGTTGAGGTCAACAGCTCCCCACTTCCACTGTAAACAGTGTTGGTGGAGAACTGCTTCCCCCGCCTGAGGCGCCGGACGGTTTGCCAGAATTTCCTCGAGGCCGACCGAAAGTCCTCCTCCATGGCCTCTCCGAACTCCTCCCAGACCCGAGTTTTTGCCTCCACCACAGCCCGGGCTGCAGCTCGCTTGGCCTGCCGGTACCTGTCGATTGCCTCGGGAGTCCTATGAGCTAACAGTGCCCGGTTGGACTCCTTCTTCAGCTTGACGGCATCCCTTACTTCCGGTGTCCACCACCGGGTTCGGGGATTGCCGCCACGACAGGCGCCAGAGACCCTGTGGCCACAGCTCCGAGCAGCAGCTTCGACAATGGAAGTGGAGAACATGGTCCACTCGGACTCAATGTCTCCAACCTCCCTCGGGATCTGTGAGAAGCTCTCCCGGAGGTGGGAGTTGAAGGCTGCGCGGACGGAGGGCTCGGCCAGATGTTCCCAGCAGACCCTCATAACACGTTTGGGCCTGCCGAGTCTATCCGGCCTCCTCCCAGTCCAGCGCATCCAACTCACCACCAGGTGGTGATCAGTTGACAGCTCTGCCCCTCTCTTTACCCGAGTGTCCAAGACACGCGGCCAGAGATCAGATGACACGACCACAAAGTCTATCATTGACCTCCGGCCTAGGGTGTCCTGGTGCCATGTGCACTTATGGACACCCCTGTGCTCCAACATGGTGTTCGTTATCGTCAAACTGTGACTGGCACAGAAGTCCAATAACAGAACACCACTCGGGTTCAGATCGGGGAGGCCGTTCCTCCCAATCACCCCCTTCCAAGTCTCGCTGTCATTGCCCACGTGGGCGTTGAAGTCCCCCAGGAGAACAATGGAGTCCCCAGTTGGGGCACTATCCAGCACCCCTCCCAGGGACTCCAAAAAGGTTGGGTACTCTGAACTGCAGTTCGGTGCATAGGCCGAGACAACAGTCAGAGACCTGTCCCCTACTTGTAGGCGTAGGGACGCAACCCTCTCGTTCACCGGGGTGAACTCCAACACATGGCGGCTGAGCTGTGGGGCAATAAGCAAGCCCACTCCAGCCCGCCGCCTTACACCGCGGGCAACTCCAGAGAAGTGGAGTATCCAGCCCCTGTCGAGGAGCTGGGTTCCAGAGTCCAAGCTGTGAGTGGAGGTGAGCCCGACTATATCTAGCCGGTATCTCTCAGCCTCCCTCACAAGCTCGGGCTCCTTCCCCCCCAGCGAGGTCACATTCCATGTCCTAAAAGCCAGAGTCTGTGTCCGGGGATCGGGTCGTCGAGGCCCCTGCCGTCGACTGCCACCCAATCCACATTGCACCCGACCCCTACGGCAGCCTCTGTGGGTGGTGGGTCCACAGGAGGATGAGGAGGAGGGGCCCGCGTCGTCCCTTCGGGCTGAGCCCGGCCGAGTCCCGCGGGCAAGAACGTGGCCACCAGGCGCTCGCGTGCGAGCCTCCACCCCGGGCCTGGCTCCAGGGTGTGGCCCCGGCTACGCCAAACTGGGCGACGTCACCTTGTTCCTCGTGAGTGTGTCCATGGGGTCTTGTGAACTGCTTTTAGTCTGACCCGTCGCCTCGGACCTGTTTGCCTTGGGAGACCCTACTGGGGGGGCAAGCCCCCCGGCAACATAGCTCCGAGGGTCATTCGGGTGCTCAAACTCCCCCATCACGATAAGGTTGCAGTTCAAGGGGGCCTGTCTTTCCCCTTGTATTAATTCCAGCTCCTGCAACTATAATTTGATTAAAGGAGTTATCCAATGTCCTTTAAATTATATTCAAATCAATTCTTAAAATGCATTAGGAAAAAGGAAATTAATATGAAGCTTATTCTGATCATTTTATATACCACAACTTCCCCTCACGAAAGCACATATGAGATTTTGAATGGTAAAGATGTTAGATGCGCATGATTGGACACAGGAACTATTGGTAGACAGTGCTGGACAAAAACGTCCCTTTGAAAAACTATAGTGAGACTGTGGAAATCCTTAATTGCAACTCACAGCAATTCGCCTTCCCATCAACTTGGAGTTGTAATCTTAAAATACAGCAAATCGCCACATTTAACAGAGGTGGGTTTATTATTTTAGCTTCCGCTGTTGGGTTAGAGACGGGGCTTAAGACTATTATTTTGTAATGATCTATGTGAAGCTGGTGATTCATGACGTTATGGTAAAAAAACCAAAACGTGACCAGAGTGGAGGCAGTGACCGACGGAACACGGGTCGTTTTCAGCTCTGTCTTGTCAAATGTACCGTGTACGTTAGGAAACAAGCTCACCAGGTAACTTTAAATATTATACAAACTGAACTGGAGGCGAGTTGAAGAAAACCTGAGAAGTACTGAAGAGAGCAACCTGAGTACAAAGAGTTCAGTCATTGTCTGTGTGTGTCTCTGGCTGCAGAGATGTGTGTGTGTGTGTGTGTGTATATATATATATATACATACATTTTGAATTTAGATGTGTTTTCTCTTTTATTGTAAACATAGTCATTCTAATTTCTGAGCAACTTTATTTTGATATTACTGAAAGATCAGTAAAACATATTTATAATATTTTTTCTTCACCCACTTTCATTCATTCTAGTTGCTCAACAACTCTACACCTCAAGGTTTTTCAGAGAATGACACTGGTAAGTACAATACAAATAGACCAGTGTGTGTTGTTGAATCTAATAATTCAACACAATTGATTGAACTATAACTAATTGAACTTTCTTGTAAAACATATATTAATATCATGTCACTAACTTTAAGTAACATTGGAAGAAATATTACATTCTAAAAGTGTTTTAATTGTATTTTATTTACATTGTGTTTTAAGGGTCCAACTGTCCTGGTCACCCTTGAAGATGCACAGCCTCCAACATGCTGAAACTTTTTTTGTCCTCTAGGGGGGGCATGACAGAAAATAATTGAGAACCACTGATATACACCAAGATATTTCATTGAGTATGGAAGAGGCCCTCACTACATTTGCCAGACGTCACCCAGGAGAATGCAGCTGGTCAACCTGTTGGGTTAACCCTGATGGATTTGGTTGGTGAAAGAGATTTGCATGTGAATATGTGTTGATGTTATTAAGTAGATGTATTAACAGCGAGTTAAAACACATTTAGAAAACTCTCTCACTGTGAACAACAATGTCCAGCTCCCACAGAATCTCCTCCTCTCCTGTTATGGACAGAAGCGTCTGGCCCTGTCGAAACACCAGGGGGCAGCGAAGCACCAACATTTCAATAAACCCGTTAAACCAAACCAGTGAGCACAAAGCGGTGTACCTAAACAATTCTTTCAGTATCATCCACAACTTTTATCAGTGGAGATGCACTAATACCTAAACTGTTCTGTTTGACATTTTTATTCAAAGGAAACATTTTTTATTGCTCAGTGTATATAATCATTTCAGCTGTGTAGATTTTTTCAACTAAATCTGCATATCCCAGAAAGGTTCTGATTGGGCAAGGTGGGGGGCTGACCACATCTGGCTTGACATATCTTAAAGCAGGGCCATTGGATCATTGCTGCAAATTCCACAAAATAGAAGGGGGCTCTGATTGGGCAATGGGGAGGTGAGTAACGGCTTGGCTGATGCGTTTCCTCAAAAAAGACATTTTTTAAAAACTTAACTTAATTTTGCTTGAAGCAACACAGCGAGCGACGGCACTGCACACACTGCACACATCGTACACACACCCTAACATGCACCATTACACTTTTGATCCCAAGAGATCATTGAGGTGTCTGTGTGACAGGAACTGCATGACTGGACAGTTTATTTAAGTATGTGCGAGTGTGAGGTCATGTTACAGAATGATGCATCTATATAAAATTAGACGGTACAAATAGGTTTCTATTTATGTATGGGAAAGTAGGACATGACCAGTGGTGGCTGGATGAGGTTTTTTTTTTTTTTTTTTAATTATAAAACATGAATAAACTGTAATACTGTCAACATGTGTTTATGGCAACAAACTAACAATAAGCCCTGAACTATGTTTTCTACAGACAATCTTCAATAAAAGGGAGAATTTCTTGATTTCTCTCTCTCTCTAGTAGTCTGTGTGTGTGTGTGTGTGTGTGTGTGTGTGTGTGTGTGTGTGTGTGTGTGTGTGTGTGTGTGTGTGTGTGTGTGTGTGTGTGTGTGTGTGTGTGTGTGAGCAGCCGGGGGCGGGGCTTAGAAGCGACCTCACCAGTTACTGATTAACACTAAAGCAACTGACTGACTTCGGATTATGTATTTACTGTGAGACATAATGTGCAGTGGTGGTGGGGGTGTGGGGGGGTTGGTGGTGGTGGGGGTGGGGGTGTGGGGGGAGTTGGTGGTGGTGGAGGTGTGGGGCGGTTGGTGGTGGTGGTGGGTGTGTGGGAGGAGTTGGTGGTGGTGGGGTGTGGGGGGAGTTGGTGGTGGTGGTGGGGGTGTGGGGGGGTTGGTGGTGGTGGGGGGGGGGGGTTGGTGTTGGTAGTGGGGGTGTGGGAGGAGTTGGTGGTGGTGGTGGAGGTGTGGGGGAGTTGGAGGTGGTGGTGGTGGAGGTGTGGGGGGGTTGGTGGTGGTGGTGGGTGTGTGGGAGGAGTTGGTGGTGGTGGGGGTGTGGGGGGAGTTGGTGGTGGTGGTGGGGGTGTGGGGGGGTTGGTGGTGGTGGGGGTGGGGGTGTGGGGGGAGTTGGTGGTGGTGGAGGTGTGGGGCGGTTGGTGGTGGTGGTGGGTGTGTGGGAGGAGTTGGTGGTGGTGGGGTGTGGGGGGAGTTGGTGGTGGTGGTGGGGGTGTGGGGGGGTTGGTGGTGGTGGTGGGGGGGTTGGTGTTGGTAGTGGGGGTGTGGGAGGAGTTGGTGGTGGTGGTGGAGGTGTGGGGGAGTTGGAGGTGGTGGTGGTGGAGGAGTGGGGGGGTTGGTGTTGGTAGTGGGGTTGTGGGAGGAGGTGGTGGTGGTGGGGTTGTGGGGGGGTTGGTGGTGGTGGGGCTTGGTGGTGGTGGTAGTGGGGGTGTGGGGGGTTTGGTGGTGCTGGTGGGGGGGTTGTAACTGCTGCCCCTGACTGAAACACCACCACACGCTCCTGGTAATGAAGAACCCCACCTCAGGAATCCCTCACCAGCCTCCACTGGACATGACATATCCAAAAGTGTTGCTGTTTGTTTAAATGATCTGTAACCCTTGCATTAAACATTTAAATGCTGATGAAAATGTTCAGTTGGTAAATAATACTCTATGTTCATGAAGTCTACTAAGAAGTGAGATGAAGGGAGCTGGCCCAGTGGCACATTGCACATGATATAAAAGCAGACCCCGGCTCTCACACAGCCAGAACGTGCTGCTCCATGAGTTCTCCAGTGTTTCCACAGTGGAAGCAGCAGGATGGAAAGTGAATGGATACCGAGACTTTACCCTCCTGAAAAGCTTTGGTTGAACATTAAATGTTCCCCAGGAAGTGTTTCGTTCCTTTTTCTTCAAAGATGACGAGCAGAAAGATGTGAACTTTTACTTTGAACTAGAATGTGAAAATTGAAAACCACTTGCCCTCTTTCTGCTCTGTATATCACAAACACACAAAAACTTAGTTTATAATTAAAATTCTAGTATATCGCCAAAACGTATCTAAACTATGTGAATGCATCATTTAACACATGCAGCAGTAGTGATGTAACAAGATGAAATAAGTAAATGTCAAGTCTTGTTTATCATGATAAATAAAGAAGAAAACAAAGTGTGTGTGTTGCTTGGGTCTTTACTGCTGCTCTAAGACTTCCTGTTAATGTGCACTGAGGCTTCATCTGACACATAACTGGAACTTGAGACACATAAAAAGAATTTCACAATATTTCAAACGATTCAGTCACTTCTGATAATAGTCACTTGCTTCTTGGTTATAATTAATATAAACAGTGATTTAATTAAACATTGTGATTTAATGTGGCCATTATGGATTTTAGGGGACTTGCTGGACAACAAATGTATATTTATCTATTAATCTATTAATATAATGCCTGTTTTACTCACTTGTGATAGTTTCCATGTTTTTCAGCTGGTGATTTGAGAGACTTCGTGATTTTCACTTGGTGCAAAGCATGAAAAGTCCCCGATCAATCCCAGCTGGCACATGAAGGGAAGCATGTTTGCTGTCACCTATTGGTGCAACAACTGCACTGCCGCTTGGCATTGGACCTTTTGAAACCTACATTTTTTCCAGTTATCCTGACTCCTTTTTATTGCATTTGTGTTTCAAATGTTTACATGCCACTGCATGCTGAACTCATTTGTGGCATAATAAATATACACCATTCTCACACCCAACAGTTGCTCTATGGTGGACGCAGCTGCAGCTGCTGTGAGGATATATGCCTCACGATAGCAGATAATCCATCAGCTTCATGGACACTTTCACACAGCATCAACGATTAAAGGAGTAACAATGTGATGGAACTGAGCTCACTAAAGAGACAAAAGTTTTGCTATGTTTCCAGGTAATGGTGCCAGCTAGCAGAGAGCATTTGCAACAAACCTGCTTGTTTTACAATGCTGAACTGTGTGTTTGCTTCAAGAAAATTGATTACATCAATGATATTTTGTTTGCATCATTGCAATTCAATAGGGAATCATTTTGTAATTACCCTACAGCACATGACAGTCAATCCTAACCAACCAGGTCTATTCTACAAGTCTCCAGTTTGGTTTCTGGTCTTATTTTCAGTTCTGCAGTAAGTAGAAATCTCAGTAATTTTTCTTTCCACATTTCGTGACCACAAAACACAAGAAGTGTGTGTAAGTGTCACATATTACTTTAAGTCTGACAATTAGTCCTGCTACACTGTGACTAAACATTATTCAAAACTTTTGTTTATTGATAATCTGTGATACCGTTTCCTCTTGGAGATTGAAGCACCATGTAATCTGTCCTTCTCGACTGTGTGTGTGTGTGCGTGCAAAGTATGTTCATAAGATAAGCAAGGTTTACTGTATATGTAAAATTATGTGATAGCTGAGTTTTCTGTCTGTCAATGATCATTGAGTTGCACACACACACACACACACACACACACACACACACACACACACACACACACACACACACACACACACACACACACACAGGTGAACGGCGAGTTCTTACGAGAGCAGAGCACTCTTCTCGATGCGGTCCCTCTCCTGCAGCATCTTCTGGTCGTACTCTCTCGCTCGGATCTCCCACACATTCTTCATGATGGAGGCATCGCAGCCGACCACCTCCGGGTTCTTGTCTGTCGACATCTTCAACCTTCTCTGATTCCCCTGCACACAGAACAAGTACTGTTGAAACCAGTTTTGGGAGGCCTCTGACCTGCAGAAGGAGCTTTACCTTGCAGTGATAATCTGAAACATGTGCAGATGATGCCTACAGCTCGCGCCTATATACTGTCACTGAGACGCAATGACCTGCTGGTGAGGGGCCGTGCCTTCTAAAAATAAAACACCCTCCAACATAGGAAGATCTACTGCCCTGCCTAAATTACACATGCTTCATTCTGCCACATACCCTGCTTCTGCTAAACTTCTACATTCTTATTCTTACCAAACTAAAACTTTTAGATAATGTACTTAAAAAAAATGATGATACTTGACACAGTGATACTTGACAGTTTCAAAACTGACACACATTGATGACAGACTTCAGTTTTTTAGGATTCAAGTGATTAACTTCCATTAACTTTCATTGCTATGCAAACAATGCACAAATCTATTTAGCTATGAAACATGATATTGATTAACATGTTAAAATAGAAGCTTGGCTTAAAGACATATAAGTGTGGATGAGCTGTAATTCTGTACTTCTGAAGTTTTTATATTGGGCCTAAAACATCTGAGAGAGAAATGATGTAAACACTGCATGGTTTTACTTTGACCTACAGTACAACTGTGAGGAACATTTGGATATTACATAGTGAATTCCTGCTCCTTTCACTTTATTTCTGGATTGTCTGAATCAAATGCTTCAACATCAGGAGGAATGGAGGTGTAGAATGATAGAATGCAGGAGTTCTACAGGAGTTTATAATGGAAACCTATGTAAACACACTGATTAAAGTTCTCTTTCACATGAAGCCACTAAAAGGTTACATTTATGGTTAAAACATCCAGCTTTCATTTACAGTAGTGCGTACCGTATTACGCCCTATAAGGCGCACCTAAATACCTCAAATTTTCTCTAAAGCTGCCAGTGCGCCTTATAACCCAGTGCGCCTTATATATGGGAGAATTGCTCTACTTGTGACTGGTATTTGACAGCTGAACAACCAGAAGCTTTTATTTTGACAACTCTACCTTTGTGACTGAATCTTCAGAGTGGACGACACTCCACACAACACCTTCATCACTCATGGTTGCACACCAACATTCTAGCAAACCAAAATGAACTAGATGAAATAATTACTCCCTAAACTGGGGAACAAAAACACAGCATAAACACAATCAACACAACACCAAGCCCAACAACAACCCACAATAACCTCCAACAACACAAAACATGAATTTGTCGCTGCAAGGCATGATGGGACATCATGCCTTGCAGCGACAAATTCATCCTGAGCTCCTCAGTGCAGCCAATAGAAACTCCCATAATTCATTGCAGCTGTTTGTGGTGTTTTAAATGCAATTATTGGGGGTTATATTTGGTTTGTGGTGTCGGTAAAATTGTGTTGTGTTGTGTTTTTGTTGCTTAGTTCATGTAGTTTAGTTTATTACCGGTAGTTGTAAGTTGTCAACCAGCAGTGAAGAAGGTTTTGTGTGTAGTGTCGTCCTGGCATAGGCTGCAGGTAGGATTATCAAAATAAAGTGTGTGCACCTCTCTGGGTGTTAGAATCAGTGGAACAAGTAACCTAATGGCTGTGAGCTATAAATGTTGCTGACCACTGGTCTATTGCATGTGCCTTATAATGTGGTGTGCCTTATATATGAACAAAGTTGCAAATTATGTCAATTGATGTAGGTGTGCCTTATACTCTGGTGTGCCTTATAGTGTGGAAAATACAGTAGTTTGTTTTGTAGTTGCTGATGAACCAAAAGTGTCACTTCATTATAATTTCTGTGGGTTACAAAATAATAATGGAGTGTCTTGGAGTGGAGTACAATGAAGACCTCAGCCTGCGGTCAGAACACGAAACAAGACATGGAAGTGAAGAGAGTAATAATGATTCTACGATGAAAAGTATGAAAAAAACGACAATGGAAAACTGCTTCTAAACGATATAATCCAATGCAGTTGACAGTAGAGGAGCTCTGCAGTGCTCTCAACAGCCACAGCTCCAGGGTCGCAGATTAAATTATCTCGTTCCCTCATATTATTAACTTCAGGGAACGACTTATTATATCGTTCCCACACTTTATTTTTATTTTTCTCTATGACCACTCCGGGGCTCCGTGTTCACTGTAGACTTCAGAAAGCCGGTTCAACTTTCCTTGTGCCTTGTAGATAGCGATACCTCCAGCAATAATTCATCCCCCACCTGATGAGGCCTCTGGCTCCAATATCGCCCAGCCTCCATGTGAGGCCATCAGAGCACCAGTTTAGCAGTTTAAAAATCCTCCTTTTAAACGTTACAGCTCTTAACAACCAGGCTCCATCATATCTTAAAGAGCTGCTAGTCCTAGTTAGTGTTAACCCAGAAGAACACTTGGTTCTCACAGTGCTGCTTACTGGAGGTGCACAGGTTTTCTAAAAGTAGAAGAAGAAGAAGAAGAAACTTTATTTATATAGCACCTTGCACAGATAAAATCACAAGGTGCTTCACAAAGGCATAAAAACAATACAATAGTATGGACAACAATAAAATAGTACGGACGGAATAAAGATAAAACCAATCACAGCCATGTCAACTAAAAGCTTGTCTGAAGTGTCGTGTTTTCAGCTGCTTCTTAAAAGAATCAACCGAGTCGGCTACACGCAGCGACAAAGGAAGGTCATTCCACAATCTAGGAGCAGCAACTTCAAAGGCCAAGTCTCCTCTGGTTTTGAAGTGGGTCCGTGGAACAGTGAGGAGGTTCTGGCCCGAGAACCTAAGGGAGTGACCGGAGGAGTACCAGGGGCACAACAAATCGGACACATATTTAGGTGCCTGACCTTGCAACGCTCTAAAAGTCAGAACTAAAATCTTGAAATCAATTCGAAATTTGATGGGGAGCCAGTGCAGAGAATATAAAATAGGAGTGATGGGAGATTGTCTGCTAGATCCTGTTAAAAGCCGCGCTGCAGCATTTTGGATCATTTGAAGTCGGTTCAAAGCAGATTTGTTAAAACAAGTAAAAAGGGAGTTACAATAATCTAAACGAGACAAGATAAAAGCATGAATTACCACTTCTAGATCAGAGTTGGATAGAATTGGCCTTAGATTGGCGAAGTTTCTCAAATGGAAAAAACAGTTTTTGACCAGACGTCTGGAATGGCTGTCGAGGGACAGAGACTGGTCAAACCAAACGCCAAGGTTTCTGATGCTCGACTGAACCGAGGAGCCCAGAGAACCAAGGTGGTTGGCAATCAAAGGGATTTTCTGCTCTGGAGCAATAATCAAAGTCTCAGAATGGGAAGCAGAGCTTGCAGCTTTTCAGCTATCAGACTCCTCTCTTGCCGAACCAGCAAGAGTTCAGTGAGGGAGGTTCACACAGTCTCTACTTTAAAGGACCCATATTGTCTATATTTCATGTTTCACAGTCCATCCTCTGCTCATGTGGGATAATAATGTGGGTGATCCAGTAGAAACACTCAAAACTTGTGAAATTCTAGTTATTTCTTGGACTGAGCTGACGTCACCTCTCATGATGGTGGTTCTCAGCTCCTCCACCTCCTCCACCCTCACGGAGACTGCAGCCCAGCCCACAGCCGCCTCCTCCACCCCCTGGGTGACGTAGCCAGCAGCTCAGCTGGTAGTTGTAGTAATGTACTGACACATCTCGGCCCACGTTAGTCTTTTATTGTGGGAATAGCAGCAGGTTTCAAGATGAGCTTCTGAGGAAGTCCAGTTTCAAAGTACCGTAGTTCTGGAAGCTTCATATGGTGAAGAGTCGCTCACAAACAAACATTGTTTGTGGAAAAGAAAAACAAGTCCAGCCACATTGGCCGCTGTGCTTCTTCTTCCACAAGACAAATAGTGAGGAACCATACTGGTACCTGAAAACACATTTTCTCCAGTGGACATGAAGGCGAAAACAGTTGTGGAACAACAAAAACCATACTTGTACCTAAAAACACATTTTCTCCAGTGGACATGATTGTGAAAACAGTTGTGGAACAACAAAAACCATACTTGTATCTGAAAACACATTTTCTCCAGTGGACATGACGGTGAAAACAGTTGTGGAACAACAAAAACCATACTTGTACCTGAAAACACATTTTCTCCAGTGGACATGAAGGTGAAAACACATTTTCTCCAGTGGACATGAAGGTGAAAACACATTTTCTCCAGTGGACATGAAGGTGAAAACACATTTTCTCCAGTGGACATGAAGGTGAAAACACATTTTGTCCAGTGGACATGAAGGTGAAAACACATTTTCTCCAGTGGACATGAAGGTGAAAACACATTTTCTCCAGTGGACATGAAGGTGAAAACAGTTGTGGAACAACAAAAACCATACTTACCTGAAAACACATTTTCTCCAGTGGACATGAAGGTGAAACACATTTTCTCCAGTGGACATGATGGTGAAAACACATTTTCTCCAGTGGACATGATGGGGAAAACACATTTTCTCCAGTGGACATGAAGGTGAAAACACATTTTCTCCAGTGGACATGAAAGTGAAAACACATTTTCTCCAGTGGACATGATGGGGAAAACACATTTTCTCCAGTGGACATGATGGGGAAAACACATTTTCTCCAGTGGACATGAAGGTGAAAACACATTTTCTCCAGTGGACATGAAGGTGAAAACACATTTTCTCCAGTGGACATGAAGGTGAAAACACATTTTCTCCAGTGGACATGAAGGTGAAAACACATTTTCTCCAGTAGACATGAAGGTGAAAACACATTTTCTCCAGTGGACATGAAGGTGAAAACACATTTTCTCCAGTGGACATGATGGGGAAAACACATTTTCTCCAGTGGACATGAAGGTGAAAACACATTTTCTCCAGTGGACATGAAGGTGAAAACACATTTTCTCCAGTGGACATGATGGTGAAAACACATTTTCTCCAGTGGACATGAAGGTGAAAACACATTTTCTCCAGTGGACATGAAGGTGAAAACACATTTTCTCCAGTGGACATGAAGGTGAAAACACATTTTCTCCAGTGGACATGAAGGTGAAAACACATTTTCTCCAGTGGACATGAAGGTGAAAACACATTTTCTCCAGTGGACATGAAGGTGAAAACACATTTTCTCCAGTGGACATGAAGGTGAAAACACATTTTCTCGAGTAGACATGAAGGTGAAAACACATTTTCTCCAGTGGACATGAAGGTGAAAACATATTTTCTCCAGTGGACATGATGGGGAAAGCACATTTTCTCCAGTGGACATGAAGGTGAAAACACATTTTCTCCAGTGGACATGAAGGTGAAAACACATTTTCTCCAGTGGACATGAAGGTGAAAACACATTTTCTCCAGTGGACATGAAGGTGAAAACACATTTTCTCCAGTGGACATGATGGTGAAAACACATTTTCTCCAGTGGACATGAAGGTGAAAACAGATGTGGAACAACAAAAACAGCAGTTCAATGTGAAGCAGCAGAGACTGAGATGTGGGCGTGTCTTGTTTTGGTTTCTCCTCATGTCAATCTTCCTGGAGGCGGGGCTTCTCCAGCTCTGTGACATCATCAAATAGAATCAAGGTGTTGAGCTCCCCCACCAGGTAGAACAGAGAAAGATCACTGTGAACTCAAGCTGGAGGGAATCAATGAAAAAACACTTTGGGGATGTTTATGAACCCCAAATAGCACTTTTATCATGTTTAAAGATCAGAAATGTCCATTTAGTATAATGTGGGGCCTTTAAGGTTATGCACAAATGTTCTTTTTAATAAAGCTTATAGTTAGAGCTGGCTCAGTTCACCCTGGATCATTTTCCAGTGATGCTACTGTAGGTTTTGACTGCTGGTTTTCTCTGTAAATGTGATTTGTGTATGACTGTGTTGCATTTAGTGCTGTATAAATAAAGTTGAACTGAGTTGAATTGTACTTTCTGGGAAGGTATGCAAGTAAAAAAAACTAGAATAAATGTTAATTAATATAAATTAAGAAATATATTGTGCGAATCTGAGAAAGGAAGTGACAAAGTGAGATGAAGGAGGTTCGACCTGATGAAGTGTGTTGAAGGCAACGTGTGTGTGTGTGTGTGTGTGTGTGTGTGTGTGTGTGTGTGTGTGTGTGTGTGTGTGTGTGTGTGTGTGTGTGTGTGTGTGTGTGTGTGTGTGTGTGTGTGTGTGTGTGTGTGTGTGGACTTTCTGTGGACCTGGACTAGAGAAGTGTTGGAGCCCCATTGGTTGGTGTAATGCTGTCATGGTTGCTATTAATGTTGAGTTGATGCTATCAGCAGTAAACGATTTACCACATCAGTTACACTACCAGATTGTGTTTCCTGTACTTTTGTTGGACATGTGAAAAGTTAAGTTGAAGTGCATTTCTTTTTCTTTTGCTGTGTGCTTGGAAACATATCATTATCAGCTGAAACTGTTGCCTCCATGCACACCATGTCATGTGTTGGCTGCCCAAATACATGCAGACATGGGACCATAATTAACACAACTGTGTAATTAATTTCTGTTTGTTTTCAGCAACTTGTAAATTTACCCCACTGCCTTTTAAAAGTCATCAGTAACTGTAATAAAGTAGTAATTGTTCAGTAACTTGCACACTGTGTTTAACATGCGAGAAGTGAAAAGATGTCGTCTGGTGTTGATAACATTACATTTCTATTATTCTATTCTATTTCTATTTCATTCCATTTTTTTTAAATTGCACACTGCTTTCTACCAGATGATTGAGCAGCACATCACTGGTACAGATTGCATCTTCCAGCGCTGCACTGCTGTTAAACAGATGATAATGAAACCGGCCACTATTTTTTATAGGTTTTGTGTTTCAGAGGTCACTCAATCACAAATGACATCAGCGTCTTGACAGAGCAAACAGATCAGTGACATGACGTTCATGCCAGGGAGCAGAACAGATGTCACGACTGGAACAGGAAACACAACTGTGTACATACAGTAGTAGGTTAGAATTGGGTTACTCATGGTATGAATGTCTCATGTTGTGTCCTCGTCCCATCAGCAACCTGAATCTAGCTCGGGTGGAGTGAGGTCCGAAAAACAACTTCCATCAAGGACTGTTTTGGATCTGATATTTTGAAACATTCTGCAATTACATATTTATATGTTTATTGGCAGGTCGCATGTTGACACAGTGGTTTGTGCTCCCACCTCACAGTGAGTAAGTCTGACCTGGACTTTTCTGTGTGCAGTTTGCATGTTCTCCCTGTGTGTGCTCCTGTTTCCTCCCACTGTCCAAAAACATGCATGTGAAGGTTCATTGGTGAGCCTGAATTTCCCTTAGGTTGGAATGCAAGATTTTTTGTTTCTTTGTATTTGTCCATGTTTGCATGTTACCTGAACATAATATTTCACCACCATATTTCAACACGGGCTCTGTAAAATGAAATGAAAAGATAAAGTATCTAACCATCGTCTGTACCTCTTTGTCCAGCTGAGGGCTGCTCTATGAAGTCAGGCTCGAATTGAATGGGTGAGCCTTCCATCACAAGACAAACCCAGATTTCAATTCTGAAAGTTCTCTAACCTAGTCATGTTGTTACAAGATACATGATACAATACAAGATTCTTCTGATGAATTTGCAATTCATTCCCTCCGATCAATAATATTCACAGCTAATTATGTTGGTGATCTATGATTTTGAGGTATGTAGCGCTCTGGAACTGTGACCGATAGGTCATACAATATTCACTGTCGCTCACACCATTTCATAGATATTGAGTCACCTGTTCTTGCCTGCTGCCGATCCGGTGAGCCCGAAGTTGCTCACTGTTGCCATGTGCTATTTGAGGTTAAAGTTTTATGATGCACATATTCAGCTCACACCTCATGCCATAAATGTACAGTGGATCGCATGGCTTAGCAAGCTGAGAATACCAGTCCTTCACATGCTGATGGGCTCATCTATTTCAGCTCCTAACATTCGGTGGAATGGTTTTATCCTACACTTTGTTATTCAGTTTATCAGCAATACACTGTATGATCTACACTGATAGAGATTGACGCTCTTCAATCTGCTTCTTGAGTGCTTTGGGTTTGACCTATGACCTCCACCCGAGCCACACATTTGTTCCTTCTGTTCCACATGTTCAATATGTCATCAGGAAAATGGCATTTTGGGAATTTATGGTAATACAGTTAAATGGAGTAACAGAGTTTGACATTTGAACTTGAAAAAGCCAATTAATGACTTGGAAAAGCCAATGAATCCACATCACTCTGGCAAAGACACCACATGGCAGCTAATGGCTGTCACCTCATCACTTCAGCTCTCAATATTCACAACAACAGTCAAAGTAATATTGTTCAAGGAACATTGACAACCTGAATCACTTCTGCAAAATGGTCAGAAATACGACCAGTGAGCACTACTCTCAATCACGTCAATGGGCAAGGAGAGCTCTGAAAGACAAAGTGTCAGACACCCAGGTGAGATGGAGAGGCAGAGCAGACAAAGAAGATGTGAATGCAGACTTGGAAAAAAGTGTAAAATAATTGTGACAAAAAAACATTGGGTTTAAGTGAAGACCTCAAAAACTGCTGAGATAAGTGAAACAGGAAAACAAAAGGGAGACTGGCATTGGCAGAGCAATTCAATATGTACAAATGGTTAATTCTGAAGGACTCACTGTATCTGAAATGAAACACACCCACACATCACTCACCTAACTGCCTGAGCCACCCAGGATCGTAACGACTCGATGTAAGGTGCTACAGACAGCCAAAGATGAAAAAAGGAACAGACTGGAGGGATGTCAGCTTTCAAGGATCTGACTCAGGAATTGGCAGAGAGAAGAAATTATTTTATCATGGTGAAAAGAGAGAGGTAGGAACTCATTGTGTTGGTGTATCCTGCCATGCTCATCCAAGATGAGTGTCTCAGGATCTTCTGTCTTTTGTCTTCTGAAAAGACAAGTAAAGAACGAAGCCTTCAGAGACAGAAGAAAACCTGAAACAGAAGAAAACCTTCAGGGATAAAAGAAAACAGCTCAGATGCTGAGCGGCTCATTTGAAACCTAGAATAAAGATCTACACACGCGTACCAAGGGATGGAATAAAGATTTTTATAGTGCTTATTTGGAGGATTGGTGTGATTATTCTCATGAATATACATAAAGACACAGAAGGATCACTCATTTGTGTTGTTTTCTACAACCTGAGAGCAGGGGGGTATTCCAGAAAACGGGTTTTGTGAAAACTCAGAGAATGTTAACCCTGAAATGAGGGAATCTCAGAGTTTTCCATTCCAGAAAGAGCTGAGTTAAGCTCAGGGTCAGTCACTACACTAACACACTGTAAACAGAACCTGCTTGCTGGGAGGTTTTGTAGAGGAAACCCTGAGTTTCTGGGTACGTCCAAAAAGTCCCTTCTTTCTCCTTATCTATGGACTTTACCTGAGCCCCTGGATGACGTTACGGTGGTAGGAGGTTTCCTAAAGGACTAGTGAAAGGCGATCACGTTGTTGAAGCAGTCGGACCACACTTTCACTTAGTGGCATAATAATAATGTGACGCCGGTGCAAGTTAGTGACGTCTACCGTGGCGGGGAAGAACTGCAAGTTTCTGAAAATGGACTATTAAAAGCACATTTGGGTTTTAGATGATTTAAAGTTGTTCAATGCAGATTATTACTTTGGTAACTTGCATAAGCTGCTCCTTTTTTTGCCATCGTGATTTTCCGTGAATGCTCAGATGAGCCGGTCCCTTAAATGATGTCGCCGCAAGGAATTGTTGGGCAGCATGAGCTGGTTTCCTTTTCTAAAGGACGCATCAGTGCTATCCTAGGTTAAAGGAGGTTCTATAGGAAGCATCAGTACTAAAGAAGGTTCTAAAGGAAGCACCAGTGCTATCCTATGCTAAAGGAGGTTCTAAAGGAAGCATCAGTGCTATCCTAGGCTAAAGGAGGTTCTATAGGAAGCATCAGTGCTCTCCTATGCTAAAGGAGGTTCTAAAGGAAGCATCAGTGCTATCCTAGGCTAAAGGAGGTTCTATAGGAAGCATCAGTGCTATCCTATGCTGCTAAAGGAGGTTCTAAAGGAAGCATCAGTGCTATCCTAGGCTAAAAGGAGGTTCTATAGGAGGCATCAGTGCTATCCTATGCTAAAGGAGGTTCTAAAGGAAGCATCAGTACTAAAGGAGGTTCTAAAGGAAGCATCAGCACTATCCTATGCTAAAGGAGGTTCTAAAGGAAGCATCAGTGCTGTCCTAGGCTAAAGGAGGTTCTAAAGGAAGCATCAGTGCTATCCTAGGCTAAAGGAGGTTCTATAGGAAGCATCAGTGCTCTCCTATGCTAAAGGAGGTTCTAAAGGAAGCATCAGTGCTATCCTAGGCTAAAGGAGGTTCTATAGGAAGCATCAGTGCTATCCTATGCTAAAGGAGGTTCTAAAGGAAGCATCAGTGCTATCCTAGGCTAAAAGGAGGTTCTATAGGAGGCATCAGTGCTATCCTATGCTAAAGGAGGTTCTAAAGGAAGCATCAGTGCTATCCTAGGCTAAAAGGAGGTTCTATAGGAAGCATCAGTGCTATCCTATGCTAAAGGAGGTTCTAAAGGAAGCATCAGTGCTATCCTATGCCAATGGAGGTTCTAAAGGAAGCATCAGTGCTATCCTATGCTAATGGAGGTTCTAAAGGAAGCATCAGTACTAAAGGAGGTTCTAAAGGAAGCATCAGCGCTATCCTATGCTAAAGGAGGTTCTAAAGGAAGCATCAGTGCTATCCTATGCTAAAGGAGGTTCTAAAGGAAGCATCAGTACTAAAGGAGGTTCTAAAGGAAGCATCAGCGCTATCCTATGCTAAAGGAGGTTCTAAAGGAAGCATCAGTGCTATCCAGGCTAAAGGAGGTTCTAATGGAAGCATCAGTGCTGTCCTATGCTAAAGGAGGTTCTAAAGGAAGCATCAGTACTAAAGGAGGTTCTAAAGGAAGCATCAGCGCTATCCTATGCTAAAGGAGGTTCTAAAGGAAGCATCAGTGCTATCCTATGCTAAAGGAGGTTCTAAAGGAAGCATCAGTACTAAAGGAGGTTCTAAAGGAAGCATCAGCGCTATCCTATGCTAAAGGAGGTTCTAAAGGAAGCATCAGTGCTATCCAGGCTAAAGGAGGTTCTAATGGAAGCATCAGTGCTGTCCTATGCTAAAGGAGGTTCTAAAGGAAGCATTAGTACTAAAGGAGGTTCTAAAGGAAGCATCAGCGCTATCCTATGCTAAAGGAGGTTCTAAAGGAAGCATCAGTGCTATCCTAGGCTAAAGGAGGTTCTAATGGAAGCATCAGTGCTATCCTATGCTAAAGGAGGTTCTAAAGGAAGCATCAGTGCTATCCTAGGCTAAAGGAGGTTCTAAAGGAAGCATCAGTGCTATCCTAGGCTAAAGGAGGTTCTAATGGAAGCATCAGTGCTATCCTATGCTAAAGGAGGTTCTAAAGGAAGCATCCGTGCTATCCTATTCTAAAGGAGGTTCTGGTGGAAGCTTCAGTGCTATCCTAGGCTAAAGGAGGTTCTAGTGGAAGCATCAGAGCTATCCTTTGCTAAAGGAGGATCTAAAGGAAGCATCAGTGCAATCCTATGCTAAAGGAGGTTCTAGTGGAAGCATCAGTGCTATACTATGCTAAAGGAGGTTCTAAAGGAAGCATCAGTGCTTTCCTATGCTAAAGGAGGTTCTAAAGGAAGCATCGGTGCTATCCTAGGCTAAAGGAGGTTCTAATGGAAGCATCAGTGCTATCCTATGCTAAAGGAGGTTCTAAAGGAAGCATCAGTATAATCCTATGCTAAAGGAGGTTCTAAAGGAAGCATCAGTGCTATCCTAGGCTAAAGGAAGTTCTAATGGAAGCATCAGTGCTATCCTATGCTAAAGGAGGTTCTATAGAAGCATCAGTACTAAAGGAGGTTCTAAAGGAAGCATCAGTGCTATCCTATGCTAAAGGAGGTTCTTAAAGGAAGCATCAGTGCTATCCTATGCTAAAGGAGGTTCTATAGAAGCATCAGTGCTTTCCTATGCTAAAGGAGGTTCTAAAGGAAGCATCGGTGCTATCCTAGGCTAAAGGAGGTTCTAATGGAAGCATCAGTGCTATCCTATGCTAAAGGAGGTTCTAAAGGAAGCATCAGTATAATCCTATGCTAAAGGAGGTTCTAAAGGAAGCATCAGTGCTATCCTAGGCTAAAGGAAGTTCTAATGGAAGCATCAGTGCTATCCTATGCTAAAGGAGGTTCTATAGAAGCATCAGTACTAAAGGAGGTTCTAAAGGAAGCATCAGTGCTATCCTATGCTAAAGGAGGTTCTTAAAGGAAGCATCAGTGCTATCCTATGCTAAAGGAGGTTCTATAGAAGCATCAGTACTAAAGGAGGTTCTAAAGGAAGCATCAGTGCTATCCTATGCTAAAGGAGGTTCTTAAAGGAAGCATCAGTGCTATCCAATGCTAAAGGAGGTTGTAAAGGAAGCATCAGTGCTATCCTATGCTAAAGGAGGTTCTAAAGGAAGCATCAGTGCTATCCTAGGCTAAAGGAGGTTCTAATGGAAGCATCAGTGCTATCCTATGCTAAAGGAGGTTCTAAAGGTTTTACCAGCACGTCACCATCCCCACAAGGGGAAACAATACCCTGGACTGTGTGTACACCAACATCCGCGGAGCATACAGATCTCTTCCCCGCCCCCACCTCGGACTCTCTGACCACATCACCATCATGCTGGCGCCAGCATACCGCCCCCTGCTGAGACGGAGCCGGCCAACAAAGAGGACAGTCACTGTGTGGCCCAGAGGATCAGCCGCTGTGCTCCAGGACTGTTTCTAATGCACAGACTGGCAGGTCTTCAGGGAGGCAGCCACATATGAGGGAGAGGTGGACCTGGAGGAATACACCTCCTCTGTCCTCGGCTTCATCTCCAAGTGTGCTGATGACGTCTCCACCACCAAGACAATCACCTGCTACCCGAACCAGAAACCCTGGCTGAACGCTGAGGTGAAAACATACTCCCAAAAGATTGAGGGTCACTTCACCACCAACGACCCACAGCGCATGTGGAAGGGCATCAAGTGCATCACAGACTACAACACCAGGAATGCACAATGCCCAAGTGACCCCTCCCTGCCAGACACACTCAACAATTTCTACGCCTGCTTCGAAGACCCGGACACCCCCCCCAGCACTAGACTCACACCACCGCCTGGTGACACACCCCTCACTGTGACCACAGCAGATGTGAGGAAGACCCTACAGGGAATTAACCCCCGCAAAGCTGCTGGCCCGGATAACATCCCGGGGCGGGTACTGAAGGACTGTGCACACCAGCTGTCCGAGGTGCTGGCAGACATCTTCAACACCTCACTCTCACTGTCATCTGTCCCCACCTGCCTAAAGACTGCCACAATTGTCCCCGTCCCCAAACGCTCCACAGTGACAGGCCTAAACGACTACCGGCCGGTCGCCCTAACCCCGGTAGTTATGAAGTGTTTCGAGAGGCTGGTCATGACTCAGATTAAGGACTCCATCGACGTCACTGTGGACCCCCACCAATACGCATATAGGAAAAACCGCTCCACTGATGACGCCATCTCATCGGTGGTCCACACAACCCTCACCCATCTGGAGAGCAAAAACTCCTACGTCCGTCTGCTCTTCCTGGACTTCTCCTCAGCCTTCAACACCATCATCCCGCAGACCCTGGTGCAGAAGCTCCACTCCCTGGGACTGAGCCCCACACTGGGGAACTGGATCCTGGACTTCCTGACCAACAGACCACAAACTGTCACGATCAACGACACCGTCTCCTCCCCCATCATCCTCAGCACCGGCTCACCTCAGGGCTGTGTGCTGAGCCCCCTCCTGTTCACTCTGCTGACATATGACTGCACGGCAATACACCCCAGCTGTCATATAGTGAAGTTTGCGGACGACACAGTAGTAGTGGGACGCATCACAAACAACGATGAGTCCAAATACAGAGGAGGTGGAACACCTGATGCAGTGGTGCAGTGAAAACAACCTCTGCATCAACGGGGAAAAGACCAAGGAGGTGGTGGTGGACTTCAGGAGGGTCAGGTGCCCCCCGCTCCCCTGCACATCGGAGGAGCAGCTGTGGAAGTGGTTTCCAGCTACAAGTACCTGGGGGTACACTTGTCCAAGGACCTCACCTGGAGCGCCAACACTTCCCGTCTGGTCAAGAAGGCCCACCGACGTCTCTACTTCCTCAGGAAGCTGCGGAAAGCAGGTCTGGGAAGCTCCGTCCTGAGGAGCTTCTACCACTGTGCGGTGGAGAGCGTCCTCTGCAGCTGCATCACTGTGTGGCATGGCGGATGCACCGCCGCTGAGAGGAAGGCTCTGCAGAGGGTGGTAAAGGCCGCTCAGAGGACTCCCCACCACCTCAGACCTCTACAGAGCACGATGCAGGGGGAGGGCTCTCCGCATCATGAAGGACTCCACCCACCCAGCACATGGACTGTTTCAGCCCCTCCCCTCAGGAAAGCGGCTGAGGAGCATTAGGAGCAAAACCACCAGGCTCAGGAACAGCTTCTTCCTTGAAGCTGTGAGACTAGTGAACTCGAGCCATGTTCCGTAGACTCCCTCATCTTCCTGCACTACAAACACTTTACACTTTATATTCACCACCACTTCTTCACTTTATCCCTTGTATATATTTTTACGCTCCTGTATATATTTTTACGCTTCTGTTATATATATTTTTATTACTTTGGCTTACCGGGACCTGAGTCCAAATTTCGTATCATTTTATGATATGACAATAAAGAATCCTTGAATCCTTAAAGGAAGCATCAGTGCTATCCTATGCTAAATGAGGTTCTAAAGGAAGCATCAGTGCTATCCTATGCTAAAGGAGGTTCTAAAGGAAGCATCAGTGCTATCCTATGCTAAAGGAGGTTCTAAAGGAAGCGTCAGTGCTATCCTATGCTAAAGGAGGTTCTAAAGGAAGCATCAGTGCTATCCTATGCCAATGGAGGTTCTAAAGGAAGCATCAGTGCTATCCTATGCTAATGGAGGTTGTAAAGGAAGCATCAGTACTAAAGGAGGTTCTAAAGGAAGCATCAGTACTGTCCTATGCTAAAGGAGGTTCTAAAGGAAGCATCAGTGCTCTCCTAGGCTAGAGGAGGTTCTAATGGAAGCATCGGTGCTCTCCTATGCTAAAGGAGGTTCTAAAGGAAGCATCAGTGCTATCCTATGCTAAAGTAGGTTCTAAAGGAAGCATCAGTACAATCCCATGCTAAAGGAGGTTCTAAAGGAAGCATGAGTTCTATCCTATGCTAAAGGAGGTTCTAAAGGAAGCATCAGTGCTATACTATGCTAAAGGAGGTTCTAAAGGAAGCATCAGTACTAAAGGAGGTTCTAAAGGAAGCATCAGTGCTATCCTAAGCTAAAGGAGGTTCCAAAGGAAGCATCAGTGCTATGCTATGCTAAAGGAGGTTCTAAAGGAAGCATCAGTGCTATCCTATGCTAAAGGAGGTTCTAAAGGAAGCATCAGCGCTATCCTATGCTAAACGAGGTTCTAAATGAAGCATCAGTGCTATCCTAGGATAAAGGAGGTTCTAATAGAAGCATCAGTGCTATCCTATGCTAAAGGAGGTTCTATAGAAGCATCAGTACTAAAGGAGGTTCTAAAGGAAGCATCAGTGCTATCCTATGCTAAAGGAGGTTCTAATGGAAGCATCAGTGCTATCCTATGCTAAAGGAGGTGCTAAAGGAAGCATCAGTGCTATCCTATGCTAAAGGAGGTTCTATTGAAGCATCAGTACTAAAGGAGGTTCTAAAGGAAGCATCAGTGCTATCCTATGCTGAAGGAGGTTCTAATGGAAGCATCAGTGCTATCCTATGCTAAAGGAGGTTCTAAAGAAAGCATCAGTGCCATCCTATGCTAAAGGAGGTTCTATAGAAGCATCAGTACTAAAGGAGGTTCTAAAGGAAGCATCAGTGCTATCCTATTCTAAAGGAGGTTCTAAAGGAAGCATCAGTGCCATCCTATGCTAAAGGAGGTTCTATAGGCAGCATCAGTACAATCTTATGCTAAAGGAGGTTCTAAAGGAAGCATCAGTGCTATCCTATGCTAAAGGAGGTTCTAAAGGAAGCATCAGTGCTATACTATGCTAAAGGAGGTTCTAAAGGAAGCATCAGTGCTATACTATGCTAAAGGAGGTTCTAAAGGAAGCATCAGTGCTAAAGGAGGTTCTTAAGGAAGCATCAGTGCTATCCTATGCTAAAGGAGGTTCTAATGGAAGCATCAGTGCTATGCTATGCTATGCTAAAGGAGGTTCTAAAGGCAGAATCAGTGCTATGCTATGCTAAAGGAGGTTCTAAAGGAAGCATCAGGGCTATCCTATGCTAAAGGAGGTTCTAAAGGAAGCATCAGGGCTATCCTATGCTAAAGGAGGTTCTAATGGAAGCATCAGTGCTATCCTATGCTAAAGGAGGTTCTAAAGGAAGCATCAGTACTAAAGGAGGTTCTAAAGGAAGCATCAGTACAATCCTATGCTAAAGGAGGTTCTAAAGGAAGCATCAGTGCTCTCCTAGGCTAGAGGAGGTTCTAATGGAAGCATCGGTGCTATCCTATGCTAAAGGAGGTTCTAAAGGAAGCATCAGTGCTATCCTAT
This sequence comes from Blennius ocellaris, assembly GCF_963422515.1. Lineage (NCBI taxonomy): Eukaryota > Metazoa > Chordata > Actinopteri > Blenniiformes > Blenniidae > Blennius > Blennius ocellaris. The sequence goes on along the minus strand of NC_137664.1, from coordinate 26,638,368 downwards.
GCTAAAGTAGGTTCTAAAGGAAGCATCAGTACAATCCTATGCTAAAGGAGGTTCTAAAGGAAGCATGAGTACTATCCTATGCTAAAGGAGGTTCTAAAGGAAGCATCAGTACTAAAGGAGGTTCTAAAGGAAGCATCAGTGCTATCCTAAGCTAAAGGAGGTTCCAAAGGAAGCATCAGTGCTATGCTATGCTAAAGGAGGTTCTAAAGGAAGCATCAGTGCTATCCTATGCTAAAGGAGGTTCTAAAGGAAGCATCAGGGCTATCCTATGCTAAAGGAGGTTCTAAAGGAAGCATCAGTGCTATGCTATGCTAAAGGAGGTTCTAAAGGAAGCATCAGGGCTATCCTTTGCTAAAGGAGGTTCTAAAGGAAGCATCAGTGCTATCCTATGCTAAAGGAGGTTCTAATGGAAGCATCAGTGCTATTCAATGCTAAAGGAGGTTCTAAAGGAAGCATCAGTGCCATCCTATGCTAAAGGAGGTTCTAAAGGAAGCATCAGTGCTATACTATGCTAAAGGAGGTTCTAATGGAAGCATCAGTACTAAAGGAGGTTCTTAAGGAAGCATCAGTGCTATCCTATGCTAAAGGAGGTTCTATTGGAAGCATCAGTGCTATGTTATGCTAAAGGAGGTTCTAAAGGAAGCATCAGTGCTATGCTATGCTAAAGGAGGTTCTAAAGGAAGCATCAGGGCTATCCTATGCTAAAGGAGGTTCTAAAGGAAGCATCAGTGCTATGCTATGCTAAAGGAGGTTCTAAAGGAAGCATCAGGGCTATCCTATGCTAAAGGAGGTTCTAAAGGAAGCATCAGTGCTATACTATGCTAAAGGAGGTTCTAAAGGAAGCATCAGTACTAAAGGAGGTTCTTAAGGAAGCATCAGTGCTATCCTATGCTAAAGGAGGTTCTAATGGAAGCATCAGTGCTATGCTATGCTAAAGGAGGTTCTAAAGGAAGCATCAGTGCTATGCTATGCTAAAGGAGGTTCTAAAGGAAGCATCAGGGCTATCCTATGCTAAAGGAGGTTCTAAAGGAAGCATCAGTGCTATGCTATGCTAAAGGAGGTTCTAAAGGAAGAATCAGGGCTATCCTATGCTAAAGGAGGTTCTAATGGAAGCATCAGTGCTATCCTATGCTAAAGGAGGTTCTAAAGGAAGCATCAGTGCTAAAGGAGGTTCTAAAGGAAGCATCAGTACTATTCTATGCTAAAGGAGGTTCTAAAGGAAGCATCAGTGCTCTCCTAGGCTAGAGGAGGTTCTAGTGGAAGCATCGGTGCTATCCTATGCTAAAGGAGGTTCTAATCGAAGCATCAGTGCTATTCAATGCTAAAGTAGGTTCTAAAGGAAGCATCAGTACAATCCTATGCTAAAGGAGGTTCTACAGGAAGCATGAGTACTATCCTATGCTAAAGGAGGATCTAAATGAAGCATCAGTGCTATACGATGCTAAAGGAGGTTCTAAAGGAAGCATCAGTGCCATCCTATGCTAAAGGAGGTTCTAAAGGCAGCATCAGTACAATCTTATGCTAAAGGAGGTTCTAAAGGAAGCATCAGTGCTATCCTATGCTAAAGGAGGTTCTAAAGGAAGCATCAGTGCTATACTATTCTAAAGGAGGTTCTAAAGGAAGCATCAGTGCTATACTATGCTAAAGGAGGTTCTAAAGGAAGCATCAGGGCTATCCTATGCTAAAGGAGGTTCTAAAGGAAGCATCAGTGCTATACTATTCTAAAGGAGGTTCTAAAGGAAGCATCAGTGCTATACTATGCTAAAGGAGGTTCTAAAGGAAGCATCAGTACTAAAGGAGGTTCTTAAGGAAGCATCAGTGCTATCCTATGCTAAAGGAGGTTCTAATGGAAGCATCAGTGCTATGCTATGCTAAAGGAGGTTCTAAAGGAAGCATCAGGGCTATCCTATGCTAAAGGAGGTTCTAAAGGAAGCATCAGTGCTATGCTATGCTAAAGGAGGTTCTAAAGGAAGCATCAGGGCTATCCTATGCTAAAGGAGGTTCTAAAGGAAGCATCAGTGCTATGCTATGCTAAAGGAAGTTCTAAAGGAAGCATCAGGGCTATCCTATGCTAAAGGAGGTTCTAAAGGAAGCATCAGTGCTATGCTATGCTAAAGGAGGTTCTAAAGGAAGCATCAGTACTATTCTATGCTAAAGGAGGTTCTAAAGGAAGCATCAGTGCTCTCCTAGGCTAGAGGAGCTTCTAGTGGAAGCATCGGTGCTATCCTATGCTAAAGGAGGTTCTAAAGGAAGCATCAGTGCTATCCTATGCTAAAGTAGGTTCTAAAGGAAGCATCAGTACAATCCTATGCTAAAGGAGGTTCTACAGGAAGCATGAGTACTATCCTATGCTAAAGGAGCATCTAAAGGAAGCATCAGTGCTATACGATGCTAAAGGAGGATCTAAAGGAAGCATCAGTGTTTCCTATGCTAAAGGAGGCTCTAAAGGAAGCATCAGTGCTATCCTATGCTAAAGGAGGTTCTAAAGGAAGCATCAGTGCTATCCTATGCTAAACGAGGTTCTAAATGAAGCATCAGTGCTATCCTAGGATAAAGGAGGTTCTAATGGAAGCATCACTGCTATCCTATGCTAAAGGAGGTTCTATAGAAGCATCAGTACTAAAGGAGGTTCTAAAGGAAGCATCAGTGCTATCCTATGCTAAAGGAGGTTCTAAAAGAAGCATCAGTACCATCCTATGCTAAAGGAGGTTCTAAAGGAAGCATCAGTGCTATCCTATGCTAAAGGAGGTTCTAAAGGAAGCATCAGTGCTATCCTATGCTAAAGGAGGTTCTAATCGAAGCATCAGTGCTATTCAATGCTAAAGGAGGTTCTAAAGGAAGCATCAGTGCCATCCTATGCTAAAGGAGGTTCTAAAGGCAGCATCAGTACAATCTTATGCTAAAGGAGGTTCTAAAGGAAGCATCAGTGCTATCCTATGCTAAAGGAGGTTCTAAAGGAAGCATCAGTGCTATCCTAGGCTAAAGGAGGTTCTAAAGGAAGCATCAGTGCTATACTATTCTAAAGGAGGTTCTAAAGGAAGCATCAGTGCTATACTATGCTAAAGGAGGTTCTAAAGGAAGCATCAGTGCTATCCTATGCTAAAGGAGGTTCTAAAGGAAGCATCAGTGCTATCCTATGCTAAAGGAGGTTCTAAAGGAAGCATCAGTGCTATCCTATGCTAAACAAGGTTCTAAATGAAGCATCAGTGCTATCCTAGGATAAAGGAGGTTCTAATGGAAGCATCAGTGCTATCCTATGCTAAAGGAGGTTCTATAGAAGCATCAGTACTAAAGGAGGTTCTAAAGGAAGCATCAGTGCTATCCTATGCTAAAGGAGGTTCTAAAGAAAGCATCAGTGCTATCCTATGCTAAAGGAGGTTCTAAAGGAAGCATCAGTGCTATCCTATGCTAAAGGAGGTTCTAATCGAAGCATCAGTGCTATTCAATGCTAAAGGAGGTTCTAAAGGAAGCATCAGTGCCATCCTATGCTAAAGGAGGTTCTAAAGGCAGCATCAGTACAATCTTATGCTAAAGGAGGTTCTAAAGGAAGCATCAGTGCTATCCTATGCTAAAGGAGGTTCTAAAGGAAGCATCAGTGCTATACTATTCTAAAGGAGGTTCTAAAGGAAGCATCAGTGCTATACTATGCTAAAGGAGGTTCTAAAGGAAGCATCAGGGCTATCCTATGCTAAAGGAGGTTCTAAAGGAAGCATCAGTGCTATACTATTCTAAAGGAGGTTCTAAAGGAAGCATCAGTGCTATACTATGCTAAAGGAGGTTCTAAAGGAAGCATCAGTACTAAAGGAGGTTCTTCAGGAAGCATCAGTGCTATCCTATGCTAAAGGAGGTTCTAATGGAAGCATCAGTGCTATGCTATGCTAAAGGAGGTTCTAAAGGAAGCATCAGGGCTATCCTATGCTAAAGGAGGTTCTAAAGGAAGCATCAGTGCTATGCTATGCTAAAGGAGGTTCTAAAGGAAGCATCAGGGCTATCCTATGCTAAAGGAGGTTCTAAAGGAAGCATCAGTGCTATGCTATGCTAAAGGAGGTTCTAAAGGAAGCATCAGGGCTATCCTATGCTAAAGGAGGTTCTAAAGGAAGCATCAGTGCTATGCTATGCTAAAGGGGGTTCTAAAGGAAGCAACAAGCCTCCTTTCCTTTGCTCATTGAGAATTCAGTCAGTCCTTGTTGTGGCCGCTACACCAAACACTTCCAGGTTTAATGAGAAGTCCATAGATAAGGAGTTAGGAGGGACATTTCAAACGTACCCAAAGTCTCCTCTCACCTGAAGCAGCTACTGAAAATGGATTGTCCATTATTTGAGGCCTTGTGAAGTATTGCGGCACACGGGGAAGGTTACTTGAAAACTGTAACCCATTACAATTACAAGTTGCCTGTCAAAAAATGGAATCAGTAACTTATGCGTCCATAGAAGAACACAGAAGTGGCCGGTGGCTGTTTGAGTCATTCTCTATGACTCAGGTTAAACTTTCTCGTTGTGAACAGCAGCGTCCAGCTCTTGCTGAATCTTTTCCTCTCCTGTTACTGAGAGGAGCATCTGCACCTCATTAAAAGACTGCGGTGTTGTGTCATGCACCGACGTTTCAATAAACCCTGTTAACAAAACAACTAATGAGTGTAAAGCAGCATATGTAAATAACATTGGGATGGTTTATGGTTAATGAAATAATCACTACCAATCAGCAGACGGCTGTGTTGTCACTCCTCCTCACAGACCCATTCCTTGGTGCTAAGTACCTCAATGGAGGGGTGGTGGAAAACTGTAGCTGGTTTCTTTCTATATACAATAACCTTAATAAATAAACAACCTTTTTAGTGGGGGCACATGAAAACCTGTCCTGCCCCGCGGCATCCCAGCACAGAAAGTGTGGTGGAACCGTGGCTTTAGTGAAGCAGAATTCACCAGTTGGATTGTTCACCACTAATAGGGAACGTGAGCTGGGATTAGACCATCGTGAGACAGGGTAGTTTTACCTGACTGATGATGTGATGTTGCAATAGTAATCCTGCTTTTGTTTTGTAACAGTTTTAGAGACTCTCCATCCATCCATCTTCTTTCCCACTTTTCCAGTTCAGGGTTGTGGGGGTGCTGGAGCCAATCCTATCCTACTGTGCCCTGCCCTACTGTGGGCGAGGGCAGGGTACACCCTGGACAGTCTGTCACAGGGCAAACACATAGAGACAAACAACCACACTCACATTCACATCTTGGGGCAATTTAGCATCATTTGACCTTACATGCATGATTTTGGACTGTGGGAGGAAACCGGAGTACCCGGAGGAAACCCACACACACATGGGGAGACCATACAAACTCCATACAGAAAGGCCCTTGCTTGCTGTGAGGCAAGAGCACAAACCACTGCGCCACCGTGCGCCCCCCTGGGAGACTCTGTTTCTCTTGAATGTTTTCTTCCCAGTCAGCTTATTGAGCTAATTTTGCCTCAATAATTCTGAAGTTTGACAATTGTGAAGCATTACATGTTTGTTTTTTTATCTACAGTTCATCCCAACCCAACCTTTTTTTGTGGAGTTGAAAAGGTGTACTGTGTGAGATTTGTTACTTGACCTACATAATCATCAATGGCACAATCCAGTGAAGGCTGAGGACCTTCGATCGGGGGGGGGGGGGGGTGTAAAAAGGAGAATGAACAGTATGTACAAATGTATGACCTACATCCTCCTACATATGGCTGAGATCCTGAGCTGTGACCGGTTTATGGGAGAGGCTGACAGCTTAAGGTGCAGCTGGTAAAAATAGACCTGTACAGGCTGTTCCCGTCTCTTCTGAGATTTAAATACGGGGACTTCCTGCTGTAGCTTACATACAACTTGTTAGATAATTAGAATAAACAAATGCAGTAATACAATAATACAGTTTGTTTTAAGCTGTTTGCAGAAACATTTCATGGACACAAACACGACATTTTGAGTTACACAAACTATGTACTGCTGAAAAGACAACATAAACCTTTTTTTTTATGAATATCCATTGTGATTTGATTGCCAGTAACACCTCTCAGAAAAGATGGAAAAGTGATCACCATGGTGGACATATGCAACGTAGCTGTACAAGTGTTGGTTATATTTACCTCCTATAATAATTACTTCTACTTCACTGGACAAATAATGAAATACATGCTATAAAATTTAACTAAAACCAGAATGATGTGCTGGGAGTAAAAATCACAACAGAACACAGCCAAAAAGTATTTTATCGTGCCAAATAAGAATCATCATCACCATCATCATCACTAGAAGAAGAGGAAGCTATTGGTATTCGACCCTTATAATAATCTGAGTAGGTCCATTAGGGTCTGAGCGCCACTGACATCATCAGGACCTTCACCGTCTGAGCAATTCCAATAGGTGCAGTGTTGAGCGGGTCCTTGCATCCTTGCTGGCACTGCAACAGACTCTGTATTTTGGCTTATGGATGTGAGGACACATGAAAAGTTTGAGGCAGATAGAAGCATGTACATATAGACTGGTTATGCAACACTTCTTGTCCATCCACCATGTGGCGTTCTCACTGTGACTATATTGGCCTATCGAATTCATCAGGGCCAGACTGTTTCATGGCCATACCTCAATTTTCAGCAGATTGCCATGACCAGGGTTAAACAACCTTCAACATGCAAAAGCCATTTGGACCTATTTCCCATGGAACAGAAACACAAGGAGCCACGCAACCCTGCTGACACATAAATGAAGAGAACGCTGCATGAATTGATTTAAACCTCTATGCTATGTATAAAAAAAACTGGGGCACAGCCGATCATAAAGAATTAAATAAATGAAACCGTGTATTTAAAATTTAGTACGTGTATCTAAATGATTAATGCAATGGTCAGAGAGAGAGAGAGAGACAGAGAGAGAGAGAGAGAGAGAGAGAGAGAGAGAGAGAGGTTCTAGTTCAGGGCCAGTTCTTAAATGAGCACCACTAAATAACTGGTTCTTTTTCGTGATCATGAATTAAATGATCTCGTTCCCTCATATCATTAACTTCATGGAATGACTTATTCCCACACATTATTTAAATTTTTTCTCTATAACTTCTCCTGGGCTCCGTGTTCACTGTAGATTTCAGAAAGCCGGTTCAACCTCTCTTCCACCTTGTCGGTAGCGATGACTCCGCCCCCACCTGATGCTCCGCTCCTGAGGCTCCGCTCTCACCAAGCAAGGAAGTGGGGCCATTGTAGCACCAGCTTAGCTCCTGTTTCAGAAGGGCTGAAGCAGTGGAAAGACAAAGAACTGGTGCCAATCTGGCCCTGGCCCCTTGTTCTTTGGGGTGGAAAAGTCCTCAGAGAGAGACAGAGAGAGATTGTGACCCACCCTGAATACACCAACACCATCGAGGAGTTCCAAGTTCCTGCCGTATGGATGTGTTCGGAGCAGCACTGTCATGACACATGTAAAGTTTCAGGCAGATTGCTGCTTGTATAGCAGAGTTACACATCACTTCCTGTTTCATGGCGAACCATTAGATTTTCAGGGACCTGCCATGGCCACGCCCGTTGTGTGTGATTAACATTTTGATACGTTTGCATGAGGAAGAAATGTCTGTTGTATATACTGGCCTAATTTCAGATCTCTCCTCACCTCCTAAGGAGTTTGTTTCAAAAGTTTCCTACATAACACCAAATGGTGGGCTTCCTGTTGTCTTACTGTATTATTGTGACAATATTTTGAAGTATATACCTCCACAAATTACATACAAAGCATTCATCACAGTCATAAAAACACAGGAAATGAAACAGGAAGTTTTGATAATCCGACCATTGGTGAACATTCAACCAAGACATTTCTGAAAGCATTTACACATTTGCAGCTTTGACTCACTTCCTGCACACACACATTGTTCAGAAGGTTTCAAATGTGCTCAATGAAAACGTCACTGTCATCGAATGTTTATATGAAGATAGCTTGATCACATGGTCTGCCGATGATGTGTAGTTTGATGTTGAGAGCAGATTATGGTATTCAGGTGGAACAAGGCAGAACAATGGTCGATAACTCCCTTCGTTTGGTACAGTGTTGCTATGGGATGTGTTACTCACTGATACAACATATAGAGATAGCACAAACATGCTGAATGAAGTCAGTTTACTGGAGTATGATCTTGTCTTGTTCAGGGAAATTCATTTCTTCAATGATTTCTTGGACTCTATTCCAAAGAAGTGCTTAAATGCTGTACAGCGCTCAAAAGATGCACCAGAGATGTAACATCATCTTCCCATAGTTTTACAATGTTTATTCACAATTCAGTCATTGGAGAGGAAAATAAAGTGGAAGAAAAAAAATCTGACTGGTTTCCTTCTTCACTGATGTAAAACATAAAATAAATAGCAAAAAAATCTACATGCAGTGTCCCATAAAACAAATCTTCCTGAAGAAAGGTAATACAAGATCTAACATGTTTCTTCTCCTCAATAAACAGCTGAATAAAATACTGATTCCAAGTACTTGATGAAAATATGTTGATGAAACTGATGAAACAGTTGTATATAACATCAATGGCAACATAAACTCCACGGCATTTCTCAGCTACTGAACAGAATGTTTGTCGTGTTATCGTCACAATCAGCTGTTTCTAGGTTTGATCTGTATGCTGTATGCAAACCATAGGTGGCGCCGGGGGGGCTTGAGTGTGCTGCAGCTCCCCCCAGGAGAGCCAAAGCCCCCCCATAGGACCCCCAAGAAATTATAAAGGGGGGGATGACTGATGCCTTCGCTCTGAAAAACAACAACCAGCATATTAATGTATTCTGACATCTCATGGTGAGTGCATCATTATTGCCTGTATGGTGTTCGAACCCTGACTCCTGGTTCTCGCTGTGCAGTGTTTATTAATATAATTAGATCCACTGAACTAATATCTTTCTTTCAGTGGAGGTTTTGGTGATTTACAGCAGGAGTCAGTGTCTTTGTGTTTGAGGGCGAAAGGAAAATGTCCTGTGTTTTGCTTATTGCTGATGTTGAGGCTCCATCAGTGCATTACTTGGGTTACAGTTTACATTCATTGGTGTGTTTAACGCCTTGACGCCTGAATTTATTTCCAATTATGAAAAAAAATAAATTATTGTTTGTGGTTTCATGCAAATTCACCACAGTCGATGTCAAGGGGTTAAGTGGCAGGTTTGTAAACCTTTCATCTTTATCACTCTGGCTAAATACATTGTGTATTGTGTCGCATAATATTTGCTTTAATTAGCGGAGCTTTTTCTTTATTTGCACGGCTATTACGCACGTGGTGCAGCAGGCATACTGTCGGCGTTACAGTAGAAAAGAAACTAGATTCCTCAATTTCCCAGCACCATCCCTGAAAGCTCAAGCTGCCCTATAGCACCAGCAGAAAAAAACCTCTGGCGCCGCCATTGATGCATACGAAGATGAATATTAGGACAATAGGAGACGGCAGATTATGGCGGTACAGGATGGTACAGAAGACCATTTTCCATCCATTAAACTTCTGGTTCTGACCCACAGGACTGTTTCATTTTCACTGCGACTGAACTCTGGTCATCTCTCGCTGGACCTCACTGCAGGTCTGGCTGTGAAGCTACGAGCAGTGGTTTGTACTTCCTGCCTCTTCTATGTATATTAATGGTGTTGGGATCTGCAGGACCACAGAAAGTTAGTTTATTTCTGGGGAGAGACAATATTCATTTGTCATGAGACGCAGTCATGACATGAATTCTGACCCAAGAATGTGATGGCCTTTCACACCTAGAGTGGGGAAGGGGGGACATTCTCCAGAACCTTCCTCCCCCCCTTTCTGCTCACAAGACTCTTCTCCCATGCAATCAGCCAGTCACTGATTGGTTGAAGCTCTCAGGCTTTGACACCTCTGAATCCACACGTGGAACAAAGAGCCTGCGAAGCCAGGACGCTCTCTTGCAAAGAAAACTCCAAGTAGGTGAGTTGCTAGAGGAGCAACTCACCCAGCGTTAGCACGCAGCTAACACCAGACGCTCTTGCAACCAGAGGCCTTCACTCCTCAACTCTTCGGCTGACCCGACCACGAGGGTCAGACCTTCCCCTGATCCAGAGACCAGCACCCAGAGTCTGCTCTCCAGGGAAACCAACCGGTTCCTCCAGGACGGGACCAGGGACCCTCACAAAACTTCTTTGTGTTTTTCCTGAACAAGCAGGAAAACCATCACAGACCTGAGCGACCAGCTCCTCAGTCTGGACAAAAGGGACAACCAGGCGCTGCAAAGAAGGACAGCTCCTGAAACACCAACTTCATCCTCTTCTCCTCGGCCTGCAGAACCAGCAAACCACAGTTAGCAGGAGGTGCTAACTACAGGAGAAGACACCAGCTTCCCTCCAGCAGGACAACAACCGAACTCTTCCAAGGAAGTGGTAACAACAGGGCTTTACCTGAGATTAGTTAAACTTGATGCTATGCATAGACTGTTTAACTTTATGAAGATGTGTTGATTCTATCTGATGATAATGATATTAGGAGCCGTTATCAACTTGTAAACCGCTGTTAGCTCTGCCACAGACACAGGGTCTGCATGCTAATCTGCTTTACTAACTTGGTAACTCGCAATCCTCCACATATTACATCAAAGACAACATCACACAGTAACCGAACACCATCTGACGACTCCTGACGTTTTACAAAACAAGTCTCATTCACATCAAGTCATTCTAGAAATGGTCCCTTAGCAGAGACACACAGGAAGCAGATGCTACGGCTAGCTTCTATTGTTCCATTGCTATCAGCACATGGTGGAGACCCAGGGCAGACTTCCTGTTCTCTGACAACCTCCATTTGGAATGTAGTTTCTTGTGATCCGCCATCTTGTTTTGTAGTTCCATCACACGTCACACACACACACTCCCTCCAACTCTCTCTCTTTCTCTCTCCACACACACACATGCACCTACACACACCCAGCTGTATATAGGCAGTTAGAATCTGTGTTTTATTTGTTTTCATTGTTAATAAATATAATGTTTGGAATCATACTTGCTGTTTTATTAATGAGCACAAAGGTGAATGAAATGTCGACCTCTTCTGTGTCAAGAACTCCAAAATCCTTCAACCTTTACTGTTAATTCTGGTAATTGTAATTAATTTAACTATTAATTCAAATTCCTGATTAACTGTTTAGTATATCTTATGAGACTGATAGAACTGATTGACTATCATTTCCTGTTTAGACAGGTGGAGCTCCGAGGTTCTGATACAGATCAGATTAAATTTCAACAACATTATTAATAACTATCCTTGATAATTAATAATCATTATCGATAGCCAACCATAACATGAATAGTGATCCATATGAGCTATATAATGGCCCCCAACATAATGGTGCCACGTGTCCGGGCTACATAATGGTCCCAACAATCGTTTGATTTAAGTGCTGTGAGATCTGTATTTCGTCATTGACTACTAAAACTGACGTGACCTTGGTGATGATATATCATCACTATGATATCATAGGATCATAGATATAATCATAGTCATAATATATCTCTGCTATAGCAGACACTGGCTCACTGAGACTGTGCTTCATATACTTCTATAACGTTTACATTTCATAGTTTCTGATGGAATTGAAGCTTCACAGACAAGGTAAAAAAAAATGTCTTTAACTTTAAGAGCAACAGGACATTAATTAAGGGAATATAGACATTAGTGCTTTTGATAACTTCAACAATTTAGTATTTCCCACCTGCAGACATTTTCAATCGGACTGAAAAATAAAGGAAATTAACATTCAGTGACAATATACTGTCCAGCAGAGCAACATGCAAAGAAAACGTGTTCCCAGTGATGATTAGAATACATTAGAATGATTGTCATTGTTCTCAGCACAACATGAAAAATAGCAGCTCTCATGACAAAAAAAACAGTGCAAAACAGTAGAAGGTGCAAAGATAATAATAATAATTGAAAAAAACCCCAGAGATAAATGGAATAATGCAGACATAAAAACGTTTAAGAGAAAAAACTGTACCGTCCCCAGGGGGTATTTACAGGACAGGGGGGATATAATGGCAGTTCGGCTCTGTTGGTGTTTGAGGTGTTCAGGGCAACAACAGCTCTTGGGAAAAAACTATTATTCAGTCTGCTTGTTTTTGTCTTTATTGGCCTGAAACGCCTCCCTGATGGCAGAAGCTGGAAGAGGTGATGAAGGGGGTGAGGAGTCCCTGAGGAGGTTGTGGACTCTCCTGAGCCGGCGGGTGTTATAGAGGTCTTCCAGGCATGGGAGGAGGCAACCAATCAGTTTGTGGGCGGTGGTGATGAGCCTCTGCAGCCTCTTTCTGTCTGCTGTGGCGCAGCTGGCGAACCATAGCGAGATACTGTAGCTCAGCACCGACTCCACCGAGCAGCGGTAGAAGCACAATACTCCTACTCACCCTCTGGGAGAGGTCTGTCACGAAGTCCATAATCCAGGTGCAGATGTTATGGGAGAGACTCAGGTCCCCCAGCTTGCCGACCAATCTGCTTGGGATGATGACCGAGCAGAAGTCCAGGAAGAGCAGCCTCACATACCTAGGTTTGGCTGTGAGGTGATGTCAGCTGCAGTGTGGGCCCCACAGCTGGCTGGACCTCGAAGCAGGCGAAGAAGTGGTTAAGTTCCTGCGGCAGTGAGGCATCCCTCGAGGTTGTGGTGCTGTTGCTGGAATGGAAGTTGGTGATATGCTGGATCCCATGCCACACCTGCCGGCTGTTGTTGCTGCTGAAGTCCTCCTCAGGCCTTCTTGTATGGTGCCTTGGCCTCTCTGATCTCTGTCTTCAGAGCAGCAGGAGCACAACTGTACAGCTCCTTGTCCCGGGACCTGAAGGCACTGTCCCTCTCCTTCAGCAGCTCCTTGACCTGCTTGTTCATCCAGGACTTCTGGTTTGAAAACACCTGAATGTGCTTGTTCACCGTGATGGTGTGAACATAGTGTTGGATGGAGCCAAGTACTGCTGAACACCTCCAAGTCCTGTGGGGGAAAATGTCCCAGTCTGTGCTTTCAAAGCAGTCCTGCAGCTGCTGCTGGGCATCGTCTGGCCAACATGTCACAATACGAGTTGTGGGGGGTTAATCCATTCTTCAGTGGTTTGTATGCCAGGATCAAGAGCAGGGACATATGATCAGAAGAGCCCAGATGGGGCAGCTGTGTGGCCCTGTAACCATGCTTGATGTTGGAATAGGCTTTATCCAGCCGAGTACCCTTCCATCAGGGGACTCGGCCAATTGACGCCTGCTGATTGGTCAGTGATTTACTACACCCTCAATATCTTATTGAGTCGGCTGTAAGAATCCTCTGCTGCTAGCGTGGTCAGCTTTGCACTGGTTTATTTTTTCTTTGCAGCGCAACTTTCATGTTGGTCGTGAAAGAGCAGACGTGAGGCAGGAGGAGACCGGGGCTCAGGAGGAGACCGGGGCTCGGGAGCAGACCGGGGCTCAGGAGGAGACCGGGGCTCGGGAGCAGACGCTACAAGTAGCACCGGGGTCTGTCTTTGCATCCCGTCCAAACTTTCTGTTTGCTGCATCACATCCGTACTGCCGGTCGCGCTCCGGTGCACGAGGTTGGGGCGGCTCTCCGCCACTCTGGTGTTTGGGCAGAAGTCACGGTGCGGGGATGGACCACAGACGCGATGCAAAGACAAATGCTCAGAGCGCTCAGAGTGGCTGCCCCGGTGTTTGAGCACAAAATTCCGCCTCCCATGTCCTGGCACGGTGCACGGGCTCAGCTCTGTACGGCGGCCAGCCAGGGTGCGCTTGGGTGCGGGGCAAGTCACCGGAGCGTTCACTGTCTCCAGACCAACATGGAAGTTACAGCTGCAGCTCTTTGGCTGCAAAAAATTAAAGTTAATAAAACAAACAGTGCAAAGTGGAGGATGTAAATAACAACAATAGAGGATTCATAAGATCCAGATCTGCCACCAGATCACATATCTGTGGAGCTCTAAGCCCCGCCTACATTTTAATCTACTGTCTGCAGTGGAAACTGGCACCAGATTTGACTCCGATTCCGCTTTGCTAGACCGCTCCGTAATGTTCCGTAACGTTCCGTCCCTGTACTTGTTTGTGATGGAAACACACCATTAATGTGCTGGTGGAATTTAGGAAGTGCTACTTTCAAATCAGCATGATTAAAGTCCCCCGCGATCACATGCACTGCTTCTGGGTGGTTGTTCTGCTGCCAGCTGAGAGCAATGTCCAAGCTTGTGTCAGCATGGCAGGTATAGGAGCCTGCATCTAATCATGATAAAGTCAAGATCTTCAGAGCAGTGCCTGTTGATAATGGTGGCATTTGTGCACCAGCTGTTGTTCACGTAGATGCAAAGCCCCCCTCCCTGCTCTTACCGGGGTCCCGTGTCCTGTCATGCCTGTGAGCTGTGCGTCCCGCTAGCTCGATAGCTGTGACATTTGGTTAAGCTGACCTGCAGTCACTCAACAGTGAGCCAACCCTTCACTGCTGGCCAGCATCAAGTAAAACATTATTATTATTATTGTTAATAAGGGTGTTTGGGGTTTTACTACTGTTAACTTAAGGACCACACCACTCTTTATATCATCTCTGATATAAATTCAATCTGAAAATCAATTAGCAGACCCTGAAACGCACCATTTTGGATTACAAACCATGATTTCCAGAAGAACTGGTTCATATTAGTGAACACTGAGATAAACATTACCCAAATTATTTTTTCTTCTTCCTTTAGATTAAATATTTCTTCATTAGTTGCACAGTTCACTCGTGTTTCCTTTGTGTTAACAAAAAAAACGGATTCACTTGTGCTGCATCATTATCTTCATTTTCATCTTGATGCAAACCCCTTGTAGCATTCACTCCAGCTCAACAAAAGGTTTTGATCATCCTTATCAAAACATATTAGTCAAAAAGTTGATAAAGCACCTTCATCTAATTTTTTTATAATTCATCTTTTAAATTAATTTCATGATACACGTTTCAAAATGGGTTGTGTTTGTTTGGTTTGCAGCACGTTCACTCTGCTGCTGTCACAAAATGTGAGGCCATTAAGAAAGTCGGGACAGTTCTTGGATGATATTCCAAACAAGCAGACTTGGCTCAGTTTCATTTATATAAGTGGCAGAGAGCCCTTCTCAGCATGTCAACAATCTCACAATCCCTTCTTGTCAATAAGACCCTTGGGGCCTGAATTATTGAGATCATGCTTACAGTGCAGTGAGCTACATCACACTCATGCAAATAGATTGTGCTCTTTAGGCCACATCCATACGAGCCAAAATTATCTTTTTTCTCCCCAGTGTTCTAAAAAAATGTATTTCTAAATGTCATTGAACTTGGCTCAACACCAGGCTTCAGGACACGTAATACATATGCCTGGTCTTTGGGGGCGTTGTGACTCATCAAATACACCAAAACTGCAGAAGACACAGAGCACGTAGAAATCTAGAATTAGACTCCTGCTCATAGACTTCAATGTAGCTCAATATAAGTTGTATAGATGATGGCCCTGCACTTCCTCTGGCTAGCATCATTAGCTTCTGCAGCTCGACTGGAGCCTGTAGTCCGTGATTGTTGTGGTTACTAGGTGACATCGCGGACCACACTGGGGAGTAGAGGGGCAGCGATTGTCATCTTTTTTCCAGAGATGATCGTCTTTGCCATCCACACCTCACAACCGCGTCAGGGCTTTATAATTTCCCCATTCTGGTAGTAGTGTTTAAAAAAAAAAAAAAAAAGTTTTCAGGCTTCCAAAATGTCACCTCGGCCAAAAACGGCTCCTTTACTTGAACCGCCGTTCTTGTGTGGACGGCCCCTTAGTTTCAATGTCTTTTTCTGAGTGACCATAGAAGAACATCACACCAAAACAATGAGCATTCAAATGAAGGTTTTACATGTAGTGGGACCGTTTACACCAGAACTGTCACTTGGTAATACAGTTTGTGTTTGTTGGCTTGAGTTGACGTAGAGTGATTGGATAGCACATTGATCTACCACAGATACAAACTGAAGCGTAGATTGGACTAGTTGAGGGAGGAAGTTAAAGTAAGAGTGTGCTGCAGCAGATACTGTTTCCCCCAAATACTACGGTTTGGGGGAAAAAAGAAAAAAACATACATGGGAGATGATGTGCCTCAAAGTCAAAGCTGTGGGAGGTAAAAGCGCAACAGAACAAATTCAGAAAAGATTACAAACCCTAAGAAGCAGTTCAACACTGAAAACATCTTAAAATAAAGTCAGCCATTAAAATAAAATATAGACAACACTAACATTGGCATACACTCCCCCGTAGAATATTGGTCATCTGGACCTCATTCACAGAACAATGTGTGAGTACATGTTCTTACATCCATTAATGATTCAGCTGCTTTTATTTGCATTTTATTTCATTTCGTGTTTATGGCTGCTCAGAGCTCTGCAGGGACTGTCGTGGCTGACTCGTCTCTGCAACATTGCATGACAGTCGGGGACAGTACCTCTGGACAGGCCGACTGGGGAGGTGGTTCCTCTCTCCAAGAAGGGGGATCGGAGGGTGTGTTCCAACTACAGAGGGATCACACTCCTCAGCCTCCCCGGGAAAGTCTACTCCAGGGTACTGGAGAGGAGGGTCCGGCCGTTAGTCGAACCTCGGATCCAAGAGGAACAATGCGGTTTTTGTCCTGGTCGTGGAACACTGGACCAGCTCTATACCCTCCACCAGGTTCTCCTGATGGTGGAACACTGGACCAGCTCTATACCCTCCACCAGGTGCTCCTGATGGTGGAACACTGGACCAGCTCTATACCCTCCACCAGGTTCTCCTGATGGTGGAACACTGGACCAGCTCTATACCCTCCACCAGGTTCTCCTGATGGTGGAACACTGGACCAGCTCTTTACCCTCCATCAGGAGCACCTGATGGTGGAACACTGGACCAGCTCTATACCCTCCACCAGGTTCTCCTGATGGTGGAACACTGGACCAGCTCTATACCCTCCACCAGGTTCTCCTGATGGTGGAACACTGGACCAGCTCTATACCCTCCACCAGGTTCTCCTGATGGCGGAACACTGGACCAGCTCTATACCCTCCACCAGGTTCTCCTGATGGTGGAGCACTGGACCAGCTCTATACCCTCCACCAGGTGCCTGAGGGTTCATGGGAGTTCACCCAACCAGTCCACATGTGTTTTGTGAATTTGGACAAGGTGTTCCACTGCGTCCCTCAAGACGTCCTGTGGGGGGTGCTCCGGTAGAATGCAGCCTGGGGCATTTCGTTAAGGGCTGTTCGGTCCCTGCACAACCGGAGCAGGAGTTTGGTTCGCATTGCCGGCAGTAAGTCGGACCTGTTCCCAGTGCATGTTAGCCTCCAGCAGAGCTGTCCTTTATTGCTGGTTCTGTTTAACACTTACATGGACAGAATCTCTACACACAGCCAGGGACCGGAGGGGGTCCAGTTTGGGGACCACAGGATCTCATCTCTGCTTTTTGCAGATGATGAAAGTTCTGTTGGCTCCATCAAGCCTGGACCTTCAGCGTGCACTGACGCGGTTGAAAGCTGAGTGTGAAGCAGCTGGGATGAAGATCAGCACCTCTAAATCCGAGGCCATGGTTCTCAACCAGAAAAAGGTGTCTTGCCCCCTCCAGGTCGGTGGAGTGCCCTTGTCCCAAGTGGAGGAGTTCAAGTATCTTGGGGTCTTGTTCACGAGTGGGGGAAAGATGGAGCGTGAGATCGACAGGCGGATCGGTGCAGCGTCTGCAGTTATGCAGACGTTGTATCGGTCCGTCGTGGTGAAGAAGGAGCTGAGCCAAAAAGCGAAGCTCTCGATTTACCGGTCGATCTTCATTCCTACCCTCACCTATGGTCATGAACTATGGGTCATGACCGAAAGAACGAGATCCCGGATACAAGCGGCTGAAATGAGCTTCCTCCGTAGGGTGGCTGGGCGTACCCTTAGAGATAGGGTGAGGAGCTCAGTCACCCTTAGAGATAGGGTGAGGAGCTCAGTCACCCTTAGAGATAGGGGGAGGAGCTCAGTTACCCTTAGAGATAGGGTGAGGAGCTCAGTCACCCTTAGAGATAGAGTGAGGAGCTCAGTCACCCTTAGAGATAGGGTGAGGAGCTCAGTCACCCTTAGAGATAAGGGGAGGAACTCAGTCACCCTTAGAGATAGGGGGAGGAGCTCAGTCACCCATAGAGATAGGGTGAGGAGCTCAGTCACCCTTAGAGATAGGGTGAGGAGCTCAGTCACCCTTAGAGATAGGGTGAGGAGCTCAGTCACCCTTAGAGATAGGGGGAGGAGCTCAGTCACCTTTAGAGATAGGGGAGGAGCTCAGTCACCCTTAGAGATAGGGGGAGGAGCTCAGTCACCTTTAGAGATAGGGTGAGGAGCTCAGTCACCCATAGAGATAGGGGGAGGAGCTCAGTCACCCTTAGAGATAGGGTGAGGAGCTCAGTCACCAGGGAGGAGCTCGGAGTAGAGCCGCTGCTCCTCCACATCGAGAGGAGCAGCTGAGGTGGCTCGGGCACCTGTTTCGGACGCCCCCCTGGACGCCTCCCCAGGGAGGTGTTCTGGGCATGTCCCTCCACTAGGAGGCCTCGGGGCAGACCCAGGACACCTGGAAGGACTATGTCATTCGGCTGGTCTGGGAACGCCTTGGGGTGCCACCAGAAGAGCTGAGAAAGTGTGTGGGGTGAGGGAAGTCACTGCTGCCCCTGCAACCTGGCCTTGATAAGCGGTAGATAATCGATGGATGGATGGATGGATGGATGGATGGACTTTAGTCAGGTAGGGTCTTGAGGTAGTAAAGCTGGCCTTCAAGGTTCTGCTGAACAGTGGTAGAACGCCTGGGCCCTCCCTATTCCTCAATTTGACACCACGCCTTAGACACACACACATTGCATAAACCACTTCAAAACACAAAAACCCTGCATTCCTCCACACTCCACAGGGAGGAGAGGGGCAGGAGATAGGGCTCCCCCAGAACCTCTCGCTGTGATTTTGGTGGAGGATGGGATCTCATGGTGGCCTGGTGGGGGCCCAGTTCATGGTCTGGGAGGCAGGAAGCACCCCCCCCCCCCCCCCAAGAAATTAAAGTGAGTGTGGGGATGTATGGCTTCTGAGGGCGGGGAGTTAACTGTCCTCCAACTGGACCCTGCTGGGCATTGGGGAGGGATGATCCCAGACACGGCGGCTGATCCAGAGTGCAGTGGCTGGGGCCTTCTCTGGCATGCAGGGTTGGGGTGTGGCGGGCTTCTTCTGGCTTGGGGGGGGGGGTCTTCTCTGCATTCTCCCTCTGGTGCTTGCTGGCCTAGGCTTGCTGCCCTTGGATCCCATGGTGTCGCTACAGGCCTCTCCGCAACAGTTCTGACACACCCAATGGACAACCCCCCCCCCCCCACACACACACACACACACACACACACACACACACACACACACACACACACACACACCTCATCAATGAGATGTGCTGCTGCTGTTGCCTGCCATCATATATTTAACGGTCAAAACCATGCACTTCTGTAGTTGTTGTTGCTACTTTGCTAATATATGTACCTGCTCAGAAGTCATGTTGAAATCCAGACAGTGCTGCTTTTAATCAAACGTTTAATCAAATGGTTGGAAAGTGTTTGAATCGGTGTGTTAATGTTAAATAGTATATATAGCATATATCGTATATATAGCATTAACAAAGGCATTATCTATTGCCCTCCCCCTCTCTCTCTCTTCAATGTTCTCTCTTTCTTCTCTGTCTTTGAGCATTCCCACCCCCCCCCCCCCCCAAAAAAAAAAAACCTAGTACTCCAGCTTGCTCATTATGTCATTATGTGTTATTCTCAGGCCCTGTTCAGACGACGTTGTTTTATGAAACTACATTGTTTTTGATCAATCATCCAAACGGCTTGGGAGCCTCAAACCTGAGTTGTTTTGGAATAAAGGATCCAGATTTGAGAAATTTAATAACGCCGCCTCAGCTTTTACGTGAAGACAAGGCGCACATGACCTGCCTCTCAACCAGATAACTCTGCAAGCCTGTCCGTGACGTCACTTAACAACAACAATGGCGTACTACATGCTTTCGATCAAGGAGTAGAAGCTACTGATGCTATTTGCATCTTCATCTCTGTATTTGGTGTATTCCTGTGGAAGAGTTACTGTGCCACCTACAGGCCCGACATAGTGTGGAAGGGAAACTTTTTAAGAACAGGGAGAAAAAATTCATTTTGGCTGGCGTGGTCAGGGCTGAAGCTGATTAACCCAAACCGAGTGAGTGTGAAATTTGGCTTGCCACATGCTGGATGTTAGTGTGTCAAAACGTGAGCTCTTTCACCTCAAGAGGCTTCACAGCCTGAGAAGGGATCTACTTCTGTGAAACCTTGCTCTTCACTCTCTGTTGAGAAGCTTTCCACGGTGTATCTGAGGAATCCATGCAAAGGCTTAAAACACCTCTGTGTTGCTGCTCAATCATCAGAAGTTGAAACCCGTCTCCTGATTTAATTTCTCACTGAAAGGGCCACTGTCATGAACTTCACAGAGCTTCATGATGGATATATCTGCAGCTGATTAGCAGGTTTAAACAGTCTGCCACAGTTTCAAGTGCTTGTAAAACTCAGCTGTATAACACAGAGTAAACAGATCCCATGAAAAGTAAGTACAAAATATCTGTATTAAATAGGTTCAAATATGGAGCATCACTAAACTTCTGTAAGATTCAACAGAGCCTTTGAGGCTGCATTCATGTGCAAATATACAACACTCTTCAAGATAAGCATGTTTCAAACCTAACAATAGAGGAATGAGCTCTACAAAAGAAACAGACCATTCAGTACATGACAATACAGTTTCACATGTTTGCCCACTGTTGAATAAAATCATGTAACAATGAGTCACAGCAGAAAATAAAAGATACATATGGAAATGTTTTCATTGGAAGAATAGTTGTTTTATCCCAATTTCGATCTTAAAGATAAGATTTAAAGACAACGATTTACCTGACACCAAGGCCCTGTTTACTCAACAACGATTACGAGTCTCTCCAGAAAACTTTCTCCACTTTTAGGTGGTCCGTTTCCACGACACCAGTGTGCGGATGCACTGAATGTGAAGTTTTGAATCTGGCTCCCAAGGTGTAAAGATGGTTTCACAGCCACTATTCCCTCCTGCAGAGACTGCTGGAGGCTACAGAGCCTGTTACTGCACATCTCCCCTCCCTTCCCCTTCCATCCCTTGTAAACAAACATGGCGACCCACAGTGGTATGGCTTCAGGTCAGTGTTCTAGTTTTATCCTCCATATCAGTAGTTTTATAGTTGACACTCTCCCCTGATAGCATCCGGAGCGTCTCCAGTCCATGCTGGTGTCGGCTTCTCTCCATTTTCTTCTTGTTTATAGTGTATTGTTGTCTGGTTTCATTATAAAATCAATCAACAGCGCCCCCCTGTGGCCCAGCATACTAACTACATCTTTGTCTGTGTGTCCACTGCTGCAGTGGAAACACACTTCCTTTTTTTGAATAGATTAGATGTTGTCACGTGAAACATTGGCGTGTACACAGGATGTAGAAAGATGACGTTGTGATCAAGCACTCAGTCACACTGTGAGCAGCACAAAGGAACCTCAGGATCTTTGGATCATGGAGTTACTGCCACTGTGAAGGTTTCACATTGAGTCAATTGTAACGTCAGACACACTTGGTAAACACAGGCATCCAGAGTGTCAAAGCAGTGCTCAGGTTTGATGGAAGTGTCAGTCATGTTTCTTTTCCCAGTGTGGTATCAAACCTTCTATACCTCCAATAATCCATTTCAAAAATGTCCAGGCACCTTTCTACAAGGCTTGTCCAGAAGAGACCGTCTACAAACATGATGCGTTAATCTTGAGGTCACAACGAGCTCGACCCTCTGACAGCCGACAGAACCTTCCAGACTGTTCTCAATAAACATATGTGTTTTCACTTCATCTCTGCTGTATCTGGTCAAATGTTGCTTCTTCTACAGTCACAAACTCATAAAAACAGCTACTGGTTTATTGACTGAGCTGTGTGTCAATCCTTCAGAGGTATTTAATCTCAAATCGCTTGCAATTGCATTAGTCTAATGACTAAATGATCGACTCCTAAGAATAAGGAATCCTCCATTGGAGATGATTTAACAGAAATACATCTGATTGTCTTCCCTTTGCTTCTGTCTTTCATGACATCAATGTATTCCAAAAAGAACAGCTTCTTCTAGCAGGTGGTGAATCAATGTTATTCTATTCTACCGTTTTACATTTGATGGTCAAATGTAAAACAACAACAACATCAACAACAACAACAACAACAACAACAACAAAAAAGCAGTTTCACAAATTCCAGTATATACACAGACATGAGGGATGGAAATGACTCTTTGTCTGCTCACAGACAAGTTCACTTTCTTATTTTGAGGTCACTTCATTTGTTCTGTCTGGATCAAACTGAAATAATATTTTTTCAAGTGGCAGTGGTGATGCCCCTTCTTTTCTTTTTTTCTTTCATGACAGCACTGATGGTTAAACATGAAGCTTTGAGACTCAGATCGAGTCATGACAGCAGATCTTTCTGCAGCTTCCATGTTCTTGAGTTGCAGTTGTGCAGTACATTATGTTGAAATACAAAAGAAACAAAATCTTTCACAGCAAAGTTGTTTTGTGATCGCAGTTCCAGCAGCATTCAGATTAAAATTCAAGGCTGTTCAACACTGGTCTGTAAACGAAAAGGTCTTTCAGATAACACTATGGAAATTACATGTACACTAACACTTATTTGACACATTTATGAGCAACCCAATATGGGCCAAAATCCTATGAATGTGCTCACTCACATGTTTACAGCAGTGCACAAAACACCATCAGCGTAATTCAATGCACCAAAATGTTTGGAGAAGAAGCAAACCTCACCAAAGGGTACTCCACAATACAGTCAATCATAAAAAGCGAGCATGCTGAAGTTGTCGTGGCACCTTCAATGTCACAGTTTGTTCACAGTGTCAGCACCGTTTCAGGAGGTACCATCACAATTATCTGGTGGTCATCATTTTGTCTCTGCCTTCTGAACAGGTGGTTTGGCACATTATTGTCCCGCCGTGTCTGTTTTCAGTCAAACGACATCAGGTTTGCTGGCATCTGTTGAGAGAATACAAGAAAAATTATGCTAGCTTTATTAATATTTGCCTCATTTCAACATGGAAACTTTAAAGTAGATAAAAGACCAGGTATTATCAGGGGTTTTATTGGGAAAAGTTTTTTTGAGACGACGCTGGAAAGAAATTTTGCTTTGTGGAAAGACACATGCGAAATGTCTTCCTTTTGAATAAAACACAGGTGCAACAAGTACGGAAAAATTGTTTTAAATATGGAGGGTAAAATCCAATGTAACAAATATCTATCCAAGCATTGTGGTTAGCAGGTTAGCAACTAGTTTTATTAGCTCCTAACCTGCCAGTAACCTGCCAATACCAACTAGTTTTATTAGCTCCTAACCTGCCAGAAACCTGCCAATACCAACTAGTTTTATTAGCTCCTAACCTGCCAGTAACCTGCCAATACTAACTAGTTTTAATAGCTCCTAACCTGCCAGAAACCTGCCAATACCAACTAGTTTTATTAGCTCATAACCTGCCAGTAACCTGCTACTACCAACTAGTTTTACTAGCTCATAACCTGCCAGTAACCTGCCAATACCAACTAGTTTTATTAGCTCCTAACCTGCCAGTAACCTGCCAATACCAACTAGTTTTATTAGCTCCTAACCTGCCAGTAACCTGCCAATACCAACTAGTTTTATTAGCTCCTAACCTGCCAGTAACCTGCCAATACCAACTAGTTTTATTAGCTCCTAACCTGCCAAAAACCTGCCAATACCAACTAGTTTTATTAGCTCATAACCTGCCAGTAACCTGCTACTACCAACTAGTTTTACTAGCTCATAACCTGCCAGTAACCTGCCAATACCAACTCATTTTATTAGCTCAGAACCTGCCAGTAACCTGCCAATACCAACTAGTTTTATTAGCTCATAACCTGCCAGTAACCTGCAAATACCAACTAGTTTTATTAGCTCATAACCTGCCAGTAACCTGCCAATACCAACTAGTTTAATTAGCTCATAACCTGCCAGTAACCTGCCAATACCAACTAGTTTTATTAGCTCATAACCTGCCAGTAACCTGCCAATACCAACTAGTTTAATAAGCTCATAACCTGCCAGTAACCTGCCAATACCAACTAGTTTTATTAGCTCCTAACCTGCCAGTAACCTGCCAATACCAACTTGTTTAATTAGCTCATAACCTGCCAGAAACCTGCCAATGCTAACTACTTTTATTAGCTCCTAACCTGTCAGTAACCTACCAATACCAACTAGTTTTATTAGCTCCAAACCTGCCAGAAACCTGCCAATACCAACTAGTTTTATTAGCTCAGAACCTGCCAGTAACCTGCAAAAACCAACTCGTTTTATTAGCTCAGAACCTGCCAGTAACCTGCCAATACCAACTAGTTTTACTAGGTCATAACCTGCCAATAACAACTAGTTTTATTAGCTCATACCCTGCCAATACCAACTAGTTTTATTAGGTCATAACCTGCCAATAACAACTAGTTTTATTAGCTCATAGCCTGCCATTAACCTGCCAATACCAACTAGTTTTATAAGCTCATAACCTGCCAGCAACCTTCCAATACCAACTAGTTTTATTAGCTCAAAACCTGCCAATAACAACTAGTTTTATTAGCTCATTACCTGCCAGCAACCTGCCAATACCAACTAGTTTTATTAGCTCAGAATCCTGCCAGTAACCTGCCAATACCAACTCGTTTTATTAGCTCATAACCTGCCAGTAAGCTGCCAATACCAACTAGTTTTATTAGCTCCTAACCTGCCAGTAACCTGCCAATACTAACTAGTTTTAATAGCTCCTAACCTGCCAGAAACCTGCCAATACCAACTAGTTTTATTAGCTCATAACCTGCCAGTAACCTGCTACTACCAACTAGTTTTACTAGCTCATAACCTGCCAGTAACCTGCCAATACCAACTAGTTTTATTAGCTCCTAACCTGCCAGTAACCTGCCAATACCAACTAGTTTTATTAGCTCCTAACCTGCCAGTTACCTGCCAATACCAACTAGTTTTATTAGCTCCTAACCTGCCAGTAACCTGCCAATACCAACTAGTTTTATTAGCTCCTAACCTGCCAAAAACCTGCCAATACCAACTAGTTTTATTAGCTCATAACCTGCCAGTAACCTGCTACTACCAACTAGTTTTACTAGCTCATAACCTGCCAGTAACCTGCCAATACCAACTCATTTTATTAGCTCAGAACCTGCCAGTAACCTGCCAATACCAACTAGTTTTATTAGCTCATAACCTGCCAGTAACCTGCAAATACCAACTAGTTTTATTAGCTCATAACCTGCCAGTAACCTGCCAATACCAACTAGTTTAATTAGCTCCTAACCTGCCAGTAACCTGCCAATACCAACTTGTTTAATTAGCTCATAACCTGCCAGAAACCTGCCAATACTAACTACTTTTATTAACTCATAACCTGTCAGTAACCTACCAATACCAACTAGTTTTATTAGCTCCAAACCTGCCAGTAACCTGCCAATACCAACTAGTTTTATTAGCTCAGAACCTGCCAGTAACCTGCCAATACCAACTCGTTTTATTAGCTCATAACCTGCCAGTAAGCTGCCAATACCAACTAGTTTTATTAGCTCCTAACCTGCCAGTAACCTGCCAATACTAACTAGTTTTAATAGCTCCTAACCTGCCAGAAACCTGCCAATACCAACTAGTTTTATTAGCTCATAACCTGCCAGTAACCTGCTACTACCAACTAGTTTTACTAGCTCATAACCTGCCAGTAACCTGCCAATACCAACTAGTTTTATTAGCTCCTAACCTGCCAGTAACCTGCCAATACCAACTAGTTTTATTAGCTCCTAACCTGCCAGTTACCTGCCAATACCAACTAGTTTTATTAGCTCCTAACCTGCCAGTAACCTGCCAATACCAACTAGTTTTATTAGCTCCTAACCTGCCAAAAACCTGCCAATACCAACTAGTTTTATTAGCTCATAACCTGCCAGTAACCTGCTACTACCAACTAGTTTTACTAGCTCATAACCTGCCAGTAACCTGCCAATACCAACTCATTTTATTAGCTCAGAACCTGCCAGTAACCTGCCAATACCAACTAGTTTTATTAGCTCATAACCTGCCAGTAACCTGCAAATACCAACTAGTTTTATTAGCTCATAACCTGCCAGTAACCTGCCAATACCAACTAGTTTAATTAGCTCCTAACCTGCCAGTAACCTGCCAATACCAACTTGTTTAATTAGCTCATAACCTGCCAGAAACCTGCCAATACTAACTACTTTTATTAACTCATAACCTGTCAGTAACCTACCAATACCAACTAGTTTTATTAGCTCCAAACCTGCCAGTAACCTGCCAATACCAACTAGTTTTATTAGCTCAGAACCTGCCAGTAACCTGCCAATACCAACTCGTTTTATTAGCTCATAACCTGCCAGTAACCTGCCAATACCAACTAGTTTTATTAGCTCAGAACCTGCCAGTAACCTGCCAATACCAACTCGTTTTATTAGCTCAGAACCTGCCAATAACCTGCCAATACCAACTAGTTTTATTAGCTCAGAACCTGCCAGTAACCTGCCAATACCAACTCGTTTTATTAGCTCATAACCTGCCAGTAACCTGCCAATACCAACTCGTTTTATTAGCTCATAACCTGCCAGTAACCTGCCAATACCAACTAGTTTTATTAGCTCATAACCTGCCAGTAACCTGCCAATACCAACTAGTTTTACTAGGTCATAACCTGCCAATAACAACTAGTTTTATTAGCTCATACCCTGCCAATACCAACTAGTTTTATTAGGTCATAACCTGCCAATAACAACTAGTTTTATTAGCTCATAGCCTGCCATTAACCTGCCAATACCAACTAGTTTTATAAGCTCATAACCTGCCAGCAACCTTCCAATACCAACTAGTTTTATTAGCTCAAAACCTGCCAATAACAACTAGTTTTATTAGCTCATAACCTGCCAGTAACCTGCCAATACCAACTAGTTTTATTAGCTCATAACCTGCCAGCAACCTGCCAATACCAACTAGTTTTATTAGCTCAGAACCTGCCAGTAACCTGCCAATACCAACTCGTTTTATTAGCTCATAACCTGCCAGTAACCTGCCAATACCAACTAGTTTTAATAGCTCATAACCTGCCAGTAACCTGCCAATACCAACTCGTTTTATTAGCTCATAACCTGCCAGTAAGCTGCCAATACCAACTAGTTTTATTAGCTCCTAACCTGCCAGTAACCTGCCAATACTAACTAGTTTTAATAGCTCCTAACCTGCCAGAAACCTGCCAATACCAACTAGTTTTATTAGCTCATAACCTGCCAGTAACCTGCTACTACCAACTAGTTTTACTAGCTCATAACCTGCCAGTAACCTGCCAATACCAACTAGTTTTATTAGCTCCTAACCTGCCAGTAACCTGCCAATACCAACTAGTTTTATTAGCTCCTAACCTGCCAGTTACCTGCCAATACCAACTAGTTTTATTAGCTCCTAACCTGCCAGTAACCTGCCAATACCAACTAGTTTTATTAGCTCCTAACCTGCCAAAAACCTGCCAATACCAACTAGTTTTATTAGCTCATAACCTGCCAGTAACCTGCTACTACCAACTAGTTTTACTAGCTCATAACCTGCCAGTAACCTGCCAATACCAACTCATTTTATTAGCTCAGAACCTGCCAGTAACCTGCCAATACCAACTAGTTTTATTAGCTCATAACCTGCCAGTAACCTGCAAATACCAACTAGTTTTATTAGCTCCTAACCTGCCAGAAACCTGCCAATACCAACTAGTTTTATTAGCTCCTAACCTGCCAGTAACCTGCCAATACCAACTAGTTTTATTAGCTCATAACCTGCCAGTAACCTGCAAATACCAACTAGTTTTATTAGCTCATAACCTGCCAGTAACCTGCCAATACCAACTAGTTTAATTAGCTCATAACCTGCCAGTAACCTGCCAATACCAACTAGTTTTATTAGCTCATAACCTGCCAGTAACCTGCCAATACCAACTAGTTTAATAAGCTCATAACCTGCCAGTAACCTGCCAATACCAACTAGTTTAATTAGCTCCTAACCTGCCAGTAACCTGCCAATACCAACTTGTTTAATTAGCTCATAACCTGCCAGAAACCTGCCAATGCTAACTACTTTTATTAGCTCCTAACCTGTCAGTAACCTGCCAATACCAACTAGTTTTATTAGCTCCTAACCTGCCAAAAACCTGCCAATACCAACTAGTTTTATTAGCTCATAACCTGCCAGTAACCTGCTACTACCAACTAGTTTTACTAGCTCATAACCTGCCAGTAACCTGCCAATACCAACTCATTTTATTAGCTCAGAACCTGCCAGTAACCTGCCAATACCAACTAGTTTTATTAGCTCATAACCTGCCAGTAACCTGCAAATACCAACTAGTTTTATTAGCTCCTAACCTGCCAGAAACCTGCCAATACCAACTAGTTTTATTAGCTCCTAACCTGCCAGTAACCTGCCAATACCAACTAGTTTTATTAGCTCATAACCTGCCAGTAACCTGCAAATACCAACTAGTTTTATTAGCTCATAACCTGCCAGTAACCTGCCAATACCAACTAGTTTAATTAGCTCATAACCTGCCAGTAACCTGCCAATACCAACTAGTTTTATTAGCTCATAACCTGCCAGTAACCTGCCAATACCAACTAGTTTAATAAGCTCATAACCTGCCAGTAACCTGCCAATACCAACTAGTTTTATTAGCTCCTAACCTGCCAGTAACCTGCCAATACCAACTTGTTTAATTAGCTCATAACCTGCCAGAAACCTGCCAATGCTAACTACTTTTATTAGCTCCTAACCTGTCAGTAACCTACCAATACCAACTAGTTTTATTAGCTCCAAACCTGCCAGAAACCTGCCAATACCAACTAGTTTTATTAGCTCAGAACCTGCCAGTAACCTGCAAAAACCAACTCGTTTTATTAGCTCAGAACCTGCCAGTAACCTGCCAATACCAACTAGTTTTACTAGGTCATAACCTGCCAATAACAACTAGTTTTATTAGCTCATACCCTGCCAATACCAACTAGTTTTATTAGGTCATAACCTGCCAATAACAACTAGTTTTATTAGCTCATAGCCTGCCATTAACCTGCCAATACCAACTAGTTTTATAAGCTCATAACCTGCCAGCAACCTTCCAATACCAACTAGTTTTATTAGCTCAAAACCTGCCAATAACAACTAGTTTTATTAGCTCATTACCTGCCAGCAACCTGCCAATACCAACTAGTTTTATTAGCTCAGAATCCTGCCAGTAACCTGCCAATACCAACTCGTTTTATTAGCTCATAACCTGCCAGTAAGCTGCCAATACCAACTAGTTTTATTAGCTCCTAACCTGCCAGTAACCTGCCAATACTAACTAGTTTTAATAGCTCCTAACCTGCCAGAAACCTGCCAATACCAACTAGTTTTATTAGCTCATAACCTGCCAGTAACCTGCTACTACCAACTAGTTTTACTAGCTCATAACCTGCCAGTAACCTGCCAATACCAACTAGTTTTATTAGCTCCTAACCTGCCAGTAACCTGCCAATACCAACTAGTTTTATTAGCTCCTAACCTGCCAGTTACCTGCCAATACCAACTAGTTTTATTAGCTCCTAACCTGCCAGTAACCTGCCAATACCAACTAGTTTTATTAGCTCCTAACCTGCCAAAAACCTGCCAATACCAACTAGTTTTATTAGCTCATAACCTGCCAGTAACCTGCTACTACCAACTAGTTTTACTAGCTCATAACCTGCCAGTAACCTGCCAATACCAACTCATTTTATTAGCTCAGAACCTGCCAGTAACCTGCCAATACCAACTAGTTTTATTAGCTCATAACCTGCCAGTAACCTGCAAATACCAACTAGTTTTATTAGCTCATAACCTGCCAGTAACCTGCCAATACCAACTAGTTTAATTAGCTCCTAACCTGCCAGTAACCTGCCAATACCAACTTGTTTAATTAGCTCATAACCTGCCAGAAACCTGCCAATACTAACTACTTTTATTAACTCATAACCTGTCAGTAAAATACCAATACCAACTAGTTTTATTAGCTCCAAACCTGCCAGTAACCTGCCAATACCAACTAGTTTTATTAGCTCAGAACCTGCCAGTAACCTGCCAATACCAACTCGTTTTATTAGCTCATAACCTGCCAGTAACCTGCCAATACCAACTAGTTTTATTAGCTCAGAACCTGCCAGTAACCTGCCAATACCAACTCGTTTTATTAGCTCAGAACCTGCCAATAACCTGCCAATACCAACTAGTTTTATTAGCTCAGAACCTGCCAGTAACCTGCCAATACCAACTCGTTTTATTAGCTCATAACCTGCCAGTAACCTGCCAATACCAACTCGTTTTATTAGCTCATAACCTGCCAGTAACCTGCCAATACCAACTAGTTTTATTAGCTCATAACCTGCCAATAACCTGCCAATACCAACTCGTTTTATTAGCTCATAACCTGCCAGTAACCTGCCAATACCAACTAGTTTTACTAGGTCATAACCTGCCAATAACAACTAGTTTTATTAGCTCATACCCTGCCAATACCAACTAGTTTTATTAGGTCATAACCTGCCAATAACAACTAGTTTTATTAGCTCATAGCCTGCCATTAACCTGCCAATACCAACTAGTTTTATAAGCTCATAACCTGCCAGCAACCTTCCAATACCAACTAGTTTTATTAGCTCAAAACCTGCCAATAAGAACTAGTTTTATTAGCTCATAACCTGCCAGTAACCTGCCAATACCAACTAGTTTTATTAGCTCATAACCTGCCAGCAACCTGCCAATACCAACTAGTTTTATTAGCTCAGAACCTGCCAGTAACCTGCCAATACCAACTCGTTTTATTAGCTCATAACCTGCCAGTAACCTGCCAATACCAACTAGTTTTAATAGCTCATAACCTGCCAGTAACCTGCCAATACCAACTCGTTTTATTAGCTCACAACCTGCCAGTAAGCTGCCAATACCAACTAGTTTTATTAGCTCCTAACCTGCCAGTAACCTGCCAATACTAACTAGTTTTAATAGCTCCTAACCTGCCAGAAACCTGCCAATACCAACTAGTTTTATTAGCTCATAACCTGCCAGTAACCTGCTACTACCAACTAGTTTTACTAGCTCATAACCTGCCAGTAACCTGCCAATACCAACTAGTTTTATTAGCTCCTAACCTGCCAGTAACCTGCCAATACCAACTAGTTTTATTAGCTCCTAACCTGCCAGTTACCTGCCAATACCAACTAGTTTTATTAGCTCCTAACCTGCCAGTAACCTGCCAATACCAACTAGTTTTATTAGCTCCTAACCTGCCAAAAACCTGCCAATACCAACTAGTTTTATTAGCTCATAACCTGCCAGTAACCTGCTACTACCAACTAGTTTTACTAGCTCATAACCTGCCAGTAACCTGCCAATACCAACTCATTTTATTAGCTCAGAACCTGCCAGTAACCTGCCAATACCAACTAGTTTTATTAGCTCATAACCTGCCAGTAACCTGCAAATACCAACTAGTTTTATTAGCTCCTAACCTGCCAGTAACCTGCCAATACCAACTAGTTTTATTAGCTCCTAACCTGCCAGAAACCTGCCAATACCAACTAGTTTTATTAGCTCCTAACCTGCCAGTAACCTGCCAATACCAACTAGTTTTATTAGCTCATAACCTGCCAGTAACCTGCAAATACCAACTAGTTTTATTAGCTCATAACCTGCCAGTAACCTGCCAATACCAACTAGTTTAATTAGCTCATAACCTGCCAGTAACCTGCCAATACCAACTAGTTTTATTAGCTCATAACCTGCCAGTAACCTGCCAATACCAACTAGTTTAATAAGCTCATAACCTGCCAGTAACCTGCCAATACCAACTAGTTTTATTAGCTCCTAACCTGCCAGTAACCTGCCAATACCAACTTGTTTAATTAGCTCATAACCTGCCAGAAACCTGCCAATGCTAACTACTTTTATTAGCTCCTAACCTGTCAGTAACCTACCAATACCAACTAGTTTTATTAGCTCCAAACCTGCCAGAAACCTGCCAATACCAACTAGTTTTATTAGCTCAGAACCTGCCAGTAACCTGCAAAAACCAACTCGTTTTATTAGCTCAGAACCTGCCAGTAACCTGCCAATACCAACTAGTTTTACTAGGTCATAACCTGCCAATAACAACTAGTTTTATTAGCTCATACCCTGCCAATACCAACTAGTTTTATTAGGTCATAACCTGCCAATAACAACTAGTTTTATTAGCTCATAGCCTGCCATTAACCTGCCAATACCAACTAGTTTTATAAGCTCATAACCTGCCAGCAACCTTCCAATACCAACTAGTTTTATTAGCTCAAAACCTGCCAATAACAACTAGTTTTATTAGCTCATTACCTGCCAGCAACCTGCCAATACCAACTAGTTTTATTAGCTCAGAATCCTGCCAGTAACCTGCCAATACCAACTCGTTTTATTAGCTCATAACCTGCCAGTAAGCTGCCAATACCAACTAGTTTTATTAGCTCCTAACCTGCCAGTAACCTGCCAATACTAACTAGTTTTAATAGCTCCTAACCTGCCAGAAACCTGCCAATACCAACTAGTTTTATTAGCTCATAACCTGCCAGTAACCTGCTACTACCAACTAGTTTTACTAGCTCATAACCTGCCAGTAACCTGCCAATACCAACTAGTTTTATTAGCTCCTAACCTGCCAGTAACCTGCCAATACCAACTAGTTTTATTAGCTCCTAACCTGCCAGTTACCTGCCAATACCAACTAGTTTTATTAGCTCCTAACCTGCCAGTAACCTGCCAATACCAACTAGTTTTATTAGCTCCTAACCTGCCAAAAACCTGCCAATACCAACTAGTTTTATTAGCTCATAACCTGCCAGTAACCTGCTACTACCAACTAGTTTTACTAGCTCATAACCTGCCAGTAACCTGCCAATACCAACTCATTTTATTAGCTCAGAACCTGCCAGTAACCTGCCAATACCAACTAGTTTTATTAGCTCATAACCTGCCAGTAACCTGCAAATACCAACTAGTTTTATTAGCTCATAACCTGCCAGTAACCTGCCAATACCAACTAGTTTAATTAGCTCCTAACCTGCCAGTAACCTGCCAATACCAACTTGTTTAATTAGCTCATAACCTGCCAGAAACCTGCCAATACTAACTACTTTTATTAACTCATAACCTGTCAGTAAAATACCAATACCAACTAGTTTTATTAGCTCCAAACCTGCCAGTAACCTGCCAATACCAACTAGTTTTATTAGCTCAGAACCTGCCAGTAACCTGCCAATACCAACTCGTTTTATTAGCTCATAACCTGCCAGTAACCTGCCAATACCAACTAGTTTTATTAGCTCAGAACCTGCCAGTAACCTGCCAATACCAACTCGTTTTATTAGCTCAGAACCTGCCAATAACCTGCCAATACCAACTAGTTTTATTAGCTCAGAACCTGCCAGTAACCTGCCAATACCAACTCGTTTTATTAGCTCAAAACCTGCCAGTAACCTGCCAATACCAACTCGTTTTATTAGCTCATAACCTGCCAGTAACCTGCCAATACCAACTAGTTTTATTAGCTCATAACCTGCCAATAACCTGCCAATACCAACTCGTTTTATTAGCTCATAACCTGCCAGTAACCTGCCAATACCAACTAGTTTTACTAGGTCATAACCTGCCAATAACAACTAGTTTTATTAGCTCATACCCTGCCAATACCAACTAGTTTTATTAGGTCATAACCTGCCAATAACAACTAGTTTTATTAGCTCATAGCCTGCCATTAACGTGCCAATACCAACTAGTTTTATAAGCTCATAACCTGCCAGCAACCTTCCAATACCAACTAGTTTTATTAGCTCAAAACCTGCCAATAAGAACTAGTTTTATTAGCTCATAACCTGCCAGTAACCTGCCAATACCAACTAGTTTTATTAGCTCATAACCTGCCAGCAACCTGCCAATACCAACTAGTTTTATTAGCTCAGAACCTGCCAGTAACCTGCCAATACCAACTCGTTTTATTAGCTCATAACCTGCCAGTAACCTGCCAATACCAACTAGTTTTAATAGCTCATAACCTGCCAGTAACCTGCCAATACCAACTCGTTTTATTAGCTCATAACCTGCCAGTAAGCTGCCAATACCAACTAGTTTTATTAGCTCCTAACCTGCCAGTAACCTGCCAATACTAACTAGTTTTAATAGCTCCTAACCTGCCAGAAACCTGCCAATACCAACTAGTTTTATTAGCTCCTAACCTGCCAGAAACCTGCCAATACCAACTAGTTTTATTAGCTCCTAACCTGCCAGTAACCTGCCAATACCAACTAGTTTTATTAGCTCATAACCTGCCAGTAACCTGCAAATACCAACTAGTTTTATTAGCTCATAACCTGCCAGTAACCTGCCAATACCAACTAGTTTAATTAGCTCATAACCTGCCAGTAACCTGCCAATACCAACTAGTTTTATTAGCTCATAACCTGCCAGTAACCTGCCAATACCAACTAGTTTAATAAGCTCATAACCTGCCAGTAACCTGCCAATACCAACTAGTTTTATTAGCTCCTAACCTGCCAGTAACCTGCCAATACCAACTTGTTTAATTAGCTCATAACCTGCCAGAAACCTGCCAATGCTAACTACTTTTATTAGCTCCTAACCTGTCAGTAACCTACCAATACCAACTAGTTTTATTAGCTCCAAACCTGCCAGAAACCTGCCAATACCAACTAGTTTTATTAGCTCAGAACCTGCCAGTAACCTGCAAAAACCAACTCGTTTTATTAGCTCAGAACCTGCCAGTAACCTGCCAATACCAACTAGTTTTACTAGGTCATAACCTGCCAATAACAACTAGTTTTATTAGCTCATACCCTGCCAATACCAACTAGTTTTATTAGGTCATAACCTGCCAATAACAACTAGTTTTATTAGCTCATAGCCTGCCATTAACCTGCCAATACCAACTAGTTTTATAAGCTCATAACCTGCCAGCAACCTTCCAATACCAACTAGTTTTATTAGCTCAAAACCTGCCAATAACAACTAGTTTTATTAGCTCATTACCTGCCAGCAACCTGCCAATACCAACTAGTTTTATTAGCTCAGAATCCTGCCAGTAACCTGCCAATACCAACTCGTTTTATTAGCTCATAACCTGCCAGTAAGCTGCCAATACCAACTAGTTTTATTAGCTCCTAACCTGCCAGTAACCTGCCAATACTAACTAGTTTTAATAGCTCCTAACCTGCCAGAAACCTGCCAATACCAACTAGTTTTATTAGCTCATAACCTGCCAGTAACCTGCTACTACCAACTAGTTTTACTAGCTCATAACCTGCCAGTAACCTGCCAATACCAACTAGTTTTATTAGCTCCTAACCTGCCAGTAACCTGCCAATACCAACTAGTTTTATTAGCTCCTAACCTGCCAGTTACCTGCCAATACCAACTAGTTTTATTAGCTCCTAACCTGCCAGTAACCTGCCAATACCAACTAGTTTTATTAGCTCCTAACCTGCCAAAAACCTGCCAATACCAACTAGTTTTATTAGCTCATAACCTGCCAGTAACCTGCTACTACCAACTAGTTTTACTAGCTCATAACCTGCCAGTAACCTGCCAATACCAACTCATTTTATTAGCTCAGAACCTGCCAGTAACCTGCCAATACCAACTAGTTTTATTAGCTCATAACCTGCCAGTAACCTGCAAATACCAACTAGTTTTATTAGCTCATAACCTGCCAGTAACCTGCCAATACCAACTAGTTTAATTAGCTCCTAACCTGCCAGTAACCTGCCAATACCAACTTGTTTAATTAGCTCATAACCTGCCAGAAACCTGCCAATACTAACTACTTTTATTAACTCATAACCTGTCAGTAACCTACCAATACCAACTAGTTTTATTAGCTCCAAACCTGCCAGTAACCTGCCAATACCAACTAGTTTTATTAGCTCAGAACCTGCCAGTAACCTGCCAATACCAACTCGTTTTATTAGCTCATAACCTGCCAGTAACCTGCCAATACCAACTAGTTTTATTAGCTCAGAACCTGCCAGTAACCTGCCAATACCAACTCGTTTTATTAGCTCAGAACCTGCCAATAACCTGCCAATACCAACTAGTTTTATTAGCTCAGAACCTGCCAGTAACCTGCCAATACCAACTCGTTTTATTAGCTCATAACCTGCCAGTAACCTGCCAATACCAACTCGTTTTATTAGCTCATAACCTGCCAGTAACCTGCCAATACCAACTAGTTTTATTAGCTCATAACCTGCCAATAACCTGCCAATACCAACTCGTTTTATTAGCTCATAACCTGCCAGTAACCTGCCAATACCAACTAGTTTTACTAGGTCATAACCTGCCAATAACAACTAGTTTTATTAGCTCATACCCTGCCAATACCAACTAGTTTTATTAGGTCATAACCTGCCAATAACAACTAGTTTTATTAGCTCATAGCCTGCCATTAACCTGCCAATACCAACTAGTTTTATAAGCTCATAACCTGCCAGCAACCTTCCAATACCAACTAGTTTTATTAGCTCAAAACCTGCCAATAACAACTAGTTTTATTAGCTCATAACCTGCCAGTAACCTGCCAATACCAACTAGTTTTATTAGCTCATAACCTGCCAGCAACCTGCCAATACCAACTAGTTTTATTAGCTCAGAACCTGCCAGTAACCTGCCAATACCAACTCGTTTTATTAGCTCATAACCTGCCAGTAACCTGCCAATACCAACTAGTTTTATTAGCTCATAACCTGCCAGTAACCTGCCAATACCAACTAGTTTTATTAGCTCATAACCTGCCAGTACCCTGCCAGTAAAAACTAGTTTTATTAGCTGATAACCTGCCAGTAACCTGCAAATACCAACTAGTTTTATTAGCTCATAACCTGCCAATATCAACTAGTTTTTTTAGATCATAAGATGCCAATACAAACTAGTTTTATTAGCTCATAACCTGCCAGTAATCTGCCAATACATACTAGTTTTATTAGCTCATAACCTGCTAGTAACCTGCCAAAACCAACTAGTTTTATTAGCTCATAACCTGCCAGTAACCTGCCAATACCAACTAGTTTTATTAGCTCATAACCTGCTAGTAACCTGCCAAAACCAACTAGTTTTATTAGCTCATAACCTGCCAGGAACCTGCCAATACCAACTAGTTTTATTAGCTCGTAACCTGCCAGTAACCTGCCAATACCAACTAGTTTTATTAGCTCATAACCTGCCTATACCAACTAGTTTTATTAGCTCATAACCTGCCAATACCAACTAGTTTAATTAGCTCATAACCTACCACTAACCTGCCAATACCAACTAGTTTTATTAGCTCAAAACCTGCCAGTAACCTGCCAATACCAACTAGTTTTTTTAGCTCATAACGTGCCAGTAACCTGCCAATACAAACTAGTTTTATTAGCTCATAACCTGCCAGTAATCTGCCAATACCAACTAGTTTTATTAGCTCATAACCTGCTAGTAACCTGCCAAAACCAACTAGTTTTATTAGCTCATAACCTGCCAGTAACCTGCCAATACCAACTAGTTTTATTAGCTCATAACCTGCTAGTAACCTGCCAAAACCAACTAGTTTTATTAGCTCATAACCTGCCAGGAACCTGCCAATACCAACTAGTTTTATTAGCTCGTAACCTGCCAGTAACCTGCCAATACCAACTAGTTTTATTAGCTCATAACCTGCCTATACCAACTAGTTTTATTAGCTCATAACCTGCCAATACCAACTAGTTTTATTAGCTCATAACCTGCCAATATCAACTAGTTTTATTAGCTCATAACCTGCCAGTAACCTGCCAATACCAACTAGTTTTATTAGCTCGTAACCTGCCAGTAACCTGCCAATACCAAATAGTTTTATTAGCTCATAACCTGCCAATATCAACTAGTTTTATTAGCTCATAACCTGCCAGTAACCTGCCAGTACCAACTAGTTTTAATAGCTCATAACCTGCCAGTAACCTGCCAATACCAACTAGTTTTATTAGCTCATAACCTGCCAGTAACCTGCCAATACCAACTAGTTTTATTAGCTCATAACCTGTCAGTAACCTGCCAATACCAACTTGTTTTATTAGCTCATAACCTGCCAGTAACCTGCCAATACCAACTAGTTTTATTAGCTCATAACCTGCCAGTAACCTGCCAAACCAACTAGTTTTATTAGCTCATAACCTGCCAATACCAACTAGTTTTATTAGCTCTTAACCTGCCAATACCAACTAGTTTTATTAGCTAATAACCTGCCAGTAACCTGCCAATGCCAACTAGTTTTATTAGCTCATAACCTGCTAGTAACCTGCCAATACCAACTAGTTTTATTAGCTCATAACCTGCCAATACCAACTAGTTTTTTTTAGCTCATAACCTGCCAATACCAACTAGTTTTATTAGCTCATAACCTGCCAATACCAACTAGTTTTATTAGCTCATAACCTGCCAATACCAACTAGTTTTATTAGCTCATAACCTGCCAGTAACCTGCCAAACCAACTAGTTTTATTAGCTCATAACCTGCCAATACCAACTAGTTTTATTAGCTCATAACCTGCCAGTAACCTGCCAAACCAACTAGTTTTATTAGCTCATAACCTGCCAATACCAACTAGTTTTATTAGCTCTTAACCTGCTAGTAACCTGCCAATACCAACTAGTTTTATTAGCTCATAACCTGCAAGTAACCTGCCAGTACCAACTAGTTTTATTAACTCATAACCTGCCAGTAACCTGCCAATACCAACTAGTTTTATTAGCTCATAACCTGCCAGTAACCTGCCAATACCAACTTGTTTTATTAGCTCATAACCTGCTAGTAACCTGCCAATACCAACTAGTTTTGTTAGCTCATAACCTGCCAGTAACCTGCCAATACCAACTAGTTTCATTAGCTCATAACCTGCCACTAACCTACCAATACCAACTCGTTTTATTAGCTCATAACCTGCCAGTAACCTGCCAATACCAACTAGTTTTATTAGCTCATAACCTGCCAGTAACCTGCTAATACCAACTAGTTTCATTAGCTCATTACCTGCCAGTAACCTGCCAATACCAACTAGTTTTATTAGCTCATAACCTGCCAGTAACCTGCCAATACCAACTAGTTTTATTTGCTCATAACCTGCCAGCAACCTGCCAATACCAACTAGTTTTATTAGCTCATAACCTGCCAACACCAACTAGTTTTATTAGCTCATAACCTGCCAACACCAACTAGTTTTATTAGCTCATAACCTGCCAATACCAACTAGTTTCATTAGCTCATAACCTGCCAGTAACCTGCCAATACCAACTAGTTTTATTTGCTCATAACCTGCCAGTAACCTGCCAATACCAACTAGTTTTATTAGCTCATAACCTGCCAGTAACCTGCTAATACCAACTAGTTTCATTAGCTCAAAACCTGCCAGTAACCTGCCAATACCAACTAGTTTTATTAGCTCATAACCTGCCAATACCAACTAGTTTTATTAGCTCATAACCTGCCAGTAATCTGCCAATACCAACTAGTTTTATTAGCTCATAACCTGCTAGTAACCTGCCAAAACCAACTAGTTTTATTAGCTCATAACCTGCCAGTAACCTGCCAATACCAACTAGTTTTATTAGCTCGTAACCTGCCAGTAACCTGCCAATACCAACTAGTTTTATTAGCTCGCAACCTGCCAGTAACCTGCCAATACCAACTAGTTTTATTAGCTCATAACCTGCCAATATCAACTAGTTTTATTAGCTCATAACCTGCCAATACCAACTAGTTTTATTAGCTCATAACCTGCCAATATCAACTAGTTTTATTAGCTCATAACCTGCCAGTAACCTGCCAATACCAACTAGTTTTATTAGCTCGTAACCTGCCAGTAACCTGCCAATACCAAATAGTTTTATTAGCTCATAACCTGCCAATATCAACTAGTTTTATTAGCTCATGACCTGCCAGTAACCTGCCAGTACCAACTAGTTTTAATAGCTCATAACCTGCCAGTAACCTGCCAATACCAACTAGTTTAATTAGCTCATAACCTGCCACTAACCTGCCAATACCAACTAGTATTATTAGCTCAAAACCTGCCAGTAACCTGCCAATACCAACTAGTTTTTTTAGCTCATAACGTGCCAGTAACCTGCCAATACAAACTAGTTTTATTAGCTCATAACCTGCCAGTAATCTGCCAATACCAACTAGTTTTATTAGCTCATAACCTGCTAGTAACCTGCCAATACCAACTAGTTTTATTAGCTCATAACCTGCTAGTAACCTGCCAAAACCAACTAGTTTTATTAGCTCATAACCTGCCAGGAACCTGCCAATACCAACTAGTTTTATTAGCTCATAACCTGCCAATACCAACTAGTTTTATTAGCTCATAACCTGCCAATACCAACTAGTTTTATTAGCTCATAACCTGCCAATAGCAACTAGTTTTATTAGCTCATAACCTGCCAGTAACCTGCCAATACCAACTAGTTTTATTAGCTCGTAACCTGCCAGTAACCTGCCAATACCAAATAGTTTTATTAGCTCATAACCTGCCAATATCAACTAGTTTTATTAGCTCATAACCTGCCAGTAACCTGCCAGTACCAACTAGTTTTAATAGCTCATAACCTGCCAGTAACCTGCCAATACCAACTAGTTTTTTTAGCTTATAACCTGCTAGTAACCTGCCAATACCAACTAGTTTCATTAGCTCATAACCTGCCAGCAACCTGCCAATACCAACTAGTTTTATTAGCTCATAACCTGCTAGTAACCTGCCAATACCAACTAGTTTCATTAGCTCATAACCTGCCAGTAACCTGCCAATACCAACTAGTTTTATTTGCTCATAACCTGCCAGTAACCTGCCAATACCAAATAGTTTTATTAGCTCATAACCTGCCAGTAACCTGCAAATACCAACTAGTTTCATTAGCTCATAACCTGCCAGTAACCTGCCAATACCAACTAGTTTTATTAGCTCATAACCTGCAGATACCAACTAGTTTTATTAGCTCATAACCTGCCAGTAATCTGCCAATACCAACTAGTTTTATTAGCTCATAACCTGCTAGTAACCTGCCAAAACCAACTAGTTTTATTAGCTCATAACCTGCCAGTAACCTGCCAATACCAACTAGTTTTAATAGCTCGTAACCTGCCAGTAACCTGCCAAAACCAACTAGTTTTATTAGCTCGCAACCTGCCAGTAACCTGCCCATACCAACTAGTTTTATTAGCTCATAACCTGCCAATATCAACTAGTTTTATTAGCTCATAACCTGCCAAAACCAACTAGTTTTATTAGCTCATAACCTGCCAATATCAACTAGTTTTATTAGCTCGTAACCTGCCAGTAACCTGCCAATACCAAATAGTTTTATTAGCTCATAACCTGCCAATATCAACTAGTTTTATTAGCTCATAACCTGCCAGTAACCTGCCAGTACCAACTAGTTTTAATAGCTCATAACCTGCCAGTAACCTGCCAATACCAACTAGTTTAATTAGCTCATAACCTGCCACTAACCTGCCAATACCAACTAGTTTTATTAGCTCAAAACCTGCCAGTAACCTGCCAATACCAACTAGTTTTTTTAGCTCATAACGTGCCAGTAACCTGCCAATACAAACTAGTTTTATTAGCTCATAACCTGCCAGTAATCTGCCAATACCAACTAGTTTTATTAGCTCATAACCTGCTAGTAACCTGCCAAAACCAACTAGTTTTATTAGCTCATAACCTGCCAGTAACCTGCCAATACCAACTAGTTTTATTAGCTCATAACCTGCTAGTAACCTGCCAAAACCAACTAGTTTTATTAGCTCATAACCTGCCAGGAACCTGCCAATACCAACTAGTTTTATTAGCTCGTAACCTGCCAGTAACCTGCCAATACCAACTAGTTTTATTAGCTCATAACCTGCCAATACCAACTAGTTTTATTAGCTCATAACCTGCCAATACCAACTAGTTTTATTAGCTCATAACCTGCCAGTAACCTGCCAGTACCAACTAGTTTTAATAGCTCATAACCTGCCAGTAACCTGCCAATACCAACTAGTTTTTTTAGCTTATAACCTGCTAGTAACCTGCCAATACCAACTAGTTTCATTAGCTCATAACCTGCCAGCAACCTGCCAATACCAACTAGTTTTATTAGCTCATAACCTGCTAGTAACCTGCCAATACCAACTAGTTTTAATAGCTCATAACCTGCCAGTAACCTGCCAATACCAACTAGTTTTTTTTAGCTTATAACCTGCTAGTAACCTGCCAATACCAACTAGTTTCATTAGCTCATAACCTGCCAGCAACCTGCCAATACCAACTAGTTTTATTAGCTCATAACCTGCTAGTAACCTGCCAATACCAACTAGTTTTATTAGCTCATAACCTGCCAGTAACAACTAGTTTTATTAGCTCATAACCTGCCAATACCAACTAGTCTTATTAGCTCATAACCTGCCAGTAACCTGCTAATACCAACTAGTTTCATTAGCTCATTACCTGCCAGTAACCTGCCAATACCAACTAGTTTTATTAGCTCATAACCTGCCAGTAACCTGCCAATACCAACTAGTTTTATTAGCTCATAACCTGTCAGTAACCTGCCAATACCAACTTGTTTTATTAGCTCATAACCTGCTAGTAACCTGCCAATACCAACTAGTTTCATTAGCTCATAACCTGCCAGCAACCTGCCAATACCAACTAGTTTTATTAGCTCATAACCTGCTAGTAACCTGCCAATACCAACTAGTTATATTAGCTCATAACCTGCCAGTAACAACTAGTTTTATTAGCTCATAACCTGCCAATACCAACTAGTCTTATTAGCTCATAACCTGCCAGTAACCTGCTAATACCAACTAGTTTCATTAGCTCATTACCTGCCAGTAACCTGCCAATACCAACTAGTTTTATTAGCTCATAACCTGCCAGTAACCTGCCAATACCAACTAGTTTTATTAGCTCATAACCTGTCAGTAACCTGCCAATACCAACTTGTTTTATTAGCTCATAACCTGCCAGTAACCTGCCAATAACAAATAGTTTTATTAGCTCATAACCTGCCAGTAACCTGCCAAACCAACTAGTTTTATTAGCTCATAACCTGCCAATACCAACTAGTTTTATTAGCTCTTAACCTGCCAATACCAACTAGTTTTATTAGCTAATAACCTGCCAGTAACCTGCCAATGCCAACTAGTTTTATTAGCTCATAACCTGCTAGTAACCTGCCAATACCAACTAGTTTTATTAGCTCATAACCTGCCAATACCAACTAGTTTTTTTTAGCTCATAATCTGCCAATACCAACTAGTTTTATTAGCTCATAACCTGCCAATACCAACTAGTTTTATTAGCTCATAACCTGCCAATACCAACTAGTTTTATTAGCTCATAACCTGCCAGTAACCTGCCAAACCAACTAGTTTTATTAGCTCATAACCTGCCAATACCAACTAGTTTTATTAGCTCATAACCTGCCAGTAACCTGCCAAACCAACTAGTTTTATTAGCTCATAACCTGCCAATACCAACTAGTTTTATTAGCTCTTAACCTGCTAGTAACCTGCCAATACCAACTAGTTTTATTAGCTCATAACCTGCCAGTAACCTGCCAGTACCAACTAGTTTTATTAACTCATAACCTGCCAGTAACCTGCCAATACCAACTAGTTTTATTAGCTCATAACCTGCCAGTAACCTGCCAATACCAACTTGTTTTATTAGCTCATAACCTGCTAGTAACCTGCCAATACCAACTAGTTTTGTTAGCTCATAACCTGCCAGTAACCTGCCAATACCAACTAGTTTCATTAGCTCATAACCTGCCACTAACCTACCAATACCAACTCGTTTTATTAGCTCATAACCTGCCAGTAACCTGCCAATACCAACTAGTTTTATTAGCTCATAACCTGCCAGTAACCTGCTAATACCAACTAGTTTCATTAGCTCATTACCTGCCAGTAACCTGCCAATACCAACTAGTTTTATTAGCTCATAACCTGCCAGTAACCTGGCAATACCAACTAGTTTTATTTGCTCATAACCTGCCAGCAACCTGCCAATACCAACTAGTTTTATTAGCTCATAACCTGCCAACACCAACTAGTTTTATTAGCTCATAACCTGCCAACACCAACTAGTTTTATTAGCTCATAACCTGCCAATACCAACTAGTTTCATTAGCTCATAACCTGCCAGTAACCTGCCAATACCAACTAGTTTTATTTGCTCATAACCTGCCAGTAACCTGCCAATACCAACTAGTTTTATTAGCTCATAACCTGCCAGTAACCTGCTAATACCAACTAGTTTCATTAGCTCATAACCTGCCAGTAACCTGCCAATACCAA
The DNA here is from genome assembly GCF_963422515.1 of Blennius ocellaris. Taxonomy (NCBI): domain Eukaryota; kingdom Metazoa; phylum Chordata; class Actinopteri; order Blenniiformes; family Blenniidae; genus Blennius; species Blennius ocellaris. Next base: position 26,593,787 of record NC_137664.1, on the reverse strand, counting down.
CTAGTTTTATTAGCTCATAACCTGCCAATACCAACTAGTTTTATTAGCTCATAACCTGCCAATACCAACTAGTTTTATTAGCTCATAACCTGCCAATACCAACTAGTTTTTTCAGCTCATAACCTGCCAATACCAACTAGTTTTATTAGCTCATAACCTGCCAATACCAACTAGTTTTATTAGCTCATAACCTGCCAATACCAACTAGTTTTATTAGCTCATAACCTGCCAATACCAACTAGTTTTATTAGCTCATAACCTGCCAGTAACCTGCCAAACCAACTAGTTTTATTAGCTCATAACCTGCCAATATCAACTAGTTTTATTAGCTCATAACCTGCCAGTAACCTGCCAAACCAACTAGTTTTATTAGCTCATAACCTGCCAATACCAACTAGTTTTATTAGCTCTTAACCTGCTAGTAACCTGCCAATACCAACTAGTTTTATTAGCTCATAACCTGCCAGTAACCTGCCAGTACCAACTAGTTTTATTAACTCATAACCTGCCAGTAACCTGCCAATACCAACTAGTTTTATTAGCTCATAACCTGCCAGTAACCTGCCAATACCAACTTGTTTTATTAGCTCATAACCTGCTAGTAACCTGCCAATACCAACTAGTTTTGTTAGCTCATAACCTGCCAGTAACCTGCCAATACCAACTAGTTTCATTAGCTCATAACCTGCCACTAACCTACCAATACCAACTCGTTTTATTAGCTCATAACCTGCCAGTAACCTGCCAATACCAACTAGTTTTATTAGCTCATAACCTGCCAGTAACCTGCTAATACCAACTAGTTTCATTAGCTCATTACCTGCCAGTAACCTGCCAATACCAACTAGTTTTATTAGCTCATAACCTACCAGTAACCTGCCAATACCAACTAGTTTTATTTGCTCATAACCTGCCAGCAACCTGCCAATACCAACTAGTTTTATTAGCTCATAACCTGCCAGTAACCTGCCAATATCAACTAGTTTTATTAGCTCATAACCTGCCAGTAACCTGCCAGTACCAACTAGTTTTAATAGCTCATAACCTGCCAGTAACCTGCCAATACCAACTAGTTTAATTAGCTCATAACCTGCCACTAACCTGCCAATACCAACTAGTTTTATTAGCTCAAAACCTGCCAGTAACCTGCCAATACCAACTAGTTTTTTTAGCTCATAACGTGCCAGTAACCTGCCAATACAAACTAGTTTTATTAGCTCATAACCTGCCAGTAATCTGCCAATACCAACTAGTTTTATTAGCTCATAACCTGCTAGTAACCTGCCAATACCAACTAGTTTTATTAGCTCATAACCTGCTAGTAACCTGCCAAAACCAACTAGTTTTATTAGCTCATAACCTGCCAGGAACCTGCCAATACCAACTAGTTTTATTAGCTCGTAACCTGCCAGTAACCTGCCAATACCAACTAGTTTTATTAGCTCATAACCTGCCAATACCAACTAGTTTTATTAGCTCATAACCTGCCAATACCAACTAGTTTTATTAGCTCATAACCTGCCAATATCAACTAGTTTTATTAGCTCATAACCTGCCAGTAACCTGCCAATACCAACTAGTTTTATTAGCTCGTAACCTGCCAGTAACCTGCCAATACCAAATAGTTTTATTAGCTCATAACCTGCCAATATCAACTAGTTTTATTAGCTCATAACCTGCCAGCAACCTGCCAGTACCAACTAGTTTTAATAGCTCATAACCTGCCAGTAACCTGCCAATACCAACTAGTTTTTTTAGCTTATAACCTGCTAGTAACCTGCCAATACCAACTAGTTTCATTAGCTCATAACCTGCCAGCAACCTGCCAATACCAACTAGTTTTATTAGCTCATAACCTGCTAGTAACCTGCCAATACCAACTAGTTTCATTAGCTCATAACCTGCCAGTAACCTGCCAATACCAACTAGTTTTATTTGCTCATAACCTGCCAGTAACCTGCCAATACCAAATAGTTTTATTAGCTCATAACCTGCCAGTAACCTGCTAATACCAACTAGTTTCATTAGCTCATAACCTGCCAGTAACCTGCCAATACCAACTAGTTTTATTAGCTCATAACCTGCCAATACCAACTAGTTTTATTAGCTCATAACCTGCCAGTAATCTGCCAATACCAACTAGTTTTATTAGCTCATAACCTGCTAGTAACCTGCCAAAACCAACTAGTTTTATTAGCTCATAACCTGCCAGTAACCTGCCAATACCAACTAGTTTTATTAGCTCGTAACCTGCCAGTAACCTGCCAATACCAACTAGTTTTATTAGCTCGCAACCTGCCAGTAACCTGCCAATACCAACTAGTTTTATTAGCTCATAACCTGCCAATATCAACTAGTTTTATTAGCTCATAACCTGCCAAAACCAACTAGTTTGATTAGCTCATAACCTGCCAATATCAACTAGTTTTATTAGCTCATAACCTGCCAGTAACCTGCCAATACCAAATAGTTTTATTAGCTCGTAACCTGCCAGTAACCTGCCAATACCAAATAGTTTTATTAGCTCATAACCTGCCAATATCAACTAGTTTTATTAGCTCATAACCTGCCAGTAACCTGCCAGTACCAACTAGTTTTAATAGCTCATAACCTGCCAGTAACCTGCCAATACCAACTAGTTTAATTAGCTCATAACCTGCCACTAACCTGCCAATACCAACTAGTTTTACTAGCTCAAAACCTGCCAGTAACCTGCCAATACCAACTAGTTTTTTTTAGCTCATAACGTGCCAGTAACCTGCCAATACAAACTAGTTTTATTAGCTCATAACCTGCCAGTAATCTGCCAATACCAACTAGTTTTATTAGCTCATAACCTGCTAGTAACCTGCCAAAACCAACTAGTTTTATTAGCTCATAACCTGCCAGTAACCTGCCAATACCAACTAGTTTTATTAGCTCATAACCTGCTAGTAACCTGCCAAAACCAACTAGTTTTATTAGCTCATAACCTGCCAGGAACCTGCCAATACCAACTAGTTTTATTAGCTCGTAACCTGCCAGTAACCTGCCAATACCAACTAGTTTTATTAGCTCATAACCTGCCAATACCAACTAGTTTTATTAGCTCATAACCTGCCAATACCAACTAGTTTTATTAGCTCATAACCTGCCAATATCAACTAGTTTTATTAGCTCATAACCTGCCAGTAACCTGCCAATACCAACTAGTTTTATTAGCTCGTAACCTGCCAGTAATCTGCCAATACCAAATAGTTTTATTAGCTCATAACCTGCCAATATCAACTAGTTTTATTAGCTCATAACCTGCCAGTAACCTGCCAGTACCAACTAGTTTTAATAGCTCATAACCTGCCAGTAACCTGCCAATACCAACTAGTTTTTTTAGCTTATAACCTGCTAGTAACCTGCCAATACCAACTAGTTTCATTAGCTCATAACCTGCCAGCAACCTGCCAATACCAACTAGTTTTATTAGCTCATAACCTGCTAGTAACCTGCCAATACCAACTAGTTTTATTAGCTCATAACCTGCCAATACCAACTAGTTTTATTAGCTCTTAACCTGCCAATACCAACTAGTTTTATTAGCTAATAACCTGCCAGTAACCTGCCAATGCCAACTAGTTTTATTAGCTCATAACCTGCTAGTAACCTGCCAATACCAACTAGTTTTATTAGCTCATAACCTGCCAATACCAACTAGTTTTTTTTAGCTCATAACCTGCCAATACCAACTAGTTTTATTAGCTCATAACCTGCCAATACCAACTAGTTTTATTAGCTCATAACCTGCCAATACCAACTAGTTTTATTAGCTCATAACCTGCCAGTAACCTGCCAAACCAACTAGTTTTATTAGCTCATAACCTGCCAATACCAACTAGTTTTATTAGCTCTTAACCTGCTAGTAACCTGCCAATACCAACTAGTTTTATTAGCTCATAACCTGCCAGAAACCTGCCAGTACCAACTAGTTTTATTAACTCATAACCTGCCAGTAACCTGCCAATACCAACTAGTTTTATTAGCTCATAACCTGCCAGTAACCTGCCAATACCAACTTGTTTTATTAGCTCATAACCTGCTAGTAACCTGCCAATACCAACTCGTTTTGTTAGCTCATAACCTGCCAGTAACCTGCCAATACCAACTAGTTTCATTAGCTCATAACCTGCCACTAACCTACCAATACCAACTCGTTTTATTAGCTCATAACCTGCCAGTAACCTGCCAATACCAACTAGTTTTATTAGCTCATAACCTGCCAGTAACCTGCTAATACCAACTAGTTTCATTAGCTCATTACCTGCCAGTAACCTGCCAATACCAACTAGTTTTATTAGCTCATAACCTGCCAGTAACCTGCCAATACCAACTAGTTTTATTTGCTCATAACCTGCCAGCAACCTGCCAATACCAACTAGTTTTATTAGCTCATAACCTGCCAACACCAACTAGTTTTATTAGCTCATAACCTGCCAACACCAACTAGTTTTATTAGCTCATAACCTGCCAATACCAACTAGTTTTATTAGCTCATAACCTGCCAATACCAACTAGTTTTATTTGCTCATAACCTGCCAGTAACCTGCCAATACCAACTAGTTTTATTAGCTCATAACCTGCCAATACCAACTAGTTTTTTCAGCTCATAACCTGCCAATACCAACTAGTTTTATTAGCTCATAACCTGCCAATACCAACTAGTTTTATTAGCTCATAACCTGCCAATACCAACTAGTTTTATTAGCTCATAACCTGCCAATACCAACTAGTTTTATTAGCTCATAACCTGCCAGTAACCTGCCAAACCAACTAGTTTTATTAGCTCATAACCTGCCAATACCAACTAGTTTTATTAGCTCTTAACCTGCTAGTAACCTGCCAATACCAACTAGTTTTATTAGCTCATAACCTGCCAGTACCAACTAGTTTTATTAACTCATAACCTGCCAGTAACCTGCCAATACCAACTAGTTTTATTAGCTCATAACCTGCCAGTAACCTGCCAATACCAACTTGTTTTATTAGCTCATAACCTGCCAGTAACCTGCCAATACCAACTAGTTTCATTAGCTCATAACCTGCCACTAACCTACCAATACCAACTCGTTTTATTAGCTCATAACCTGCCAGTAACCTGCCAATACCAACTAGTTTTATTAGCTCATAACCTGCCAGTAACCTGCTAATACCAACTAGTTTCATTAGCTCATTACCTGCCAGTAACCTGCCAATACCAACTAGTTTTATTAGCTCATAACCTACCAGTAACCTGCCAATACCAACTAGTTTTATTTGCTCATAACCTGCCAGCAACCTGCCAATACCAACTAGTTTTATTAGCTCATAACCTGCCAACACCAACTAGTTTTATTAGCTCATAACCTGCCAACACAAACTAGTTTTATTAGCTCATAACCTGCCAATACCAACTAGTTTCATTAGCTCATAACCTGCCAGTAACCTGCCAATACCAACTAGTTTTATTTGCTCATAACCTGCCAGTAACCTGCCAATACCAACTAGTTTTATTAGCTCGTAACCTGCCAGTAACCTGCCAATACCAAATAGTTTTATTAGCTCATAACCTGCCAATATCAACTAGTTTTATTAGCTCATAACCTGCCAGTAACCTGCCAGTACCAACTAGTTTTAATAGCTCATAACCTGCCAGTAACCTGCCAATACCAACTAGTTTCATTAGCTCATAACCTGCCAGCAACCTGCCAATACCAACTAGTTTTATTAGCTCATAACCTGCTAGTAACCTGCCAATACCAACTAGTTTTAATAGCTCATAACCTGCCAGTAACTTGCCAATACCAACTAGTTTTTTTTAGCTTATAACCTGCTAGTAACCTGCCAATACCAACTAGTTTCATTAGCTCATAACCTGCCAGCAACCTGCCAATACCAACTAGTTTTATTAGCTCATAACCTGCTAGTAACCTGCCAATACCAACTAGTTTTATTAGCTCATAACCTGCCAGTAACCTGCCAATACCAACAAGTTATATTAGCTCATAACCTGCCAGTAACAACTAGTTTTATTAGCTCATAACCTGCCAATACCAACTAGTCTTATTAGCTCATAACCTGCCAGTAACCTGCTAATACCAACTAGTTTCATTAGCTCATTACCTGCCAGTAACCTGCCAATACCAACTAGTTTTATTAGCTCATAACCTGCCAGTAACCTGCCAATACCAACTAGTTTTATTAGCTCATAACCTGTCAGTAACCTGCCAATACCAACTTGTTTTATTAGCTCATAACCTGCCAGTAACCTGCCAATACCAACTAGTTTTATTAGCTCATAACCTGCCAGTAACCTGCCAAACCAACTAGTTTTATTAGCTCATAACCTGCCAATACCAACTAGTTTTATTAGCTCTTAACCTGCCAATACCAACTAGTTTTATTAGCTAATAACCTGCCAGTAACCTGCCAATGCCAACTAGTTTTATTATCTCATAACCTGCTAGGAACCTGCCAATACCAACTAGTTTTATTAGCTCATAACCTGCCAATACCAACTAGTTTTTTTTAGCTCATAACCTGCCAATACCAACTAGTTTTATTAGCTCATAACCTGCCAATACCAACTAGTTTTATTAGCTCATAACCTGCCAATACCAACTAGTTTTATTAGCTCATAACCTGCCAGTAACCTGCCAAACCAACTAGTTTTATTAGCTCATAACCTGCCAATACCAACTAGTTTTATTAGCTCATAACCTGCCAGTAACCTGCCAAACCAACTAGTTTTATTAGCTCATAACCTGCCAATACCAACTAGTTTTATTAGCTCTTAACCTGCTAGTAACCTGCCAATACCAACTAGTTTTATTAGCTCATAACCTGCCAGTAACCTGCCAGTACCAACTAGTTTTATTAACTCATAACCTGCCAGTAACCTGCCAATACCAACTAGTTTTATTAGCTCATAACCTGCCAGTAACCTGCCAATACCAACTTGTTTTATTAGCTCATAACCTGCTAGTAACCTGCCAATACCAACTAGTTTTGTTAGCTCATAACCTGCCAGTAACCTGCTAATACCAACTAGTTTCATTAGCTCATAACCTGCCACTAACCTACCAATACCAACTCGTTTTATTAGCTCATAACCTGCCAGTAACCTGCCAATACCAACTAGTTTTATTAGCTCATAACCTGCCAGTAACCTGCTAATACCAACTAGTTTCATTAGCTCATTACCTGCCAGTAACCTGCCAATACCAACTAGTTTTATTAGCCCATAACCTGCCAGTAACCTGCCAATACCAACTAGTTTTATTTGCTCATAACCTGCCAGCAACCTGCCAATACCAACTAGTTTTATTAGCTCATAACCTGCCAACACCAACTAGTTTTATTAGCTCATAACCTGCCAACACCAACTAGTTTTATTAGCTCATAACCTGCCAATACCAACTAGTTTCATTAGCTCATAACCTGCCAGTAACCTGCCAATACCAACTAGTTTTATTTGCTCATAACCTGCCAGTAACCTGCCAGTACCAACTAGTTTTATTAACTCATAACCTGCCAGTAACCTGCCAATACCAACTAGTTTTATTAGCTCATAACCTGCCAGTAACCTGCCAATACCAACTTGTTTTATTAGCTCATAACCTGCTAGTAACCTGCCAATACCAACTAGTTTTGTTAGCTCATAACCTGCCAGTAACCTGCTAATACCAACTAGTTTCATTAGCTCATAACCTGCCACTAACCTACCAATACCAACTCGTTTTATTAGCTCATAACCTGCCAGTAACCTGCCAATACCAACTAGTTTTATTAGCTCATAACCTGCCAGTAACCTGCTAATACCAACTAGTTTCATTAGCTCATTACCTGCCAGTAACCTGCCAATACCAACTAGTTTTATTAGCTCATAACCTGCCAGTAACCTGCCAATACCAACTAGTTTTATTTGCTCATAACCTGCCAGCAACCTGCCAATACCAACTAGTTTTATTAGCTCATAACCTGCCAACACCAACTAGTTTTATTAGCTCATAACCTGCCAACACCAACTAGTTTTATTAGCTCATAACCTGCCAATACCAACTAGTTTCATTAGCTCATAACCTGCCAGTAACCTGCCAATACCAACTAGTTTTATTTGCTCATAACCTGCCAGTAACCTGCCAATACCAACTAGTTTTATTAGCTCATAACCTGCCAGTAACCTGCTAATACCAACTAGTTTCATTAGCTCATAACCTGCCAGTAACCTGCCAATACCAACTAGTTTTATTAGCTCATAACCTGCCAATACCAACTAGTTTTATTAGCTCATAACCTGCCAATACCAACTAGTTTTATTAGCTCATAACCTGCCAATACCAACTAGTTTTTTCAGCTCATAACCTGCCAATACCAACTAGTTTTATTAGCTCATAACCTGCCAATACCAACTAGTTTTATTAGCTCATAACCTGCCAATACCAACTAGTTTTATTAGCTCATAACCTGCCAGTAACCTGCCAAACCAACTAGTTTTATTAGCTCATAACCTGCCAGTAACCTGCCAAACCAACTAGTTTTATTAGCTCATAACCTGCCAATACCAACTAGTTTTATTAGCTCTTAACCTGCTAGTAACCTGCCAATACCAACTAGCTTTATTAGCTCATAACCTGCCAGTAACCTGCCAGTACCAACTAGTTTTATTAACTCATAACCTGCCAGTAACCTGCCAATACCAACTAGTTTTATTAGCTCATAACCTGCCAGTAACCTGCCAATACCAACTTGTTTTATTAGCTCATAACCTGCTAGTAACCTGCCAATACCAACTAGTTTTGTTAGCTCATAACCTGCCAGTAACCTGCCAATACCAACTAGTTTCATTAGCTCATAACCTGCCACTAACCTACCAATACCAACTCGTTTTATTAGCTCATAACCTGCCAGTAACCTGCCAATACCAACTAGTTTTATTAGCTCATAACCTGCCAGTAACCTGCTAATACCAACTAGTTTCATTAGCTCATTACCTGCCAGTAACCTGCCAATACCAACTAGTTTTATTAGCTCATAACCTGCCAGTAACCTGCCAATACCAACTAGTTTTATTTGCTCATAACCTGCCAGCAACCTGCCAATACCAACTAGTTTCATTAGCTCATAACCTGCCAACACCAACTAGTTTTATTAGCTCATAACCTGCCAACACCAACTAGTTTTATTAGCTCATAACCTGCCAATACCAACTAGTTTCATTAGCTCATAACCTGCCAGTAACCTGCCAATACCAACTAGTTTTATTTGCTCATAACCTGCCAGTAACCTGCCAATACCAACTAGTTTTATTAGCTCATAACCTGCCAGTAACCTGCTAATACCAACTAGTTTCATTAGCTCATAACCTGCCAGTAACCTGCCAATACCAACTAGTTTTATTAGCTCATAACCTGCCAATACCAACTAGTTTTATTAGCTCATAACCTGCCAATACCAACTAGTTTTATTAGCTCATAACCTGCCAATACCAACTAGTTTTTTTTAGCTCATAACCTGCCAATACCAACTAGTTTTATTAGCTCATAACCTGCCAATACCAACTAGTTTTATTAGCTCATAACCTGCCAATACCAACTAGTTTTATTAGCTCATAACCTGTCAGTAACCTGCCAATACCAACTTGTTTTATTAGCTCATAACCTGCCAGTAACCTGCCAATACCAACTAGTTTTATTAGCTCATAACCTGCCAGTAATCTGCCAAACCAACTAGTTTTATTAGCTCATAACCTGCCAATACCAACTAGTTTTATTAGCTCTTAACCTGCCAATACCAACTAGTTTTATTAGCTAATAACCTGCCAGTAACCTGCCAATGCCAACTAGTTTTATTATCTCATAACCTGCTAGGAACCTGCCAATACCAACTAGTTTTATTAGCTCATAACCTGCCAATACCAACTAGTTTTATTAGCTCATAACCTGCCAGTAACCTGCCAAACCAACTAGTTTTATTAGCTCATAACCTGCCAATACCAACTAGTTTTATTAGCTCATAACCTGCCAGTAACCTGCCAAACCAACTAGTTTTATTAGCTCATAACCTGCCAATACCAACTAGTTTTATTAGCTCTTAACCTGCTAGTAACCTGCCAATACCAACTAGTTTTATTAGCTCATAACCTGCCAGTAACCTGCCAGTACCAACTAGTTTTATTAACTCATAACCTGCCAGTAACCTGCCAATACCAACTAGTTTTATTAGCTCATAACCTGCCAGTAACCTGCCAATACCAACTTGTTTTATTAGCTCATAACCTGCTAGTAACCTGCCAATACCAACTAGTTTTATTAGCTCCTAACCTGCCAGTTACCTGCCAATACCAACTAGTTTTGTTAGCTCATAACCTGCCAGTAACCTGCTAATACCAACTAGTTTCATTAGCTCATAACCTGCCACTAACCTACCAATACCAACTCGTTTTATTAGCTCATAACCTGCCAGTAACCTGCCAATACCAACTAGTTTTATTAGCTCATAACCTGCCAGTAACCTGCTAATACCAACTAGTTTCATTAGCTCATTACCTGCCAGTAACCTGCCAATACCAACTAGTTTTATTAGCTCATAACCTGCCAGTAACCTGCCAATACCAACTAGTTTTATTTGCTCATAACCTGCCAGCAACCTGCCAATACCAACTAGTTTTATTAGCTCATAACCTGCCAACACCAACTAGTTTTATTAGCTCATAACCTGCCAACACCAACTAGTTTTATTAGCTCATAACCTGCCAATACCAACTAGTTTCATTAGCTCATAACCTGCCAGTAACCTGCCAATACCAACTAGTTTTATTTGCTCATAACCTGCCAGTAACCTGCCAATACCAACTAGTTTTATTAGCTCATAACCTGCCAGTAACCTGCTAATACCAACTAGTTTCATTAGCTCATAACCTGCCAGTAACCTGCCAATACCAACTAGTTTTATTAGCTCATAACCTGCCAATACCAACTAGTTTTATTAGCTCATAACCTGCCAATACCAACTAGTTTTATTAGCTCATAACCTGCCAATACCAACTAGTTTTTTCAGCTCATAACCTGCCAATACCAACTAGTTTTATTAGCTCATAACCTGCCAATACCAACTAGTTTTATTAGCTCATAACCTGCCAATACCAACTAGTTTTATTAGCTCATAACCTGCCAGTAACCTGCCAAACCAACTAGTTTTATTAGCTCATAACCTGCCAGTAACCTGCCAAACCAACTAGTTTTATTAGCTCATAACCTGCCAATACCAACTAGTTTTATTAGCTCTTAACCTGCTAGTAACCTGCCAATACCAACTAGTTTTATTAGCTCATAACCTGCCAGTAACCTGCCAGTACCAACTAGTTTTATTAACTCATAACCTGCCAGTAACCTGCCAATACCAACTAGTTTTATTAGCTCATAACCTGCCAGTAACCTGCCAATACCAACTTGTTTTATTAGCTCATAACCTGCTAGTAACCTGCCAATACCAACTAGTTTTGTTAGCTCATAACCTGCCAGTAACCTGCCAATACCAACTAGTTTCATTAGCTCATAACCTGCCACTAACCTACCAATACCAACTCGTTTTATTAGCTCATAACCTGCCAGTAACCTGCCAATACCAACTAGTTTTATTAGCTCATAACCTGCCAGTAACCTGCTAATACCAACTAGTTTCATTAGCTCATTACCTGCCAGTAACCTGCCAATACCAACTAGTTTTATTAGCTCATAACCTGCCAGTAACCTGCCAATACCAACTAGTTTTATTTGCTCATAACCTGCCAGCAACCTGCCAATACCAACTAGTTTCATTAGCTCATAACCTGCCAACACCAACTAGTTTTATTAGCTCATAACCTGCCAACACCAACTAGTTTTATTAGCTCATAACCTGCCAATACCAACTAGTTTCATTAGCTCATAACCTGCCAGTAACCTGCCAATACCAACTAGTTTTATTTGCTCATAACCTGCCAGTAACCTGCCAATACCAACTAGTTTTATTAGCTCATAACCTGCCAGTAACCTGCTAATACCAACTAGTTTCATTAGCTCATAACCTGCCAGTAACCTGCCAATACCAACTAGTTTTATTAGCTCATAACCTGCCAATACCAACTAGTTTTATTAGCTCATAACCTGCCAATACCAACTAGTTTTATTAGCTCATAACCTGCCAATACCAACTAGTTTTTTTTAGCTCATAACCTGCCAATACCAACTAGTTTTATTAGCTCATAACCTGCCAATACCAACTAGTTTTATTAGCTCATAACCTGCCAATACCAACTAGTTTTATTAGCTCATAACCTGCCAATACCAACTAGTTTTATTAGCTCATAACCTGCCAATACCAACTAGTTTTTTCAGCTCATAACCTGCCAATACCAACTAGTTTTATTAGCTCATAACCTGCCAATACCAACTAGTTTTATTAGCTCATAACCTGCCAATACCAACTAGTTTTATTAGCTCATAACCTGCCAGTAACCTGCCAAACCAACTAGTTTTATTAGCTCATAACCTGCCAGTAACCTGCCAAACCAACTAGTTTTATTAGCTCATAACCTGCCAATACCAACTAGTTTTATTAGCTCTTAACCTGCTAGTAACCTGCCAATACCAACTAGTTTTATTAGCTCATAACCTGCCAGTAACCTGCCAGTACCAACTAGTTTTATTAACTCATAACCTGCCAGTAACCTGCCAATACCAACTAGTTTTATTAGCTCATAACCTGCCAGTAACCTGCCAATACCAACTTGTTTTATTAGCTCATAACCTGCTAGTAACCTGCCAATACCAACTAGTTTTGTTAGCTCATAACCTGCCAGTAACCTGCCAATACCAACTAGTTTCATTAGCTCATAACCTGCCACTAACCTACCAATACCAACTCGTTTTATTAGCTCATAACCTGCCAGTAACCTGCCAATACCAACTAGTTTTATTAGCTCATAACCTGCCAGTAACCTGCTAATACCAACTAGTTTCATTAGCTCATTACCTGCCAGTAACCTGCCAATACCAACTAGTTTTATTAGCTCATAACCTGCCAGTAACCTGCCAATACCAACTAGTTTTATTTGCTCATAACCTGCCAGCAACCTGCCAATACCAACTAGTTTCATTAGCTCATAACCTGCCAACACCAACTAGTTTTATTAGCTCATAACCTGCCAACACCAACTAGTTTTATTAGCTCATAACCTGCCAATACCAACTAGTTTCATTAGCTCATAACCTGCCAGTAACCTGCCAATACCAACTAGTTTTATTTGCTCATAACCTGCCAGTAACCTGCCAATACCAACTAGTTTTATTAGCTCATAACCTGCCAGTAACCTGCTAATACCAACTAGTTTCATTAGCTCATAACCTGCCAGTAACCTGCCAATACCAACTAGTTTTATTAGCTCATAACCTGCCAATACCAACTAGTTTTATTAGCTCATAACCTGCCAATACCAACTAGTTTTTTTTAGCTCATAACCTGCCAATACCAACTAGTTTTATTAGCTCATAACCTGCCAATACCAACTAGTTTTATTAGCTCATAACCTGCCAATACCAACTAGTTTTATTAGCTCATAACCTGCCAGTAACCTGCCAAACCAACTAGTTTTATTAGCTCATAACCTGCCAATACCAACTAGTTTTATTAGCTCATAACCTGCCAGTAACCTGCCAAACCAACTAGTTTTATTAGCTCATAACCTGCCAATACCAACTAGTTTTATTAGCTCTTAACCTGCTAGTAACCTGCCAATACCAACTAGTTTTATTAGCTCATAACCTGCCAGTAACCTGCCAATACCAACTAGTTTTATTAGCTAATAACCTGCCAGTAACCTGCCAATGCCAACTAGTTTTATTAGCTCATAACCTGCTAGTAACCTGCCAATACCAACTAGTTTCATTAGCTCATAACCTGCCAGCAACCTGCCAATACCAACTAGTTTTATTAGCTCATAACCTGCCAGTAACCTGCCAGTACCAACTAGTTTTATTAACTCATAACCTGCCAGTAACCTGCCAATACCAACTTGTTTTATTAGCTCATAACCTGCCAGTAACCTGCCAATACCAACTAGTTTTGTTAGCTCATAACCTGCCAGTAACCTGCCAATACCAACTAGTTTCATTAGCTCATAACCTGCCACTAAACTACCAATACCAACTCGTTTTATTAGCTCATAACCTGCCAGTAACCTGCCAATACCAACTAGTTTTATTAGCTCATAACCTGCCAGTAACCTGCCAATACCAACTAGTTTTATTTGCTCATAACCTGCCAGCAACCTGCCAATACCAACTAGTTTTATTAGCTGATAACCTGCCAGTAACCTGCCAATACCAGCTAGTTTTATTAGCTCATAACCTGCTAGTCACCTGCCAATACCAACTAGTTTCATTAGCTCATAACCTGCCAGTCACCTGCCAATACCAACTAGTTTCAATAGCTCATAACCTGCCACTAACCTGCCAATACCAACTAGTTTTATTAGCTCATAACCTGCCAGTCACCTGCTAATACCAACTAGTTTCATTAGCTCATAACCTGCCAGCAACCTGCCAATACCAACTAGCTTTATTAGCTCATAACCTGCCAATACCAACTAGTTTTATTAGCTCATAACCTGCCAATACCAACTAGTTTTATTAGCTCATAACCTGCCAATACCAACTAGTTTTTTTAGCTCATAACCTGCCAATACCAACTAGTTTTATTAGCTCATAACCTGCCAATACCAACTAGTTTTATTAGCTCATAACCTGCCAATACCAACTTGTTTTATTAGCTCGTAACCTGCCAATACCAGTACTGGTGTTGATGGGAGGAAGACTTTCTCAATAACTTTAGAGGATCTCATGTTTTAGGGATTCATTGGAGTGACACCTGCCATTATTATTTTTTTTGTTTTAATTCTGCTCGTTGACTCAGTAGCTGGTTGTTCAGTTATGATCAATCAGTGATTCATGCTGCCAGATACAGCAAGTCATACAGAGTGTTTTGGAAAACACACACACGCACATTATCTTGAATAGAAATTAAAACCTTTATTTGTATTGTGGTTTTGATTCTTTAAAAAAATAAATCAGTGTTCGACACCTGATTGGTTACTGAGTTTTGATAGTTAAAACTTGTTCAGTGCAATTAGTGTATAAGACGAGTCAACACACTGAGCAGACGACACTTTCTATTCTTTCTTGTCCTTATTTTTATGTTTGCTGGTGAAGTAACCCAAAAGTAACTAAAAGTACTCTGGTACGTTACTTTTTTATTTTGATACTTAGAGTAAGTTACTGATTACATTTTTTGACAAGTAACTTGTAATTGTAACGGATTACAGTTTTCAAGTACCTTCCCAACCCCGGTGGTTAGCTTGGTTGCTATACTATAACAAGAGTACCAGTTTAGATCTAGTCAGTGTGGCCCAGCAAGACATCCTTTATAAAACACTACTGACCCCTGTGGATCTCAGCAGTGTGTCCAGTGTGTCTATCCAGAGTTTCCCTGATACACCGCGACTGTCGGTGCAAACTGGCCGCAGCTCCCCACAATCTCAACTAGTAAAAAGTGAAACGTATGATGAAGAGGCTTTCTACTTTTAGTGTTTGGTCTCTTACAAGTTCTGATGAACTTATGTGGTTCTTAGACTCCTGAAGGCCTAGTGTGAGTTGTCCCCTCACAAGAGCTGAAAGGTGAATAATGAATCTGTGTCTTTTTCACTTTGATAGCCAATAAAAAAGAACATTCAATTAACTGTCCAAGCTGTGAACGCAAACAACAATTTGGTCTTGGGGATAAGGTGTTATTGAACATGATGAGTGTACAACATACCTGAGGTCTACTGCTTCTACATGCTTCCTCCAGGTTTTTATGCCAGATGATGGCTGAAAATCTGGACCCTGTCTGGAACTTGTAAACATTGCCTGCAGATTGAATAACACATTATACATCTGGGGGAGTCTCTGCAGCGTCGTGAAGATAAAAAAAGAAAAACGTGAATGATAATGCAGGGCTGAAACTGACCGTTGTCTGGATCGTTGAGATGGAAGATGTTGGGTCTTGCTGGGTTGTCTGGGAGTACCACCATCCATCCAGTCACACAAACCTTCTTACATGGGTTTGACTTGTACTGTTGTTGAAGCAAAAGTGCAAATATTCAGACTAGTACTTGATTTATTAAGATGCAGTTCCTCATGCATAGTAAATATCCTGCTTCTACAAATAAGTGGTGCTGTTGCTTTGAGTGTGTTTTGCAGGCGAGTAACTAATAATTAAAGGATAATCATTTTACACACTATTATTAGTACTGACTATGTAGGTTGAAGCTCTGACCCACCAGAAGCTCAACATAAAATTTGATTCTATACTCATTACTGTGCAGGTGGACAATGTTATCAAACTTCTCTGAACGTTTGGGTTGGGTTCAATATTGTTTGGGTTACTGACTGAAAGTGAAATGTAACTTCAGGCTTTACTCTCATATTCCAAAAGCATGAGACTGACATGTTTCCTTTCAGAGGCTCTTAGTGCTTTCGCCCCATAAAATGTGAGAGTTGATCCCGACATGGCAATCCAAAACCTGGTCCATGAAGTCAGCTGTCAAGACAGGAAAACCAGTGATGTAAGAGGTGCTTTCAACTCCAGACAAGATGAAAAGAAAGGTCCAAGGGCACCTTTGGCTTACGCCCCTCTTTCAGTAGAGTTTTCCTTTTCAGAGGTCCTTCAATGGTCACGCTGGTTCCCTCACTGCATTCGTAGCAGGAGGTGGCAGCAGAAAAGCTAAAGATAATAAAAAGAGAAAGACAATAAACACGGTGAGTGACTGGTATTAAGTTCATCAAGGTTTCTGTTCAGACAACACAACACAAAGTGTATGAGCATGTCGAGACGGTATAACACTGGTAGGAGGTTTCTCTATTATCAGGACATTTTAAAGTTTGCCAACACATCGAGTCAAAATAATAGAGCTCAAAATTTGGTAGAAGACAGCAACTGCAATGACGGCAGTGTGTGAATCAGTGAGTTCAGAAAAAGACTAAGAATCATCTCTGACAATCACAAATTCAAGCTGAAGCCAAACTGGCCAAGTACCAAAGCTTGTTTCTTTTTTAGAGTCCTGCAGTCAGCAGCTACTGTATGTAGACAATTAATTGAACACTTTCTGATTTTAATGGATTCGTTCATGTAAACTCTCTGAGAACCTTTGTACTGAGTTTAGTTGTAACTATCTGCATTAAAATTGTTTATTTTGGTGCAATATAAATTGTCATGGGAGAATTTTCTCCTTGTCGTTAAGAGGCGTTAACGTGAGGTGGAGCATGCCGTGAGAGGGTGACATTGAAAGATCACATCAAACAACATGATTGTGTTTCTCTCTGGAGATTGAAAGATGTCTTCTCTGCCATGTCACTGTACCTGTACACATAACTGTGGCTCCGCGGGGAGTTGCGGAGGGGAACCCTCCAGTTGGGGCCCAGTGTTGCATACATGCGGCCTCTGTTTGTCACACATTGCACATCAAATTCAGTCTGGGGGTCACATGGGACTGGGGTGGGACTGAGTAGTGTATCTCACAAAAAGACCAGAGTGTTAAAACAAGACAAATATGAAACTGTCCAGTCACAGCTGTTTTAAATCTGTCTCTGATTCACATAACCGTAGCAACATTCAAATACGCCAATATTATAAATGTTAAATATGCTGCAGATACAAACACAAACAAGCTATTATGGGGAATATACTTCACAAAGTGTATGAGCAGAGTCAAAAACAAGACATTTGTCATTGTCTCAGCCAGTGTGGAAATGTAATGATGTACTGTATAACAGATAAATATTTATTGTCTTAAAAACAAGGGATTCAGCATTTAATTCATTTCACAGGAATTTTAGGTTTCAGCATTTACATTAAAAGTGTTCCATTTTTCTTTTCATTTTCTAAAAATAAATGTGTCCTTAATATACACAGAGGTAACTCGGGGAGAAAAAATTTGGCGTGCCAGGTGAAAGAGGTAATTGAATCTTTTGTGCTGAAAAACTGGTTGGTGAAAGTTTGAAACTGCAAAGTGAAATGGCCTCAATCCATCAAATACCCAGAGACGGAGTGAAAACCTAAAGAGTTTGTCCTCATTGCAGAATATATCAAAGAAATATTATTTTACATACAGTATAGTGTTATGAGGTTCCGTCAACTTTGTTCTTTTTTCATAATTGACCTTTGGCTAATCCCTGCCCACTTAGTTGGTGTTGCTAACTGGGACAAGCGTCAAAGCTTACTGCATGCTAGGGTAGAAACCAAACCGCAACCGGTGCTAAAAAGCATTTAGCTAACCTAGCATCCTGATTGTCTAGCGACATTGATCTCAGTGGCTAACATCAGTGTTCTGCAGGTAAGCTAGGTGGCGGGCTCATTACTGCAAGCTTCATGGGAATTATAATAAGTGACTGCTTGTTTGCTAAGATTAGACAAGACGTTGCTTTACTGTGAAACAAATGTCGATGTCCTTGTTTACTGTGGTGGTGTTGCATCTGTGTTCTGCCACACAGCTTCATCTACAGGGGACGTTTGTCCAGGTTTCATTTTGGAAATGGGAACCCTGATGTTTATTCTTTCAGGATACCTTGTGTCGCTGTTCCATGCACCTCAGGCACATCCTTTCTCCATTTTTGAGTCTTAAATGACTTCAATAGCCCAGAAAACTAAAGTTTAGCCAGCTCTCCTGGTTCTCCACGGAGCTGAGAATGTTTGTCAGAGTCCTGGCAGCTGGTTGTCGAATGCTACTGGTTCCTTTGCATTTGGGGGCAGGGCTTAGCTAGTTCAGTTCTACATGGTGTGGTGGGAGGGGCACCAAGGTTTTAAATGGTAAAAATGTGTTTAAAAGGGATCATGTGTTTCTCCATCCTCGTGGGCAGTTATACTACACAGAATTTGGATTCACCAGTGCAAACTACACCAGGGGTGAGCAATCCTGGTCGTGGAGGGCCGCAGTCCTCCAGGACCAGGATTGCCCACCCCTGAACTAGACTCTTCCTGCCTGAGTGAAAGTAACCACAAACAGATGGACAGAACTAGAAAATGAATGTGCTTTTACAAAATGTGTTTGCTTTGTATTTACTTGAATTATCTATTATCTATCTGACTAAATAAATTATGTTGGTGTTATATACTTTACTTGAGGATTTACACAGTACAGTGTGGAATACTAACATACATTTATGCTGAGATGAAGCCATCACTGTTTCCATTTTGATGTCTCTATAGTTTAATAATTGCCTTTAATGTAGTGGTTATTCTCTATTGAACAGTGGATCAGAGTGAAGTGAAATGTAACTCTAACCTTTCCATTCCAGGTGACAGCTCTTCCCCAAATGAGCTTTCACTGCTACCTGGCAGAGCAAAAAAAGATTTAAATGACCTGATTTGTCACCATATTTAAGTTCCGGGACTACTTGACGACAGTAAAAATAAGTACACATACCTACTGACAGCCCATTGGACACTGATGTACAGTGTGGATCGTTCCTCGATGGACTTTGAGACTCTAAGAAACTGTCATCCAGGAGATGTCGGGCCTTCTCGATGGGGAATGTGGCACTCCTGCTCTCCGAGATGCTGTACTGACACATCATACTGTGGAGACAGGCCAACAGGAAAGCATTTCAATCATTTTTTTTGAATACTCGTTAGAATTTTATTAGTAATAATAGTTTTTGTTTCTTGTTTTTTTGGATAACACAAAAATAACATTGACATATTTTCAATTATTTTCTTTTTCTTCCCTATCCCACCCCACTGCATCACAGCAACACAAACAAAAAAGCCAGCTAGCTCAGAAATGCAAACTTAGGTACTTAAGACAAAACAAAAATAAATAAGCAGACATCTAAACAAAACATACAGATATATGTACACACATGCCGACATACATATAAACAGTGGTGTGCAGTCAGGGGCAGCAGGGCAGCTAGCACTGCTAGTCTTATCAAAAGTGATTTTTTTTTGTTAATAATTAAAAAGCGATTCTGAAATCTGTGTCTGGAATCAATTAGTGACTTTAGCAACCTCATCCAGAAAACGACTGGTTATATTGTGTGGAGCTCAAATCTCCTATGTCCTCTAAATGCATCACAGCTCCTTTCCTCTGCTGGGGCTAGCAGTAGCTTCATTGCTAACCTCTGATGGAAGCTGGACCTGCTATTGGGTTAAAACGTTGAGTGACAGTATCATCAGCCAATCAGATTGTGATGTGTTATTGACCTTAGGACCAGCAGAGTTTCTAGTGCTGGTCTTGGTGTCGTCATTGAAATGAGCCTCACTGATTGGCTCATGATCAGGTGGTGATGACTCTGTTATTATGTGCTCCTCTGGAGTGATGGCGGCTAATTTAACATCAAGATCTAAGATACGATAGAAGACCTGCTTCAGGGAACTTTTTCAGTTGTGAGTAGAAGAAGACCAACATCAGAAATGATGAGCTGAACTCAGACCATCAAAGGCTTTGTCAGCATTTTACAGCAGGATGGGTTTAATATACAAGTGGTGGTGATGCTAGTTTGTTTTTTTCACTTTCTGTGGATTAGATTGGTGGTGCTGATGGCATTTGGTGCAGTTTTTGATTGTAAATTGGTGCTTCCCATACAACCATGCACACAGACAATCAAGCACACATGCATGATAGTAGTGGGTGAGATTCGCACTGAGGGGGGGGGGGGGGGGGGGGGGGGGGAGGCTGCTGGCCCTGACTGAACCACCACTGCATGCTACTGCATATAGCCATGGTTGGGTAGTAACGGATTACTTGTAATGGCAAAACATAATTAGGATACAAAAACAATTTAACTAATTGTTCACAGTACATAAAAAAATGTGTAATCTCATTACAGGTATAATAAAAAAAACTGTGATTACTGAGCGGGAATACAATGGAAAAACAGATGGAAAAAAAAGAAACACAGCTGTCACATGCACCATCCTGCACATCACCATTGTGACACTTCCCCACGCTTTCAGATAGAGTGCAACAACGAAACCACGCCTGAAACGATCCGTTGCCATGGATTCTGCAGCCAGCTGCTCTCGTCACGGCTGCTCCGTTGGAAAGAAATGCATTTTCTAGCTGGAAACACTGACGTCATTTTGTTTTGAAGTGGGAGGAGCCTCTTCACCTCTCTGTACAATGCTAATGACGCCTCCCAGCTGTGAAAGAGCTGTGAACGTCCCACCTGAAGAAACATCTGGTAGGAAAAAACCTGCTGACTTTAATGAAACACACCTGGACTCTGTCAACTAGTTTTATTAGCTCAAAACCTGCCAGGAACCTGCCAATACCAACTAGTTTTTTTAGCTCACAACCCACCAGTAACCTGCCAATACCAACTAGTTTTTTTTAGCTCACAACCCACCAGTAACCTGCCAATACCAACTAGTTTTTTTTAGCTCACAACCCACCAGTAACCTGCCAATACCAACTAGTTTTATTAGCTCACAACCCACCAGTAACCTGCCAATACCAACTAGTTTTTTTTAGCTCACAACCCACCAGTAACCTGCCAATACCAACTAGTTTTATTAGCTCAAAACCTGCCAGGAACCTGCCAACACCAACTAGTTTTTTTAGCTCACAACCCACCAGTAACCTGCCAATACCAACTAGTTTTATTAGCTCAAAACCTGCCAGGAACCTGCCAATACCAACTAGTTTTATTAGCTCATAACCTGCCAGGAACCTGCCAACACCAACTAGTTTTATTAGCTCAAAACCTGCCAGGAACCTGCCAATACCAACTAGTTTTTTTAGCTCACAACCCACCAGTAACCTGCCAATACCAACTAGTTTTATTAGCTCAAAACCTGCCAGGAACCTGCCAATACCAACTAGTTTTATTAGCTCATAACCTGCCAGTAACCTGCCAATACCAACTAGTCTTGTTAGCTCATAACCTGCCAGTAACCTGCCAGTAACCTGCCAGTACCAACTAGTTTTATTAGCTCATAACCTGCTAGTAACCTGCCAATACCAACTAGTCTTGTTAGCTCATAACCTGCCAGTAACCTGCCAGTAACCTGCCAGTACCAACTAGTTTTATTAGCTCATAACCTGCTAGTAACCTGCCAATACCAACTAGTTTTATTAGCTCATAACCTGCTAGTAACCTGCCAATACCAACTAGTTTTATTAGCTCATAACCTGCTAGCAACCTGCCAGCACCAACTAGTCTTGTTAGCTCATAACCTGCCAGTAACCTGCCAATACCAACTAGTTTTATTAGCTCCTAACCTGCCAGTAACCTGCCAGTAACCTGCCAGTAACCTGCCAGTACCAACTAGTTTTATTAGCTCAAAACCTGCCAGGAACCTGCCAACACCAACTAGTTTTTTTAGCTCACAACCCACCAGTAACCTGCCAATACCAACTAGTTTTATTAGCTCAAAACCTGCCAGGAACCTGCCAATACCAACTAGTTTTATTAGCTCATAACCTGCCAGGAACCTGCCAACACCAACTAGTTTTATTAGCTCAAAACCTGCCAGGAACCTGCCAATACCAACTAGTTTTTTTAGCTCACAACCCACCAGTAACCTGCCAATACCAACTAGTTTTATTAGCTCAAAACCTGCCAGGAACCTGCCAATACCAACTAGTTTTATTAGCTCATAACCTGCCAGTAACCTGCCAATACCAACTAGTCTTGTTAGCTCATAACCTGCCAGTAACCTGCCAGTAACCTGCCAGTACCAACTAGTTTTATTAGCTCATAACCTGCTAGTAACCTGCCAATACCAACTAGTCTTGTTAGCTCATAACCTGCCAGTAACCTGCCAGTAACCTGCCAGTACCAACTAGTTTTATTAGCTCATAACCTGCTAGTAACCTGCCAATACCAACTAGTTTTATTAGCTCATAACCTGCTAGTAACCTGCCAATACCAACTAGTTTTATTAGCTCATAACCTGCTAGCAACCTGCCAGCACCAACTAGTCTTGTTAGCTCATAACCTGCCAGTAACCTGCCAATACCAACTAGTTTTATTAGCTCCTAACCTGCCAGTAACCTGCCAGTAACCTGCCAGTAACCTGCCAGTACCAACTAGTTTTATTAGCTCATAACCTGCCAGTAACCTGCCAGTACCAACTAGTTTTATTAGCTCATAACCTGCTAGTAACCTGCCAATACCAACTAGTTTTATTAGCTCATAACCTGCTAGTAACCTGCCAATACCAACTAGTTTTATTAGCTCAAAATCTGCCAGGAACCTGCCAACACCAACTAGTTTTTTTAGCTCACAACCCACCAGTAACCTGCCAATACCAACTAGTTTTATTAGCTCAAAACCTGCCAGGAACCTGCCAATACCAACTAGTTTTATTAGCTCATAACCTGCCAGTAACCTGCCAATACCAACTAGTTTTATTAGCTCATAACCTGCCAGTAACCTGCCAATACCAACTAGTTTTTTTAGCTCGTAACCTGCTAGTAACCTGCCAATACCAACTAGTTTTATTAGCTCAAAACCTGCCAGGAACCTGCCAATACCAACTAGTTTTATTAGCTCATAACCTGCCAGTAACCTGCCAATACCAACTAGTTTTATTAGCTCATAACCTGCCAGTAACCTGCCAATACCAACTAGTTTTATTAGCTCAAAACCTGCCAGGAACCTGCCAATACCAACTAGTTTTATTAGCTCATAACCTGCCAGGAACCTGCCAATACCAACTAGTTTTATTAGCTCATAACCTGCCAGTAACCTGCCAATACCAACTAGTTTTTTTAGCTCACAACCCACCAGTAACCTGCCAATACCAACTAGTTTTATTAGCTCAAAACCTGCCAGGAACCTGCCAATACCAACTAGTTTTATTAGCTCATAACCTGCCAGTAACCTGCCAATACCAACTAGTCTTGTTAGCTCATAACCTGCCAGTAACCTGCCAGTAACCTGCCAGTACCAACTAGTTTTATTAGCTCATAACCTGCCAGGAACCTGCCAACACCAACTAGTTTTATTAGCTCAAAACCTGCCAGGAACCTGCCAATACCAACTAGTTTTTTTAGCTCACAACCCACCAGTAACCTGCCAATACCAACTAGTTTTATTAGCTCAAAACCTGCCAGGAACCTGCCAATACCAACTAGTTTTATTAGCTCATAACCTGCCAGTAACCTGCCAATACCAACTAGTCTTGTTAGCTCATAACCTGCCAGTAACCTGCCAGTAACCTGCCAGCACCAACTAGTTTTATTAGCTCATAACCTGCTAGTAACCTGCCAATACCAACTAGTCTTGTTAGCTCATAACCTGCCAGTAACCTGCCAATACCAACTAGTTTTATTAGCTCCTAACCTGCCAGTAACCTGCCAGTAACCTGCCAGTAACCTGCCAGTACCAACTAGTTTTATTAGCTCATAACCTGCCAGTAACCTGCCAGTACCAACTAGTTTTATTAGCTCATAACCTGCTAGTAACCTGCCAATACCAACTAGTTTTATTAGCTCATAACCTGCTAGTAACCTGACAATACCAACTAGTTTTATTAGCTCATAACCTGCCAGTAACCTGACAATACCAGTACTGGTGCTGTTGGGAGGAAGACATTCTCAATACGTTTAGAGGAGCTCAAGTCTGCTCATTGACTCAGTAGCGGGTCCATTAGGTTGTTCAGTTATTATCAATCAATGATTCTTTATTTTTGTCCTTCTCACTTGTCCTGCAGCTTGGGCAGATAATATGATGTGATTGAGAGCCTTTCTGACGTCAGAACAGTTTTTACTCTTGTAACAGGAAGAGACGAAACGCTCCTGCAGAATCCCTTTTTGAAGCCATAAGAACAAGACTGTTCGGCAGTGACGTCAACAAGCTGCTGAAAAAAACATGTGTTCAGCAGGACTGTTCATACTCCACAAGACGGTGCCGAACTCATAGACCACGCCCCCTTACAACAGGCCACGCCCCCTCACAGCAGGCCACTCCCCCTCACAGCAGCCACGCGTCTGTGAAGCGGCGTTTTCACTTTTCAACTGCACAGTTTATTTCTCACCTCCTGTGCTGTCAGAAACATTTCTCTGAACTGTTTCATTAATAAAAGTGAGAGGTTTTGTTTGAGCCGCGGCGTTTGTCCGGTTTTAACTGCAGGAGCTGAGCGCTTTGAGTGATGCGTTCAGGTGCATCACAGCATTTTAAAGAGGTGCGACGCTCAGACAGTAGCCATGTTAGAAGCTGATAAAAATATAGCCAGACTGAGCAGCTCTATCTACACATTAACATGACTTTCAAGCAGGAAAATAAATTAGCAAGTAGGCAATAACCAATAAATAAATAAATAAACAACCTGATTTTGATCATTGAAAGAACAATAGCAGAAAACAAGAAACATCAGCAGCAAATCTCATAGTAAAAGGTTTGCTCGGGTACCTGAATCATTCACCCAACTTGCCTGAATGGGCTTGTGGTTTTTTGGTGATATTTTGATGTTTTTTTCGTCAAAAATCACTTGGTATCACCAACGGATCATGCCATTGTCTGGCGCGGCCATTTCTCGCCCCGAGAGTGTAATCACGTGAGTCATGCTGATGGCCGTTAGTGGCCGCTATTTTCTTACCGATTCCTGTTCCACATACCGGTCAGGGATGCTGCATCTTATGTGGAAAACATGCATTCTGATTCGATAGAGTCGCATAATTCCTCAGGAATCAGTTGAATTACATAATCATATAAACTCCTCATCGTCTGCCATTTTGACTTTTTCACTTCTGTCAACATTCAGATTGTCACCCAAAATGCATTAAAAACTCACTCGACTTCAACACATAAAAACAACATATTTTTGATTATTTTGACTTTCTAATCCCGAAGTTTCACAACTTTTTATGGTTCAGAATAAAGGTTGACTGAGAAGGAAGAGGAAGAGGAACAGGGACAGACTTTGATTTGTTAATATAATAAAAATAATATTTACCATGTTATTAAAAAAATTTATATGGATAAAAAGTTACCAATACAATAAATAAGCAGTGGCAGTGTGTGCATAGTAGGAGGGTGTGACAGCTCCAATCTTAATACTATCCAATTTATTTCAGACCAACACAGCAAAAAGCTCAGAGGTCGGCCTCAAATAAACTCTGTAGGAATTAATTCAACTCTGTGGGAGTAAATGCTGTCAATGCTGGTTCAGGGAACCCTGTGGCAGTGATGACTTGCCACATCTCGGGGGTTGCACCACCTCCACTGGTTGCTCTGGCATGACATGGGCAGGTTTCAGACGGTCCACTGAAACCCGGACTGGCTTACCCCCCATGTCTACCACAAAGTTCTTCGGCCCTGCTTCCAGAATGTGAAATGGGCCGTCACATGGCGGCTGAAGTGGGGAGCGGTGAGCGTCATGCCAAAAAAACACGGATTCAGCGGCCATCGGGTTCTTTGGGACATAGGACCGGGTTAGGCAGTGATGAGCTGGAACCCGGCTGAACCTGCGTGCCGGCTCCTTGAAGACCGGCTTCCTCGTTGTAACCAACCAGGGCTCTGATGGCTCTGGCAGGAACTCTCCAGGGAAACCGCAAGGGCTGACCAAACATCAGTCTGTGGACGACGACTGGAGATCTTCCTTTGGGACCAAACGCAGGCCCAACATGACCCTCAGTCGACCCAGTTGCTGTCCGTGAGGGTGGCTCTGAGAGCTGATTTTCTGTGCGCCCACGGACTATTAGTCTGCTTGACGAATCACGACCTGGTGGACGCTGTCTTGTTCTCCTCTTACTCCTCCACATTGGGAAAAGGGGGGTCGGTGTCCTTTGCAAATATCTTAGCTACCAGCGACCGCTCCACCAGCGATTGCACCGCTGCTGGCTTCTAAAGACATGTTCAGATGTCAGGGTTACCAATGTGGAGGCTGAGAAAGATGAGACGGACGAAGGAGTCATGTTGGCTTTCTTTTTTGCCTCCAACCCAATGACAATGCACCTGTCAAACTTTTTCTTTTGCATCACCACACTTCCTCTTTTAACACGTCCCGTCACCAACACATACACCACACCCACTCCATTCTGGTTGGGAGAACGTCCCTCCAGGTGCACACCACAAAATATAGATTATTATTCAGTTTCATTGAGAGATCTTGATTACTAAAGAAACCACAAGTGTTTTTAAGTAAAGTTATGTTGGTCAAATTCATACATTACCCAAGCTTATACATTTCTATTAAACTTTTGACAAGTTAAAATTAGTTTTTGTAAAGTTTTTTTTTTCAAATGTTCCCCTTAACTGAGTACCGCACCAAGCCGTGACTTCTGTACTGAGGTATGTACCGAACCGTGATTTTTGTGTACCGTTACACCCCTAACATTCACACATCTCGTGCTTATATGGTTTACTCTGAGCCCACATATGAACTGGGCCCCAACTGAACCAGTCTGTCATGTAAGATAGTAGCTGAGGGCCAGCAACATCCCAGGAGTTTGAGATACAGGATACAACTTAACTCGACATACCTGCAAAGGATCCCTTTTACACACACACAAAAAGCAAAGAAAGTTCAGGCATATGTTCTCTTTTCCAAAGTTCAAATCAAGGCAGCGAGTGATATTCTTCAAAGTCCCAAAAAAGAGAGAGGACAGAAGAAAAAAAAGGAAATCCGATGAAAAACTGAAGCTTAATTGTAAGCAATGGGAGAAAACAGTTCTTATTCAGAAGCCGTGATGTAAATTCCAGGTTATGAATAGAAATGTGGTGTGTCAGGGTTACTCCTCCATTGGTTTGATGACATTATTTTTAACGTAGGCCATGGCTTTGCTCAGATCTGTCAACTCTCTGTCCTGGCCGTTGTGGGCAATGTGGAGCCGTGCAGGATACAAAATACCAAAGTGGACACCTTGTTGGTGTGCAAGAGTTTCTGTACCTCTGTCAACTCGGGTCGGGATTTAATCCAGAAAAATGGTGATAGGTTGGCCGTTAAAGTGGAGAGGGGGCTGGCTTCGAGCGCAGCGCACGATCTCGACACAATCATGGTAATAATGGAGCTTGGCGAAGATCGGTCGCAGTTTTCCATCTTGAGGCTTCTGTGTGAGCGGTCAATGACGATGTCTTTATCCAGTTTGAGCAGATCTGTCAGTAGTTCAGAAATGGGTCCCATGGAGCTTGGACATGGCTCCTCCAGGACGCCCACGATGCGTATGTTGCATCTCCGCATTTGCCCTTCCGTATCTTCACACTTGCCCTTTAAATCAGTCACTTCTTTCTGAAGACTCGTCAGCGTAGATTGGAGTGTAACTTCATCTGACCACTCTGACAGCCCGCTCTCCATGTCTTTCATGTTAGCTTTCATTTGACCATTCTCCGTGCGGGTCGCTGCTGTGCTGTTCGTGACCTCGCTTCTCATTGCCTGCAGCTTGGTTTTAAGGAGATTAAAGTCCTCAGAAAGTGCGTTCCTCAGTTGCTCTTTAATCACAGCGGTGATGTCAGACTTAAGAGACAGAAGGATCTTGGCTTTTAAAGCCTCTATGTTCGTACCTGAGGGCTCCGCGCTGGCGGTAACTTGGGTGTGGCGATGGAAGATATTACTGAAATGTTTTATGTTTAGGTGCAGCGGGAGCCCAGCGAAATGCAATCTCCTCCATTTCAGCTCACTGGCGCCCCACTATTTCAATCATTAAAGCCTGGTGTGCTTATAAGTAAGAAGTAATGGTCGAAGTAAAGCTTGTTCGAGCTGATCGCACCTTGAGATCTGAGCACATACAGTACATGTCCTGCACTCCATTCCTCAAAGAGATTCATAATGCCTGGTCGAAGCATTAACTGGTAGTCTGTGACTTCAATATAACAGCATACATTAATGGGGAGAGTTGGCCTAATTGTATTCCACCCATTGATTATCCTGCGAGAGAAAAGAATTATGGAAAATAAAAATGAGAATTTCAGAGTTTCTACCGCCAACTAGAACAACAGAAACTGTCCACCTCTTTGTTTTCCACACAGTCATAAGCCACCTCCCAAACCAGCAACAGTGGAACAACCAGACGAGCTTGAGCAATTCTTAACAAACATAAATAAGCAGATAAATAAACAACCAAAACAGACACATAAGTCAAAAAATTCAATACCACAGTGGGCAATCACAGAAACAAAACAACAGAAACGTGTCCTTTTTTAGGTGCCTGCCTGCCTGCCTGCCTGCCTGCCTGCCTGCCTGCCTGCCTGTCT
Organism: Blennius ocellaris; assembly: GCF_963422515.1. Lineage (NCBI taxonomy): Eukaryota > Metazoa > Chordata > Actinopteri > Blenniiformes > Blenniidae > Blennius > Blennius ocellaris. The sequence goes on along the minus strand of NC_137664.1, from coordinate 26,564,568 downwards.
GTCTGTCTGTCTGTCTGTCTGTCTGCCTGCCTGCCTGCCTGCCTGCCTGCCTGCCTGCCTGCCTGCCTGTCTGTCTGTCTGTCTGTCTGTCTGCCTGCCTGCCTGCCTGCCTGCCTGCCTGCCTGCCTGCCTGCCTGCCTGCCTGCCTGTCTGCCTGCCTGCCTGTCTGCCTGCCTGCCTGCCTGCCTGCCTGCCTGCCTGCCTGTCTGTCTGTCTGTCTGTCTGTCTGTCTGTCTGTCTGTCTGTCTGTCTGTCTGCCTGCCTGCCTGCCTGCCTGCCTGCCTGTCTGTCTGTCTGTCTGTCTGCCTGCCTGCCTGCCTGCCTGCCTGCCTGCCTGCCTGTCTGCCTGCCTGCCTGCCTGCCTGCCTGCCTGCCTGCCTGCCTGTCTGTCTGTCTGTCTGTCTGTCTGTCTGCCTGCCTGCCTGCCTGCCTGCCTGTCTGTCTGTCTGTCTGTCTGTCTGTCTGTCTGTCTGTCTGCCTGCCTGCCTGCCTGTCTGCCTGCCTGTCTGCCTGCCTGCCTGTCTGTCTGTCTGTCTGTCTGCCTGTCTGTCTGTCTGTCTGTCTGTCTGCCTGTGTGCCTGTCTGTCTGCCTGCCTGTGTGCCTGCCTGTGTGCCTGCCTGCGTGCGTGCATGCTCTGTAAAAGTGGCTTGTTGCATTTTTAAATGGAGTTGAATTTCCAGTCATTTAATTGCTGGCTGAATGAGATGAGAAGAGGTGAGAGTTTAATTTGTGTGGTGCTTCATCAGTAAGCAGCTGGGACAGATGAGATGTGCTGCTGTGACACACTGGTGACAGAGGAGACAAAATGAGGCATATTGAGGAAGAATAAGAGTCGTTGTTAGTTTCTTGATATCACCCCTTCAATGACCTTCAGTTCAATCTCTGTTAAGCTTCCTGCTTCTGTTTCATCAGAGATTTGTACCCACTCAATGGGTAGAAAACATGTACAGAGAGCTGTGCTCTGCTGAAACATTTTAAAATCTACTTCAATTTATTTCAAGAGGAAATCTGGACAGTTTACGGCACGGTCCCTGCAGGCACCAGGCCCCAAGGACCACATGAACCGTCAGCAGGCCTGTTCTAAAAATAGCACAGCTCACAAATGTTATTCTATTCTGTTGCTATTCTTTTTTAATCACAATTGCATTAATACAGATTTCTAAATGACAGTATTTAAAAAAATGTTTTAAATATACATGAAGTTTCGGTACCTGGTGCACTGTGTGGAGGAAGGACACTGACGAAGGTCCTTCACTTCCTCATCTCACTACCACAGACGGCAGCAACTATTCACTTAACATTAAATATTAAGGAACTACACAACATATGAAAAACATTGAAGACACAGCACACACTCATGGTTCTAAAAACCCTGAACTCCCCCATTTAGCTGCTGATTACATAATATTGTATGTTAACAGCAGTGGCGGCCAGGGGGCGCCACTGGTAAATTCCGGATGGGTCAAAAGCTTCTGGGTTGGATAGGAGGAGGCTTGCTGCCGGGAAAAGATCGAACTGAGTGACGTGGTAATACAATCTTTGTAGGAAGTCACTGTAGTACAGTTGTTATGACTCTGACCTGCTGTGCATAGAGATGATGGTTCAAGTCCTTGTTGGTCCATTCATATAGACATGGTTAGTCATTTCTAAAGATGAACTTTTGTTTATGTTGGGATCTCACAAAACCACAGAAAGTCTATATCTTCAGTGTTATCTTCATTTTTATGTCCATAGGGTTTTGTGATCCAGAGTTTCTGTTCAGTGGGAAACGGGTCCAAACAGCTCTTCGAGTGTTGAAAGTTCCCAACCCCTGGACTAATGAAAATGGGACAATTTTTTTGTTGTATTCATTGTTTGGTTTTTGTTGAGCTTAATATAAATAGTGTTAAATATTGATATCATCTGTTTCCCACCTCGTTAAGTCATTGTTATTGATAATTATTGTGAAAAAGGTTTTCACGTAGATTAGTATCATTAATAATACTATGTAACTGAAGGGAAACTGATTTAACAAATTTGATGTTTCAGAGGAGTGTGTCAAACTGGGAGCCTTTCGTATGACTCAATACCAATGAAGTCGCTCTCAGTTTGGAAAGGGTTGGTGAAGCCAGGTTTTAGGTGACCCAGATTAGAGTACTCATAAACAGATGAAGTTGAAGAACAGAAATAATACGTTTTTGAAGACCCTGTGTTTTTGCTGCATTGTAAAGTTTCAAAGCTGCCAGTAGACGAGGGCCAGGAATGTTTGGTGACTCACTCGTTTCCCAGACTGTGGCTCTTCCTGTGGTGAGACGGTGGAGGGGTAGGGATGTGCACCCCCACAGAGGCATCGGGGCAGGTGGGCCGCCGGTTCAATCTCACAGAGGCAGATACTTCAGAGAGACCTGAAACACAGACCAAAACTCACATTTCTTCAAGGACTGGTGATGTTGAAAAAATGAAAAGTAAAAGTCCCCACTTGAGGTTTCCTCCCATGTCAATAAAAATTATTTTACAGAGATTTTCTTATGACAGTTTTGATACACAGTGGAGGACACTTAAAAATGTGGTTTCTTTCATTTTTGTTGTCAACTTACAACATAATAGCATGTAATTATATATATATATATATATATATATATATATATATATATATATATATATATATATATATATATATATATATATATATCACAAAACTCCTGAACAAGTCACTGGAAGCTTTTAAAATAGCTTAATGGGTATGTTCTTGCTTTACCTAACTGGTGTAAAAAAAAGAAAAAAGGAATCTGCTTCTCACTTCTGCTCAACAATTTGGTTCTTTATTGATCCACATTTGGATATGAAACCTGCAGTATTAACAGTGGAGGATGTGTTAACTTTGACACTACTACTGGGTTGAGAGTCATTCTGGAGCGGATTAAAAATTCAACATTTATTAAAAGTTATTGCTGCTGCGTGGAGATATTTCTGCATATTAGTTGTATTTCCTCCCTTTGATGGAATATCCACTTTTGAAGAACAGCAAATCTGTGAGGATCCACACCTCGCTCCAGCACCAGATCCTCCTCACTCACACTCCTGCGGGTAATTGACTAATTGATTGCTCCACCTCTTAAGCCCTGCAGTGAGGAGGTCTGGTGCCAGAAGATTGTGTCTCTGTTCAGAGTCACCTGCTTCCTAAATGCGTTCCACGACTCCCTGCTTCAAGCGTCCTCGGCCAGCCTCCTTTCCACGCAGCGCTCTCCCCTGCTGCAGTCCTGAATGCGCTTCATGGCTCCTCACTCCATGCGTCCTCAGCGCACCTCCTCCTGGTGCAGCACACCTCCTCCCGGCGCAGTGCGCCTCCCTGCTGTGGTCCTCTTGCCTGTGCACTTCGCATTCCAGAGTCTCTGTTCCTCATCTCCCAGGTCCTGCAATATCAAGAAGCCATTGCTTATTGCACCTGCTCTGCCTCCTGGTCTGCTTCTGGGTTTCAGAACTCCACACACCGACTGTAAGCCGTAACAGAATCTTCTGGCCCTAAAATGAACCCAGCGGACCTCAATTCAGCGGGAGTAGGCCTCTAGTCTCAGGGGGCGCTACATGGTCGGCATGAACGTCTGTTGCAGGAGCTCGCAACTTCCATCCAAGACATTCATCAGCGGCTGGTCCTACAGACACTTCCGTGTCAAACCCCGGCACCACTCACTCCCCACAGGCCCTGGACGACTCTTCTCCCAGCAAAGAGCCCTTCGTTCCCCCACCAGAGCCATACGCCAGGGAACTGGGCTCCTGTGGCCAGTTCCTGCTGAATGCCACCTCATCTTCCACCTCCAGCCCTCCGAATATCCCTCTGATCGGGCCAAGATCGCCTACACCACCAACCTCCTGCGAGGGAAGGCGGCTCGGTGGGTGACGGCACTCTGGAACTACGACTCACCGGTTATTCAGACCTGGGCCTGCTTTACCAAGGAGCTTAAGAGGGCGTTTGATCAACCGGTAAAGAAAGAGAAGGCGGCGCGGCGGCTTCTCTCCTTCTCCCAGGGCACCACGTCAGCAGCCGACTACTCGGTCAAGTTCCGGATCCTGACACAGGAGTGTGGGTGGCATGACAAGGGTTTCCAGGGAATCTACACCCAGGGTCTCTCGGAGAGACTCAAAGACCAGCTGGCGATGTGGGATGACCCCTCCTCCCTCGACGAGCTCATCTCACTCTCCATCCGCTTGGACAACCGACTGAGGGAGAGGCAGCGGGAGCGTGACGACCGCCGATCCTTCCCCACCGGACTCTCCTCCTCCCAGCCGGCTCCCAGGTCCTCGACTTCCCCACCGGGTCCTGGAGCTCCCGACGAGTCAGTAGAGGAGCCAATGCAGCTGGGGCGGACCTGTCTGGACCCCTGAGAACGACACCAGCACATCCAGAACCAGCTGTGTCTCTACTGTGGGGAAGCCGGACATCTTCGGAACTCCTCCCCAAGTCTACCCAAAAGGTGCGGCTCGTCTGTGTCCGGGAACCCTCCGGCGAGCCATATCTCCAGTGTCCCAAGTTCCTCTGCCCAGATGAAGGTGCCCACCAGCCTCCACTAGGATCAACACTCTGCAACCCTTCCTGCCCTAGTAGACACGAGGGCCGACGACAACTTCGTGGACGCTGGGTTGGTAGCCCAGCTCGGACTGCCGCTGGAGCTCCTGCCTTCTCTCCAAAGAGTCAACTCCCTGGATGGTCGGCTGATTTCCCGGGTTACCCGTCGCACGACCGCTCTCACCCTGGTAATCTCTGGGAGCCACAGAGAAACTCTCCAGCTGCTGGTGATCCCTTCTCCGTTCACGCCCCTCGTCCTCGGTTACCCGTGGCTGCACCAGCATAACCCACACCTCAACTGGAGGAACTCTTCAATCATCAGGTGGAGCCTCCAGTGTCACTCCCACGGCCTCCGGTCTGCCGAGTCCATCTCCTGTTCCCGTTCCCCAGCTCCTCCTGATTTGGCTGTGGTCTCATCGGAGTATCGTGAGCCGGTGCCGGTCTTAAGCAAGGACCTCGCTTGGACTCTCCCTCCTCACCGGCCCTATGACTCCTCCATTGATCTGCTTCCTGGGGCTCCGCTGCCGACGGGGCGCCTCTACAACATCTCGTGTCCCGAGAAGGAGGCAATGAAGACGTACATCCAGGAGTCATTAGCTGCTGGCCTCATTCGCCCCTCGTCATCTCCGGTGGCAGCAGGATTCTTCTTTGTTAAAAAGAAAGACGCCACTCTCCGTCCCTACATAGACTACAAGGACTTGAACGCCATCACTGTGAACAACAGGTCGCCTCTTCCCCTCATCGATGCCTCCTTCGAATCCTTCTGCGAGGCCTGGGTGTTTACCAAGCTGGACCTCCGGAACGCATACCATCTCATCCGGATCAGGAAAGGAGATGAATGGAAGATGACGTTCAACCCCCCCGCTGGGACACTTCGAGTACCGGGTGATGCCGTTTGGACTCACTAATGCACCGGCGGTGTTCCAAACCTTCATGAATATTGTCTTCCGGGACATGTTGAACAAGTTTGTTTTCGTGTACCTGGATGACATCTTGGTCTTTTCCCGCTCACTGGAGGAGCACCGGCAGCATGTCCGCCTGGTCCTCCAAAGCCTCCTGGAGAACCGGCTGTATGTCAAGCCAGAGAAATATGAGTTCCACACCACCTCCGTGCAGTACCATGGCTACAACATTGCCCAGGGGCAACACCAACCGGACCCGCCCAAGGTTCAAGCAGTCACAGAATGGCTCGTCCCCACGACCCACAAGGAGCTGTTGAGATTCCTGGGGTTCGCCAACTTCTATCGTCGGTTCATCAGGAACTACAGTAGGGTGGCCTGTCCCCTAACTCAACTGACCTCCACCAAGGATCCGTTCTGATGGTCCGAGGAAGCAGCTGCAGCGTTTGCCCAGCTGGATTCTTCACCAGCGCCCTGATTCTACTACATCCCGACCCCTCCTGGCAGTTCTTGGTGGAAGTAGACTCCGGACCTCCAGGGACCTCCAGGAACCCCAGGGACCTCCAGGAACCCCAGAAACCCAGCATGTATCCAGCTGCAAACGTCCCATCAGGACATGGGGGCTCTCCTTTGCCCGGTCTTCGTGTCGTAAACATTTAGTCGATCGCATTGAGAGACCAGCTGATCAATTCCATGGTTCTGGTTAAATTCTGATGTGGAGTGAAGAGAAGCTCTTGTTAGATCTGACATGAGACGGTACAGGACGGGAGCAGCAGGCAGGGAGGACGAGGGAGGAGAGGAGAGAAGAGGGGAGGAGAGGGGGAGAGGAGAGGAGAGAGAAGAGGGGAGGAGAGGAGAGAGAAGAGGGGGAGAGGAGAGGAGAGAGAAGAGGGGAGGAGAGAAGAGAGAAGAGGGGAGGAGATGGGGAGGAGAGGAGAGAAGAGGGGAGGAGAGAAGGGGAGAGAGAAGGGGGGAGAGGAGAGGAGAGAGAAGAGGGGAGAGGAGAGGAGAGAGAAGAAGGGGAGAGGAGAGAGGAGAGGAGAGGGAGGGAGGGAGGAGAGAGGAGAGAAGAGAGAAGAGAGAAGAGGGGAGGAGAGAGAAGAGGGGAGGAGATGGAGAGGAGAGGGGAGGAGAGAAGAGAGGAGGGGAGGAGAGGGGGAGGAGAGGAGAGAAGAGGGGAGGAGAGAAGAGAGAAGAGGAGAGAGAAGGGGGGAGGAGAGGGAGAGAGGGAGAGGAGAGAAGGGAGGAGAGGAGAGAGAAGAGGGGGAGAGGAGAGGAGAGGAGAGGGGGAGAGGAGAGAAGGGAGGAGAGAGGAGAGAAGAGAGAAGAGGGGAGGAGAGAGAAGAGGGGAGGAGAGGGGGAGAGGAGAGGAGAGGAGAGAGAAGGGGGGAGAGGAGAGGAGAGAGAAGAGGGGAGGAGATGGGGAGGAGAGGGGAGGAGAGAAGAGAGGGGAGGAGAGAAGAGAGAAGAGGAGAGAGAAGGGGGGAGAGGAGAGGAGAGAGAAGAGGGGAGGAGAGGGGGAGGAGAGGAGAGAAGAGGGGAGGAGAGAAGAGAGAAGGGGGGAGAGGGGGAGGAGAGAAGAGGGGAGGAGAGGGGGAGAGAAGAGAGGAGAGAGAAGAGGAGAGAAGAGAGGAGAGAGAAGAGGGGAGGAGGAGAGGAGAGAAGAGAGAATCCTTGAATCCTTGAGAAGAGGGGGAGAGAAGAGGGAAGGAGAGGGGGAGAGGAGAGGGAAGAGAGAAGAGGAGAGGAGAGGAGAGAGGAGAGAGAAGAGGAGAGGAGAGGGGGAGGAGAGAGAAGAGAGAAGAGGGGAGGAGAGGAGAGGAGAGGAGAGGAGAGAGAAGAGGGGGAGAGGAGAGAAGAGAGAAGCGTCCACCTTCGCCGAGAGTCGGAAGAGATGAAAATTATTAATTATTTAATGGTGTATTTAATTATTTAATTTTGGTCCAGTCAGCCCTCCATAGACAACATTTCTGAAAATCTCCAGTCAACTCAATTCTCAAGCACATTTCAAAACTTCCCGTCAAGCCTGGCTGTGAATCGTAAACATAATAACTCAAAATCAAAAAACATTTGTTAAAGAGCATTTATCAAAAAAATTTAAGAAAACCTCTCCAAACACTGTCTGACATTGTGTCGATGGCTGCCGATATTCCAGTTCTGTAGTTTGAACATTTTGATAATATACAAGTGTGTCAACAGTTATTAGTGAAGGGCATCAGGCTCATCTCTGGATGCCAGCATACATCTGTTCTTTTGCTTTTATAATGCTGGCAGAAATGTTATGGACTGGGGGAATTATTTGTATTGCAGGGGTAGTTGCAAATAGTGTATATACTCTATGTCCATGTTTGTTTGTTTTTAAATAATTGTTGTTGTCGTCAATGTATGAGGACTTTACACAAAGTGTCCATTTCTGTGCACGGTCCTCTGGAAATAAACTAATAAAGAAAGAAAAATTAAAGCAAGAAATCTGTCCCGATCCGCTGTTTGCAACGTCAGCAAATGTATTGGTCCCAAACCAGATCTGGAGTGATCCTAGCCTTAGAAAATATTTTTTGAGATTTCAGGACTTGTCCCAGACTAAAATGTAGTTATCCTGCATGTTTGTAGTGGTCCAAGATTACTTCTGATTGGTTTTCATCCCGATGTTAATCTTTGTTTCCGTTTTGTTCATTGATAAAAATGCAAATGATCTCCATCTTAGTTTTCGTGCTCGTACATTGGTTTTTATGTTGTTTTCATCTTGTTTGGTCCAAACACGTTGTGGCTAAAAATCAGATGAACATTTCTGTCATGAAATGCATATTGTAAAGGACCCTTGCATCAGTGTGCAGTAGTATTTCTGTCCGGTGCTTCTTACCTATGAGGTCTTCTTTAGAGGAGGCGATGCGCGGTGAACTGTTGCCAGGTTCTATCTTCAAAGAAAGCCTGCAACACAAATGGTATCCCTCAAATACAACAGCTCTCTGTGGCTCAGTCATTTTCAACTCTGATGAGGATTATGTATCTCACTTTTATGATTTCGTTTTGTTTTACTAAAAACTTCCAAATGTAGATGGAATTTTGTGTTTTCATGTTTGGCATATATTGCAAAGTCCTTTAAATGACGGAAATGACTGCAGATACGTGTCATTTTCTTCCATTTTAATTATGTAACTTCAGAACATGAAATTCAATAAACCTGAAGACCAAAAAGTAACTTAGGTTGTAAAAAAACAAAAGTACTTGTTAAGTATAGAAAATAATAAAAAAAATTCAACACAACGCTGCAGAACTTCTCTCCTTTGTTCATTGTGAATTATTCACTCTGAATCACTGTCCAGATTTTGTGTCATATATGACCATGTGACTTTAACACGTTTCAAAATGATCTTATTTAACTCGACTGTCAGAATCCAGTGAGCTAATAAAGGCTGTGTGTTTGTTAAAGTGGCCATGATCTATCAAAATCAATTAATCTGTGTGTTTTATTACAGTGTTTGGTCAGGATATTTCATTCCTTTCATTTATTTATTTATTTCAAGCAAATAATGTAGCAAGAGCAAAACAAAAGGCAACACTATAATAATTGTGGATGAGCGAGTACACCACTAAATGTATCTGATTCTATTCAACCATCTGTTTGTACCCGTGTTCAGAGTGTCAATGTCAGTCTCTGTACCATGATTGTTATATTCCGTGTATTCAGACGTATTCGGGTCCAGCAGTTGGAGTTCAAGGATTCTCTGCAGTAACCCAGTATTATTGTCTTTGGTGTGGACATATGTTGTTTAGTATTCGTAATGGTTAAAACTGAATGTCAGAAGTTACTTTGATAGATTCGTGTCGGTACATGCGTTGACTCATTGTCGTCACTGATATTTGTCCAGTTCTCTAAAATGTCTTACAGTGAGAATCTTGCTGAGCCCTTCAGCTTGATTAAGATTTTGCAGTTTGCTACCCATGTATATTGGATTTTGTGTGGTTTCTTGAGGTCTCTTGCTTTCTTGGTCATTTCCGTGTTCTTCGTTAAGTGTTATTCAGGTAAACATTTGTTCCGTGAAGCTTGCGTCCTTTCCTTAGCAATGCTGTTTTATTCTTCCTGTTGACCAATGGGATGATGATAGCGGGTTTGTTGTTGCCCTTTCTGGGTAGAGGGTGGCATGTTTGGATGTGATCCAGGCTCAGCTCTTCTCCTTTGCTCTGGAGAAAGCTTTCCACCTGTTGCTCCACACAGCGTGTCTCCAGCTCTGTTCCCGACCACCACGCGTGCACATGAGCATGGATTGGTCGGTAGACCGGTGACAACCAGGTCGTTCATCCGGGAGTGCTGCTCGAGCTCATCCGACCGCCGTTCCAAATCCACAATCTGTTTGTCTTTGCCTTCTATTTGGAGGCGCAACTGTTTCACCTCCTCCACTAAGGCCAGGAGCTGTTCCTGCTGTCTCCGGACAGCTGTCACTTCTTCAGTCAAAAGGTCGACCATCCTCACTTTCTTCTGCTGACGGCTTTCTTCTCGGTCCAACCAGACTGTGAAGTGATACGATCCGTGATGAACAGTTGTTTTAGCGTGGTCAGCTGATGGCTATGCTATGACAGCTGACATATGTTTTATTCTGCTTGCTCAGGCTTCACTGATTATTTTGGCATCTGTGTTATTATTGGGTGATAGCTAGAGGGGAGTGTGGAAGTACTTTTAATTTAGTAAACATCATGTGTGGCACAAACATAAGCTCCAGAATAACTGTAAATATTTTAGAGCTTTAATGAAGAAGAAGAATCATTGCACTTTATTAATCCGTTAAAAGAAATGGGGGGTGGGCGCAAGAGGAGAGTGGTGCATGTTCATAGAGACTGTGGTGGAAACCGAAGTACCTGGAGGAAATCTACACACACACGGGGAGAACATGCAAACTCCACACAGAAAGGGCCTGGGATGTATTTGAACCCACGTCACTCTCAGTGTGAGGACAGAGCACTAGCCACTGCGTCATCACTATGCTCATTCGTCGCAGACTTAAATTCATCCAGATGAATTTGATAAATTGTTAAATTTGAGTGAAATCACATTATTATAATGATTGACCTTAAATCCACAACTATACTGAACAAAAATATAAACACAACTCTTGTGTTTATACTCCCATTTTTCATGAGCTGAACTCAAAAATGAAAAACATTTTCTCTATACACAAAAGACATTTCTCTCAAATCTTTTTCCCAAATCTGTCTACATGTGTGTTAGTGAGCACTTCTCCTTTGTCCAGATAATCCATCCCACCTCACAGCTGCGGAATATCAAGACACTGATTAGACAGGATGAATATTGCACAGGTGTGTCTTCGGGTGATTTTGTACATTGGGGGGTCTGGAGAGGTGTCAGAAAACCAGTCAGTATCTGGTGTGACCACCGTTTGCCTCACGCAGTGCAACACATCTCCTTGGTATAGAGTTGATCAGGTTGTTGATTGTTGCCTGTGGGATGTTGGATGTTGGTCCACTCCTCTTCACTGGCTGTGCCAAGTTGCTAGATATTGGCAGGAAGTGGAATACACTGTTGTTTACGCCAATCCAGAGCATCCCAAACATGCTCAGTGGTGACATGTCCGGTGAGGATGCTGGCCATGGAAGAACTGGGATGTTTTCAGCTTGCAGGAATGGTGTCCAGATCCTTGCAACATGGGGTCGTACATTATGATACTGCAAGATGAGGTGATGGTCGTGGATGAATGGCACAACAACAGGCCTCAGGATCTCATCACGGTATCTCTGTCCATCAATAAAATGCTCCTGTGTTCCTTGTCCATAACGTACACCTGCCCATAAAGTTGGGATCTCATAAGACCACAGAAAGTTGCTTCATTTCCAAGGAAAGACAACTGTCAATGGTCTCAGGAATGTGACTGAGCATCACACCCAACGGACAGCCCTGCAGACACTGCAAACCTCAGCCATGCAAATCCTCGCCTGCTTTCTGCTCAAAAGACTCTCCCCCATGCACTTAGCCAGTCACTGATTGGTTGAGGCTCTCAGGATTTCACACCTTTGAACACCCAACCTTCACCAAAAGCCTTTGGAAGAGACTCCTCAAGCCAATCTTGCCCCAAGTCTTCCCCGGTGAACACCATGGAGGAGCTGCATCCAATAGTGGTGTGCAATATTCCAAGATTAGGTATCAATCCGATACCAAGTAAATACAGGGCCAGTATCACCGATATCGATCCGATACTTTTTAATATTCAAGTTTAATGCATCATCAAACTGATAAATCTGGATAAGTTTTCATGACTTTACATTTTTTTTAAAGATACTTCCTTTGCTTTATTGATTCGTTAAAACCTTGGACAGAATTGGAGTTTATAGGTAAACGTAAAATACTTCATCAAAAAAAATAATTTTCTCCCATATATTGGAATGTCTGGATTTTTCTATTCAATGAAGAGAGAGAAGAAAAAAAAGCGGATCGTTCACAATTATTTCTGTCACGCTTCTTTTCATCGCCTCTGCTCTTGGAGAATCAACTAAGTGATAAATAATAAAAATAAACTTTGCCTAATAAAATAAACATTAGAATAAGTATTTAGTAAATTGACTTGTAGTTTAAATATAGAATCCTACAGAATACTTTTTACAGTTACCACAACAGACAATCAAATCCAAGTCATATTATATTCAGTGTATATTCCAGTAAATGAATTAACCCGAGATAAGATGACTTCTTTAATCCAACGAGCATATGATGGGGGGTGAGCCAACTTCCAATTGTATAAAATGAGTCGCCTGGCCAACAAGGTCGTAAAGGCAACAGAATGTTTTAATGACTTAGAAAATGTGGTGTCAGGGGAGAGGCCGAATATAGCTGATAACGGATTAGGAGGAATTGTCTGACCATATGCCCCTCCTATAGTGTCGAAAATACTCTCCCAAAAAGAACATAGCTTAGGACAAGACCAGAACATATGAATATGATCAGCAGGAGATTGTTTACATCGAGTGCAGATATTGCCAACAGAGGGGTAGATTTTAGATAGTCTTGAATTGGTATAGTGAACTTTGTGGAGGATTTTGCATTGGATGAGGCTATGGCGGGAGCATATCCAGGAGGAATGGACCAACTTCAGGGCGGAGTTCCAATGTTGCTCGGCTATATTCATATTTAAATCACTCTCCCATGAGGCTCGAATTAATGATAAGGGGTTTGGGGCAATTGAACGTAAGGAGGTGTATAGTACGGAGATGCACTTTTTATGATTGGGGCCCATCGATAGCAAAGTGTCGATCAAAGTTTCCGGAGGGCGATTTGGAAAGTGTGGGAACTGCTTCTTTACAAAATCTCTCGCCTGGAAAAAACGAAAAAGGTGGGAGTTCGGTAAGTCATATTTAGAAGACAGTTCAGCGAAGGATAAAAAGATGCCGTCTTTATAGAGGTCTTTCACGGTAATAGTACCACGATCGTGCCAAATTGCAAATGCGGGGTCAGTACAAGAAGGTTTGAATAAGTGGTTTTTCAGTAGTGGGCTTAGTATGGAGGGGCCCTGCAAGACCAAACACTTCCTGAGCTGGTTCCATATTCTCATGGAGATCGATGCAATGGGGCTAGTACCTACAGGTTTTAAAGGAAGAGTGAGTGATGAGCATAGGGCAGAACGTAGTGAAAAGTGTGGGGTTGCAGTCTCAAGATGCACCCAGGCTGGGAGGGGCTCAGAGCCTCCAACCATCCAATATAGGAGTTTCTGTACGTTAGCTGCCCAATAATAATGCCTAAAATTGGGGAGGGCAAGCCCTCCCTCACATTTAGGGGATTGTAAAATTGATTTGCGTATTCGAGCCGGTTTAGTTCCCCATAGGAATTTGGAAATTGATTTATCTAATTTATCGAAAAATGATTTTGTGATAAATATGGGGACATGTTGAAAAAGGTAGAGAAGTTTAGGAAGGGTGATCATCTTGATCAAGTTAACCTGACCAGCGAGAGATAGAGGTAAGACAGACCAACGGGCAAAATCCTTCTCTATCTTTTCAATTAAAGGTAAAAAATTTGCCAGGAGCATGTCAGACATATTTGGAGTGACAAAAATTCCCAGGTAGCGGATCCCGTTGTCTGCCCATTTAAATGATGTTAGAGAACGTGGGAGCTGTTTAGCTAATGTGTTAACCGGAAACAGTTCACTTTTTTGATAATTAACTTTGTAGCCAGAATACATGCCAAACCGCTCCAAAATGTCAATAATCACAGGGAGAGAGGTAACAGGGTCTGAAATATACAAGAGCAGATCATCTGCATAAAGCGAGGTTTTGTGTTGAGTATTCAATCTGGTAATACCTTGAAAGCCCTCTTCTGCACGCAGCCAAAGAGCAAGGGGTTCTATCGCGATAGCGAACAGGAGTGGTGACAGCGGGCATCCCTGTCTAGTGCCTCTTTTAAGAGAGATGGGGGGAGATAATGTGTTATTCGTACGCACTGAAGCCACTGGGGACGAATATAAGAGTTTAACCCAGAGAATAAAATCTTTACTAAGGCCGAACCGACCCATTACCGTAAATAAATACTCCCATTCAACCCGGTCGAAGGCTTTCTCCGCATCAAGAGATACCACCACTTCTGGCGTCATGGGATTTGGTGAATGGATGATGTTTAGAAGGCATTATGTGAGGACTGCCGACCAGACATAAAACCTGTTTGGTCCAGCGAGATAATGGAAGACATCACCCATTGGAGCCGGAGAGCGAGCACCTTGGAGAGAATTTTTAGGTCTACATTTAGGAGTGAAATTGGTCTATAACTGCTGCAGAGCAAGGGATCCTTCTCTTTTTTCAGGATAAGAGAAATAGTGGCCTTTGATAAGGATTCTGGGAGACGGCGGTTTGAAAATGCCTCATTATACATGTCTCTTAGAGCTGGAGCAAGAGCATTGGAAAAAGTCTTAAAATACTCTGCACTGAAGCCATCCGGGCCAGGTGATTTACTGCTTTGCAATGATTTAATGGCTTCTGTGATTTCAACAGCAGTAATGGGTTGACCCAAGCCCCTCGCAACCTCAGGTTCTATTTGAGGAAAGGGCATATCACCAAACAGTTCATTTGAAGGAGGGGGGCAGTCTGAGGTATAAAGTGTAGTATAGAATGCAGCAAATGTTTCGTTAATCTTGGTTGGATCAGTAAGTAGTTCTCCCATATTAGATCGGATAGATGGAATAAGCCTGGAGGACGCTTCCTCCCGGATACGGTGGGCTAAAAGCTTCCCAGCTTTTTCCCCAGATTCAAAAAAGCGTTGTCTCGATTTGAGTATTTGTAATTTTGCTCTGTTAACAGACATAAGGTCAAACTCTGTTTGTAAGCCAAGGCGATCTTTATACAAGGTTGGGTCTGGATTGGAAGCATACCCATCATCCAAATCTTTAATCCTTCGGAGCAACTCAGCAATGCGAGTGGTTTCTGTTTTATTTTGGTTTGAAACAAAGGATATAAGTTGACCTCTCATATAAGCTTTAGATGCTTCCCATAATATTGCTCTGCTTATTTCTGGCGAGTCGTTTAGTTCAAAGAAAATTTTAATTTGATCATGTACGAAATGCTTGTATTGTTCTTCTGCCAGTAGAGTGGAGTTGAATCGCCACTGTTTAAAGGGTCTGATTTGAGTGTACATATTAATATCAACTGATGTGGGAGCGTGATCTGAGATTACAATGCTCAGAAGTGTAGTCTGAATGTTGTCTAGTTTCTTCTCCAGTTTGGAAAAGGCGGTGTTAAATTCCGATGAAAGAGACGTCTTATGGTCCGCTAGCATCGTTGTTAGCATAGCCATAATGGCACTCGCAGCCGGATCCTCCTTTTTTTGCTCCTCTTTCTTGGCTCTGCTAGACATATTCCTGTTCAGCGCGAGGAGTTAATAGTATTGTTCAAAGTCAGCAGCAGTGTCAGCAGCAGTTAGTGCTCTCAGTCGAGCTGTAAAGAATATTATTATTGAATTTAGTGGGAGCATGGAAATATGCGACTACTCCATCTCGTCGCCAAACCGGAAGCCAGACTTTGTATATATATACATAGAAAATAGAGGGGCGGGGGGGGGGGGGGGGTTGACATAGTAGTATTGATATTTACAATATGTACAGTATTCAAAATATAGTATAAATGTATAAATAACATTTGAATTGGTTAAAGTATGATATCAAGGCACACTTTATACGTTTTGAGTTAGCTAAACTAACAAATGACCAGTTGCACCTTGATAATTAAATAACTTGCTGAAAATGACTTGTGTATTTGTTCCTCATTATTATTTACCTGGATATTGTCCACCAGACTGAAAGGCTTCTGCCAACATCTTGTGCCTCTGGTTTACTCAACAACGATTACGAGTCTCTCCAGAAAACTTTCTCCACTTTTAGGTGGTCCGTTTCCACGACACCAGTGTGCGGATGCACTGAATGTGAAGTTTTGAATCTGGCTCCCAAGGTGTAAAGATGGTTTCACAGCCACTATTCCCTCCTGCAGAGACTGCTGGAGGCTACAGAGCCTGTTACTGCACATCTCCCCTCCCTTCCCCTTCCATCCCTTGTAAACAAACATGGCGACCCACAGTGGTATGGCTTCAGGTCAGTGTTCTAGTTTTATCCTCCATATCAGTAGTTTTATAGTTGACACTCTCCCCTGATAGCATCCGGAGCGTCTCCAGTCCATGCTGGTGTCGGCTTCTCTCCATTTTCTTCTTGTTTATAGTGTATTGTTGTCTGGTTTCATTATAAAATCAATCAACAGCGCCGCCCTGTGGCCCTGCTTACTAACTAAAACTTTGTCTGTGTGTCCACTGCTGCAGTGGAAACACACTTTTTTTTTTTTTTTTTTTTTACAGATTATGTGTTGTCACGTGAAACGTCGTGTAAACAGGGCCTGGGTTGGAGGTCTGGATCTATCAGGGCCAGAGGAAGGGGGATTTTTCTCCTCTTTCTTTTTCTTTAACTTGTCGTTTTCATTGGGACAAATTTTCATGTGCTTGAATGAGTCGTACAAACTATTTGCAAATGACCCAATTTGCCATTGTTCCATTTTCAGTTTGAAAATAGAGCCCCACCATGCTGCTCTTTCTCTCTGGCTCTGCCATTCTTCTGCAATCTGTAGTGTGCAGCTGGTGCTGCTGCCTGGCGCCTGATCACATGAAGGTACACCTCCACGTGAGTCAGGTGATGGGAAACCCTCCTCTCATCTCCAGAAAATAGGAAATGGGAGGAGGAGGAGGAGCCAAGTGACGTGTGCAGCTGCACTTGGAGTGGCACTTGCATGCACCATGCATACATAGAGAACCTGACACCAAGTATCGATCTCATTCCACTGCTATCATTCCATCTCGATACCAACATGGGTATCGAGATTTAGATTGATCCGCCCACCACTAGCGTACGAGCAGCTCAACTCACCCAGTGTTAGCACACAGCTAACACCAGAGGCCTGCAACCAGGGGCCTTCACTCCTCTGCTGACCCGGCCACGAGGGTCAGACCTTCCCCTGATCCAGAGACCAGCACCCAGAGTCTGATCTCCCATCAACCAGGGAAAACCAACCAGTTCCTCCAGGACGGACCAGGGAAACGACGCCTCACAGAACTTCTTTGTGTTTTCCTCAACCAGCAGGAAAACCATCACAGACCTGAGCGACCAGCTCCTCAGTCTGGACAAAAGGAACAACCAGGACCTTTACTAACTAGTTAACTCACAATCCTACACATATCACATCAAAGACAACATCACACAGTAACTGAACACCATCTGACGACTCCTGACGTTTTACAAAACAAGTCTCATTCACATCAACTCATTCTAGAAATGGTCCTTTAGCAGAGACACACAGGAAGCAGATGCTAAAGACTAGCTTCCATGTTCCATTGTTCTCCAGCACATGGTGGAGACCCAGGACAGACTTCCTGCTCTCTGATAACCTCCATTTGGATGGAGTTTCTGGTGATCCGCCATCTTGTTTTGTAGTTCCATCACACAGACACACACACACACACACACACACACACACACACACACACACACACACACACACACACACACACACACACACACACACACACACACACACACACACACACACACACACACACACACACACACACACACACACACACACACACACACACACACACACACAGGTAGTTAGAATCTGTGTTATTTGTTTTCATTGTAAATAAATATAATGTTTGGAATCATACTTGCTGTTTTATTAATGAGCACAAAGATGAATGAAATGTCGACCTCTTCTGTGTCAAGAACTCCAAAATCCTTCAAGCTTTACTGTTAATTCTGGTGATTGTAATTAATTTAACTATTAATTCAAATTCCTGATTAAGTGTTGAGTATATCTTATGAGACTGATAGAACTGAATTGGCTATCATTTCCTGTTAAGACAGGTGGAGCTCCGAGGTTCTGATACAGATCAGATTAAAAATTTCAATATCATAATTAACAAGAAGGCCGTTGCTCGGCTAATCCCCCGCCGGAGGGCTTTATATTTTCTCACAAAGCCAGCTCTAAGGCAGCACACTTGGTACACTAGAGGGTGTTCCATGGGTCCTAGTAGATAATTATGTAGAATCTGAAAGGTCTTCCTCATAAGCTATGTCAAAATACGTCTCCAGAGCCCAAAAGGTGTTTTTATGCACTTAGTGACCCTGTGACCTGATATGCAAATTAGGTCATGGTCACCATGGTGCCCCTTCTCCCCAGGTGGAGTGTCCATGTGTGAAGTTTGGTGACTGTGGGCCCAGGAACTGCTGAGAAATGAGGAGAAATGTTTATATGAAAATACATGTGTTTTTTACGGAGCCCCTCTGGTGACATTGGTGAAAAAAAAATTCTTGCTTAATCGCGTGGCCACGCGTTATTAAGGCGTGGGAACGAGATAAATAAGTCGTGGCCACGCGTTATTAAGGCGTGGGAACGAGATAAATAAGTCGTGGCCACGCGTTATTAAGGCGTGGGAACGAGATAAATAAGTCGTGGCCACGCGTTATTAAACTGCCGTCAAGTGAATTTTAACTGCGCTTTTATTAACGCCTTTACGGTAAAACACAGGTCAACGTACGGCCGCAACGCTGACAGAAAGACAGATGGTCTGATTTCAAAATGCAATAAAACGGAATCCTTCATAGGTTTACACCCAATTTCACTTCAGCGCAATACTAGGCATACTCCTTTGTTACTACAAGAAATATGAAAGAACATTACTGTAGAGATTTGGAGAAAAGTACTCTTAAACTTGGATGTGTTGATCGAAAATGATGGTCTCATCTAATTTCAAACTGCAATAAAATGGAATCCTTAATAGGTTTATGCCTGATTCCACTTCAGGCAGTACTAGACATACTCCTTTACTACTACAAGCAGCATCAAAGAATATCACTGTAGGAATTTGGAGAAAAGTACTTTTAAACTGCAAATTAATGAAGGCAAGACCATTATTTTCGACCAACAGATCCAAGTTTGACATTACTTTTCTCCAAATGTCTACAGTAATATTCTTTGATCTTACTGGTACTGGTAAAGGACTATATCTAGTATTGCACTGAAGTGAAATCAGGCATAAACCTATGAAGAATCTTTTTTAATTGGAATTTGAAAACAGGTGTGAGAAATCATTATTTTCGTTAATTTGCTCCAAGTTTAAGAGTACTTTACTCCAAATTCCTACAGTAATATTCTTCGATATTGCTTGCAGTAACAAAGGAGTATGTCTAGTATTGCCTTGAAGTGGAATCAGGCATAAACCTATGAAGGATTCCTTTTTATTGCATTTTGAAAACAGGCGAGAGATCATTATTTTCAACCAACAGATTCAAGTTTAAGAGTACTTTTCTCCAAATTCCTACAGTAATATTATTTCATATTTCTTGTAGTAGCAAAGGAGTATGCCTAGTATTGCACTAATTTTTTTTTCACCAATGTCACCAGAGGGGCTCCGTAATTTTGCAACCATGACGAGCAAACTTCAGACTCTACCAATCTTCAAGGTCAAGGTCAAGGTCAGGTCACTTGGTATGCTGGAGGGTGTCCCCAGAGTACTAGTAGGTGTGTATAAAATTTCAGAGCCCTAGCTCAAAAACCTAGGCCTCCAGAGCGCAAAATGTGTTTTTAAGCAATTCGTGACCCTGTGACCTACTTAATATGCAAATTAGGTCAAGGTCACCATAGTATCCCTTCCCCCTCTGAGATGTATCCACATGTGAAGTTTGGTCACTGTGGGCCCAGGGGTTGCCGAGATATAGGTAGAAACGTTCGGACGGACGTACGGACGTACGGAGACTGTTTCAAGATCCCCCTTCGGGGCCTATCGGCTACGGCGGGGGATAATTAAAGCTGCAAGTAGCGTTGGTCGGGACCTCGCCTCAGGCAGGGGCCTGTCAAGGTCAGCCCAATCACGGCCTCTGGCCCAATCACGGCCTCTGGCCCCTTTAAATGCCATCTACCTGAAAACCACACAGGTTACTGCCCAGATGTCCCTGACCTGGAATCTGGTCTCATCTCACATGCTAATCTGCTACGTTAACTAGCCTAGCAGGACCTGGCTAATTAGCTAGTGATCGGTAAGCCCAGTGGCCCCTTTAGTCCGGCCCCCAAATATCAGCTCTATTGAACAAGCTTTGTTAGCATGCTCATGAGCATGCTAGGCTGTCATCTGCTCCTCCTCCTCCTCCCTCTTCTCCAGCAGAGGGAGGGCCCTGCTCCTCCTCCTCCTCCAGCAGGGGGAGGGCCCTGCTCCTCCTCAGGCATATCTGCTATATAAGTACTTTGGTTTTTTTTATTATTAAGATCTAAGCAGTGTTGACTGATGAAATATTCTGCACAAAATACACACACACCTATCAAAAAAAATAAAATAAATATATATATATATATATATATGTTGGGGCCACTCAACCTCATGGAAGGGGGAGGGGAGACCACGTTTTGAGAACAAAGAGATCACATGGTCAGAATGGGAAAAGTTCGCCATTCATCCCGGATCACCCCCCGGATCACCCCCCTTCCAAGGTGCAATACTAGAGGCCAACGGCAGGGGGAGCCTGAGAGCTCCCTCACCAGCTGGAAGGTCCAGGGCGGGCCCTCCGTCAGGATTGGTCCACATTACCCAGAGCCGACCGGTAACACGAAACCACAACAAGAGGTATAAAACACCCCCGCCGGGGTGATTTCTGCCTCTCCAATGTTGAAACCTGCGTAAAGACGGACGCATCCGTTTCGCACGGAGACGAAGTGCCACGTGTGCCCGCTGACCGGGCCCGGAGTTCCACACCCGGCCGGACGAGCCGACAACCACCGTGGAACTACTTCTACTTTTCCCTTTTTCCTTTTTTTTCTTCTTCACCGGAGTCCGAGTGTGCAGCTGCCAGCGCACCGTCCTCCCGCCTGCAGACCTGAAGCCGCTTCTTCTCCCCCTCCTCAAAAGAAGCGCTTGATCATCCTGGAATCATCCTGTGGACTTTTTCCTTGTCCACAGACCAGTTTTAGCTTGTTTTACCTGGGACGCCAGAGAAAACAAACTGGCAGCCGGGAAATCAACGGATTTTCACCGGCCGCCGGCAGCACGCTCACCCTCGTCAAACTGAGTAAGGCTTAGAGTCTGGGCAGGCAATGAGAATAACGTGACTGTAATATTGCTGTGTGTTTATTATTGTGTTGAAGTCAGGGACGCCGATCCCTGTTTCCAACCAATCTGTGTCTGCGCGTTGGATTTACATCCACGCGAACCTCCTCTCTCTCTCTCTCTCTCTCTCTCGCTCTCTCTCTCAACTTGCACAGACCATTTCTAGATGACTGTGCAGTCCAGAGACAGTGTGCAGAGCTGAACATATTCTGTCCACTGCCCTTCTCCCTCCCTCCTTTTCATTTTTCCTCTCCTCCTCATAAACGATCGCGTAAAAGCAGCCGCGCGCTGCTGCACCCGCTTCTGTGACCGTGTGTAGTTCACTGTCCCTGGGATTTCTCAGCCACGAGCCCCCAGGCGCGCTCCGAGCAGGCTCACGAGCCGTGCACGAGCACAGTGACGTCACGCTGTCCAGAAAGAGTGCACCAAGCGCCTCTGGTGGCCGCGTTGGTGATTGCAATCTCTTGAAAGACCGCCACTCGGTGGACAAGTCGAGTCATTGCATTCTCCCTCCGTGCGCCGCCGCGCCCCTAGTGGTCATTCCGGTTACTGCCTCGAACTAGACGCCTGCCGCCATCTAGTGTCCGTTCGAGGTCATTACACCCACACACACTGACCCTCCAACGCCTGCCGCCACCTGGTGGACGTTCGTGGTCATTACACCCCACTCAGGCTTCCACACACTCACTCATACATACTCTCACACACATACACACACACACACACACACCCTCTTTCTTTGTACATAGTGTTTGCTGTTTAATAGATTAGATCTTCGTGTTTGATTGTTTATTACTTAATTGTGTTGTTTTAATAAATAATTTATGAATTATTTTTGAATAAATAATTTTTGTTAATAAACGCATTTTAACTGAATTGATCGATTCTTGGTTATCATTGTGTATTTATTGTTGACAATTCACTGGTTTGTAACAGTCTGTGCTCGAATCTCACACCTTCCTTGTTATTTAATATTGTTATATTTACACAGAAATATGAACTTTACTTAAATAACCCTTTTTGACAAACGAGACTGAAATTTGGTATTAGCTATTTCCAGCTTAGCTGGTGGTGCCCCGATTTAATTATTATTTGATAAATAACCAATTTATGCAAATTAATAATTTTTATTAATAAATTATTTTTGATAATTTATTAACTTTTGAGTAATTACTCAATTACTCTAGGAGTTGCTGATGAGTAACTAACCGTTTACTTTATTAGTAATTCCACTTTTTCCTAAATTACTTTCAGTAATCTATTACTTTCAGTAATCCATTACTTACAGTAATTATTTATGCTAATTACCAACCATAAATCCCAACATAATGGTGCCGCCCGTGTGAGGCTGTTTTAAAACCAGTATTGTCACAATATCTGCATAATTTATCCAGAATTGTCTGTTTAGTTTTACAACCGATAACTTTGTTTTTCTCAGAACTTAGTTTTTCGAAGAACACGTTACAGCACTGCTAAGCAAAGTCAATTGTGTTTGTGAAGTGGTAAAGCCTTCTTTTTCTTGCATTTTCATGCATTCTTTTATTTCTGTCAGAGATAAATGTACACTAACCCGCTATTGCTCACCCAAGGTGCTAACTCCACCCTGTTAACTTGAGAGAGGTTACAGTTAGAGCAATTAGCAACCCACAGAGTTGTAAGCCACAGGTGTAACCATCACCTGTGCATTAACAACATTTTGGCACTTTTCAAAACACAGCTTTCGCGTGACTCCTACCATGAGTAGTCAGAGACACTGCGTGCTCGGAGCAGAGACTCCTCGGGAGCCACATGACCCAGCCCTGCAGACTGTGGTCGCTGGTCTCCTATGCCTCTCCACACAGGAGAGAAGAAACCTCAACAGCTACAGCTTAGAGACCTGTGAAGCAGAGATCAGGCAGCTGTTAAGCTATGTGAAAAACCCGGTTGGTCAGGTAGAGCTCACCATTCCGGATGTGTTAGGCCACATTGCACTGCTCTACCAGCGCAAGGCCGAGCTGCAAGCTCTCGAAGCTCAAGAGCAGCTCTCCCAGCTGCAACTTTACAGTTCGCAGCTGAGGATTAACCATGCCCAGCTGAAGCTGGAGAACTCCCGCCTGCGACAGGAGATCCAGGCCAGGGACGATCAGGCTCCTTATACGGAACCTATTGGGTTACTAACCCGAACTTCTGTGAAAGAAGTCAAAACAGACACATCATCTGATGATTCATCAGACGATGAGTCAGGTTATGGCTCTCAGCACAATGAGCCAAACCACATTGGGGTAAAACCTGGTGCAGCTCTCAGCAGAGACGCAGCACATCTCCGCAGTCTGGAAAATGTCCAGTCAGATGGACAAATTACCCCAGTTATGCGCATTCTTGAAGCTGTCCAGTCAGGTGGACAGCCCCCTCCAGGTCTCTACAATTCTGAGGTGGTCCAGTCAGGTGGACCGACCACCACAGGTGAGTGTAGACTTGGAGCTGTCCCGTCAGGGGGACAGACTGCATCAAGCTTCCCCGCAGCCATGGCGAGGGGGGGGCTTGACACACAGCCAGGGGGGCGTGGCATAAGACACCTGCCCAGTGTTGTGGGAGTTGACTGCATCCCACTGAACCGACACCCAGTCCCCCCAGCTTTTCACTTTAAGGACCGCAGGGTCCCGGTGTGTTACGACACACATCCATCGGTGCTTAGCCGCACCTCAATGCGCTCTCACAGCTCTTTCACTCCTTTTCAGGAGAATGAAAAGAGTTATTTTGCAGTACCTCACCGTGCTGTCAGCTTTGGTCCTCCACTCACTGGAGACCCTCTTGGTCATCATGACCCTCACTCTCTCCACCGGAGAGAACCAGGGGGGTCCAGCTCAGATGACTCGGACCATTCCGGTCCCCCAAGGGAACGTGGTCTTCGGACCCGCCAGCTTGAGTCCCTTGCAGAGGACATAGAGCAGTTCAACCCAAACAACCGGGAGGTTAGTATAGAGGACTACCTCCGGGAGGTTGAACGCTGCCTCCTCGACCTGCCTCATCCTTCGTCACGTGAGAAGCTGAAGCTTCTCTGGAAGACGACGTCCAGGAGCGTCCATGTTTACATGGAATCCCTCCCACCTGCCGTCAGAGACCATTACTCATCCCTCTGTCATGCACTTAGGGAAGAGTATTCTCTGGACAATGATCCTGCCTCTTCAACCTTAGGTGCACTTGCCATTACTCAGAAGGAGGCGGAGCCTCCCAGAGAGAACTATAGGCGCCTTAGGGCCGCCTACTTCCAAGGCCGCAGTGCACCGGGGTTGGATGAAGACCAGACTTTAAAGTCGCTCTTCATTAACAACCTCCACAACAGCGTGCGGTTCGATGTCGCTCTGTTCTGCAGGACTACAAACCCCACCATGAAAGACCTCCGCAAACACGCGCAGATGGTGTGGGAGCTGCGTCACAGTTCAGGTGAAAACCATGATGGTGACGCAGGCGTCCTGAGAACGCAGGCGACTGGAAACACGAACCTGGCACCTGTAGGTCACGAGGTCCCCTCCCCCACACCTGCTGTGGATGGGGGACCCGTTAGATGTCCACAGCCTCGATCACGAGGTGGACAACGGCACAGAGGTAAGAGATCAGGCAGACCGAGACCTCACCACTCCCAGCGGAGAGGTAAGTCTCACAACCGAGGCCGAGGTCAGACCCAAAACCACTGGGACGCAGACGTCCCACAGTGGGTTAAATCCTGCCTCAAGGAGGTGATGCGGGACCTGGACCCGCCTGGTCAGAAGGGACCCGGCTCCCCTGAGGAACCGGACTCCCGGCCCCTGACCACATGACTAGGCCGGTCGCCTCTCCCCTCCGCACACAAAGTTTGCTTTGTCAGGAGGAGGAGGAGGAGATCCAGGAGGTCAAAGAGGCCCTCAGAACCAACAGAGGAGCCCCCTTTGACATTCTTGGGTGATCTTGTACGCAATGGCAATGCCAACTGCGTATACACTTCAGTGATGGCAGGGGGTGTAGACACCCTCGCCCTGCTTGATTCTGGGTCAGAAATCACCCTCATGTGTTCAGCCACCTTCACGCAGGTTGCTAGAACCATGCGTGCCCTAGGAAAGCCACTTCAGGTGGAAGAGTGTAGCATAAACATCAGAAGCTTCACTCAGGACTCTTCTCCCATCACTAAACGTGTCTGGGTCGACATAACTTTCCAGGACATGTCGGTGACACATCCCATCTATGTCACTGACCTGAACACAGAGGAACTGCTTATTGGTCAGGACCTCTTAAACCGACTGGCTGTGCTGATGGACTGCAACCAATGGCGCCTTTGGTCTCAAGTCACCAGCCCGACTCCCCTTGGCCCTGAACCAGGCCACCAAGCTTTCAACAGCAGAGTCGATGCCATCCAGTCTAGAGGTCCCCTACCAATCCTTGGGTCTCTCCCAGAGTTTGACCCCAGCCAATCCACTTCAGGGCTCCCTGACAGTCAGCATCCGCCGCAGGTGACGAGCCAAGACCCAGTTCAAGCACACCACTCTTTACTCTTGTCACTGAAGGACGTGAGTTCTTCTTTCTACATGAGTACTTCTTTGCACGCCCACCACACCGTGGGGGGTGCACACATGGATGGAACCTCGGTTCCGGAGGCACCTTTGGCGCGCTGGTCCGAGAGATCGGCCACCGACGCCGGCCTGCTCAAAGTTCCGAGCCACCGCTCACTTTCAGCATGGTCACTTCAGACCTTAACCAAGGTCCCTGGTTCATGTGCCTCCTCGACTCGCTGTCCAGATCCCGACCCGGTGATCTGTGACACACCTCTTCTGGAGCTGAACAATCGTCCAGCCAACCTGCAGGTCCACAATCTGACACACAGTCAGATGAAAGTGACCACATTTCCACCTTTAGAGATGTCAACTGACAGTTCATTTCACAATCTTGAACTGATGGTGCCTCTCACTGACAACCTGCTATCGTCCCCCACCAGTGACGACACGCATGACACCGCTCTCCTCATTCCCACAACCAAAACCATTACCAGCGCTCACCATGTTAACCTCGAACAGGTTCTCTATGGAACAAAACCGAGCACTGAAGGTGACCTGGTTGTGCACGCTCCGATGACTCAACCAGAGAATACAGACACTTCAGGTAAACAGACCGCGTCTGTACCAGAAGAACCTTATTCAGGTTTCGAGTCAAAGACCGAGCCACACCCTGCTAAAGCTAGCGCTTTACACAGCAGAAATGAGGAGATGCATTCATTGAGGTCTTCCGCGATTATCACACGATCTTCGCGCGGGTCTCGCACGAAAGGGGGGTCACAGACCTCCACCTGGCGTGCGTCCCCACTGACCTCGAGGCACCGCCATCTTCTGTACACCAGTACATACTCTTTCTAGCTGTATACGTGGTAAAGCGGCGCGGAACCACAAAGGTGGTCCCCGCTAACCAGTATCAGCTAGTTTTTTCCTTTGGCAACCGCCAGTCCGCCTGGAACCGGTGCCACTTCGGCTACTTAGACCCACCATCGGTGTCTACCATCCTTCTCCACACCATGATGAGTAACATTGCTGCTCACGGCAACCCTCATCTATGTGGATGACTTCCTCATGCGTCACTGCACCTGTGAGGAACATTTAGCCGAGACACGACACGTCCTTTATCAACTTCTGGTAGCGTGAACCAAACTTGCTCTCAGCATAGTTTGGGAGGCCGCACCAAAGCTGAAGTCATTGGGTTCATAGGTGGCGCTGATGGGACTGAACCCCCAGCAGGGAGAGTTCACGCCAGTCAAAACCTCAGAGCCCGACTAACGTGTCATAACTTGGGAGCCTCCATCTTGACACAGCCATTCCGGCTGCTGCCCTCCTTCTGAACCAAGCGTTCAGCCACTGGAGCTTCCCATCTTTGGTCGACTCAGACAGGCACACATGCCACACGCAGTGTCATGGTTGCCCTGTACGACATTTTGGTAATGGAGGCCAACCTCCATTCACCATACCACTCCTAGTCATTTTCCCAGGTTGACCGAGTCAACCACAGCACCACCCACATACTCCGGTATGGTAACAGTGGTGGTGCAGATGGAGACGTGAGCCTCCAACGGGTGTTGGTGACCAATCGGTCCACCATATACCACTCCACAGGTTCCACTCCCTCCAAAGAATGACTGGTAGAGAAATGACCTTACACTGCACCTTCTGGACCAGCCAGAAGAGGTCAGTGTTGTCACGGCCTGCACTGCAGAGCCACTCAATCAAGTTACTCCCTCGGAGTAAGGTCAACTCCTCCCCTAGCGAGGGAGGAGAACCTCCATTCCAGGAGCAGAACAGATTTTAATCAGTAGGGTTTAGTGCCAGCATGCTCAGCTCCCAGCAGGTGCATGTACTAACCCCTGCCACCATCAGAAATCTAACCCTGCCTCCTTAGACAACGTGAGCAGTTACAAAGCTCGAGTTGAACCATTCAGGGAAATATAGTCACTGTAAACTCATATCCAGCTCTGTTAACACCACTTAGCATGCCTTAGACCAGTCAAGTATTGTTTAGGAGAAATAACCCCTGTGTATAGTCAGAAATCTCACACGAGATCGAAGGGAGATTAGCTCCTCCGTTAGCAGCTTCAGTACAGGTAGAACCACCTTACTTAGCTCCACTAACCCGGGTTGAGCAATTTCTCAAGACTAACACCACCACGGTTATACAACCTTCACAGATACATCTGACAGTCTCGGCAGTGCTATTTTAACCTCTGTGAAACCACAGAGCCAAGAGTTGTGATTTCTTCAAAACTTAGCCATTATTAACAGAAATAATGTGTACAGTTTTAAGCCTCTGTAGTGAAAGTTGGGTTTTGGAAGGGAACACACACGTGCACCTCCACACACCACACTTCACTCTCACTCCTCACCGGAGCAGGTGCACCAAAAGCCCCAGACGGCTGGTGGCTTTTGGACACTTGCTCACTGGTGCAACCACATCCACAGTTTACAGATCAGACTCTACTCCTTGCATCCGGTACCTCCGCTTTTGTAAACTTGTCCTCGAGCTGCCTACTAACCCATTTCCCTCCTGTTCTTCAACTTTCCTGCCCTTTCCTACCTCTTTCATGTTCACTGGTGATGCACTTGTAAGAAATGAAATGTATGAAGGCTTAGATAGTTAGAACAGGAATAGTAGGTCTGCCCAGACTAGCCTTGCTCTGCCCAGACTAGCCTTGCCCTGCTCGGACAATAACCTCATGTATGAACTGTTGGACAGAAATGACCTTGTGTTTCACAGGACATTGGGACATTCACAGACTCATAGACGTTTCGGCCCAGGTTTGCTCCAAAGCCTGAGATCCGCATCCCACTCTTCGGACCAAAGGGGGGATGTTGGGGCCACTCAACCTCATGGAAGGGGGAGGGGAGACCACGTTTTGAGAACAAAGAGATCACATGGTCAGAATGGGAAAAGTTCGCCATTCATCCCGGATCACCCCCCGGATCACCCCCCTTCCAAGGTGCAATACTAGAGGCCAACGGCAGGGGGAGCCTGAGAGCTCCCTCACCAGCTGGAAGGTCCAGGGCGGGCCCTCCGTCAGGATTGGTCCACATTACCCAGAGCCGACCGGTAACACGAAACCACAACAAGAGGTATAAAACACCCCCGCCGGGGTGATTTCTGCCTCTCCAATGTTGAAACCTGCGTAAAGACGGACGCATCCGTTTCGCACGGAGACGAAGTGCCACGTGTGCCCGCTGACCGGGCCCGGAGTTCCACACCCGGCCGGACGAGCCGACAACCACCGTGGAACTACTTCTACTTTTCCCTTTTTCCTTTTTTTTCTTCTTCACCGGAGTCCGAGTGTGCAGCTGCCAGCGCACCGTCCTCCCGCCTGCAGACCTGAAGCCGCTTCTTCTCCCCCTCCTCAAAAGAAGCGCTTGATCATCCTGGAATCATCCTGTGGACTTTTTCCTTGTCCACAGACCAGTTTTAGCTTGTTTTACCTGGGACGCCAGAGAAAACAAACTGGCAGCCGGGAAATCAACGGATTTTCACCGGCCGCCGGCAGCACGCTCACCCTCGTCAAACTGAGTAAGGCTTAGAGTCTGGGCAGGCAATGAGAATAACGTGACTGTAATATTGCTGTGTGTTTATTATTGTGTTGAAGTCAGGGACGCCGATCCCTGTTTCCAACCAATCTGTGTCTGCGCGTTGGATTTACATCCACGCGAACCTCCCCTCTCTCTCTCTCTCTCTCTCTCGCTCTCTCTCTCAACTTGCACAGACCATTTCTAGATGACTGTGCAGTCCAGAGACAGTGTGCAGAGCTGAACATATTCTGTGCACTGCCCTTCTCCCTCCCTCCTTTTCATTTTTCCTCTCCTCCTCATAAACGATCGCGTAAAAGCAGCCGCGCGCTGCTGCACCCGCTTCTGTGACCGTGTGTAGTTCACTGTCCCTGGGATTTCTCAGCCACGAGCCCCCAGGCGCGCTCCGAGCAGGCTCACGAGCCGTGCACGAGCACAGTGACGTCACGCTGTCCAGAAAGAGTGCACCAAGCGCCTCTGGTGGCCGCGTTGGTGATTGCAATCTCTTGAAAGACCGCCACTCGGTGGACAAGTCGAGTCATTGCATTCTCCCTCCGTGCGCCGCCGCGCCCCTAGTGGTCATTCCGGTTACTGCCTCGAACTAGACGCCTGCCGCCATCTAGTGTCCGTTCGAGGTCATTACACCCACACACACTGACCCTCCAACGCCTGCCGCCACCTGGTGGACGTTCGTGGTCATTACACCCCACTCAGGCTTCCACACACTCACTCATACACACTCTCACACACATACACACACCCTCTTTCTTTGTACATAGTGTTTGCTGTTTAATAGATTAGATCTTCGTGTTTGATTGTTTATTACTTAATTGTGTTGTTTTAATAAATAATTTATGAATTATTTTTGAATAAATAATTTTTGTTAATAAACGCATTTTAACTGAATTGATCGATTCTTGGTTATCATTGTGTATTTATTGTTGACAATTCACTGGTTTGTAACAGTCTGTGCTCGAATCTCACACCTTCCTTGTTATTTAATATTGTTATATTTACACAGAAATATGAACTTTACTTAAATAACCCTTTTTGACAAACGAGACTGAAATTTGGTATTAGCTATTTCCAGCTTAGCTGGTGGTGCCCCGATTTAATTATTATTTGATAAATAACCAATTTATGCAAATTAATAATTTTTATTAATAAATTATTTTTGATAATTTATTAACTTTTGAGTAATTACTCAATTACTCTAGGAGTTGCTGATGAGTAACTAACCGTTTACTTTATTAGTAATTCCACTTTTTCCTAAATTACTTTCAGTAATCTATTACTTTCAGTAATCCATTACTTACAGTAATTATTTATGCTAATTACCAACCATAAATCCCAACATATATATATATATATCCTATATAACCACTTGCTTGGTGATTTCTGGGGATGATTGGAGCTTTTAGCCTGAGACCTCATGTTCTCTTCTCTCAAATGAAAGTGAAACTTTGACGTGACGTCAAACTTGTCATGGACCCCGTCGGCTCGGCTCTGACCCTCTGCGGGGATTAACGGCTTGTTCCATTACGTGATGGAGCGTGGAAGTGAAGCCAGACATGCATCATTCTCATAATGTGGTCCAGCACAAGTGTTTTGGCCGTCTTGAGCAGATTAGACTGAGCGGAGCGGACGAGTGGGCCAAGGTTCAATTCAGCGTCAGAAGTCCACTTCTTCTGCTCTAATCTAATACTGCGGTGGAAGTGTGCTTGCCATGCACTTATAATGCGATTTACAAACACATTATAAGCCCCCACCCCCTAAAAAAATCAAAACCAAGACAATAGCAGACATCACAGAACTTTAAAAGTTGCAGGTTTTGCTGAGTCAACTTGTTTTGTAGCTCATTTCCTGATTGCTGAACCTCAAGGTTTCTAAGTGAAGAAAAGCTAAACTGAACAAACATCACGATGGAATTAAAATTGCATGAATTTGAAAATGTCATGGTATTCTCGGGGAGTAAAAAACTTACTTGAAATTGTCATCCTCTACAAACTTTTGGAGTTCCTCAATGTAGCGAACTGACAGCAGATATTTCTGTACGTGTGGCAGCGTCACCAGGTGATCTGATGGAAATGGAAGATACTTTTAACATCACGCTGTTCACAGGAATCAACATTTACCTTATGTTTTTAAGAAAAAGTCAAATTAAAAGTGCCATCCAACCCTGACCCATCTGCATCAGCGAGTGGTCTGTCTTGACTGTGTCCTTATTTTCCCTCCTTCTATCCCCTCACCCCAACCGGCACAGCAACAGGTTTCCACCTCTGAGCCTGGTTCTGCAGGTTTCTTCCAAAAAAAAGGGGAGTATTTTTTTTCCCACCATTGCTTCTGCTTTCTCAGGCCCAACCCAGAGTCAATGCAGGGAGCTTCTTGCTATAAGGTTTATATCTGCTTTATATCCTTTATCTGCTATACCACTGTGTGCCAACATAGCAAACACATGAGATCCATGGATCTGAAAATTAGACCAGTTGTTTTTCCCACATTGAGAATTAAACACATTATTGCTATTTATCTGCCTCATGGATTTTCTCTCTCACCAAGTAGAAAGTTCTCAATGAAAGAAATGTTTAGCCTTACAGGAGCTTTCTGTCAAGATGTTTTGGATATTGCTGTACATCAGTCACTGATTTTGTTTTGTGTTGTATTATAATCAAATGACTGAAATAATGAGTCACCATTTCAATTCATCAGGGCACAGCTCTTCATAAGAAGAGAAAATTGACAACTGATCAGTCCAATCAATCTCATATAGATATTCTGAACTATGAATTTGGAACACTGAATAATCATATGAACTACTATTATTATTATTATTATTATTGCAAAATAAGAATTAGGCCTAGTTTAGAGTTCTGCCTTGATGAGGTTGGCAGTGATAACATTGAAGGTCCGAGCCGTTCTATCTGAAAATAAGAAATACCTGAGGCAGACCCCAGCCTGGAACACCTCGGACCCCACGTGCCTCTGGTGAAGAGCCAGCCAACAACAAACTGCTCCATCAGACATTATTCCCATGCAGCTTTGGAGACACTGCATGGTGCTTTGTAATGACTGACTTTTGGACACACGGACGTGACAGAGTGCATTACCTCGCCGTCTGTGAGCACCAGGACTCTCCATTATGCAAACAAGTTGTGGACAACAAAGGAGCATTGAGGCCACCTTCAATAAACACTTCATTGCTTGAGATTTACACACATTTAAAGTCATTTTGTGTCTATTGAATTGTTTTATGTGGCATAACGATCTTCCTGAAGGGTTGGCATGGTGTCTTACCATAGTTACATGACATCTGGAGGTCTGAGATGACCCTGAGGAGATTGTTCATCTGATTGGTTCGCTGCTCTGTCTCGATGATGCTGTCAGATGCAGGATAGGCTGAGTCAATGTAAATCATGTCCAACAGGTAGATCCCTGGAGAAAACATACAACATAGAAAAGCGTCATGAAATCCAAGAAACCTAAATATAGTGAGGTCCATATATAGTTAAAAGAACCCAGTTGAATAACTGGACCCAGTCTGTTGATCGCTGGCATTTGACTAAACCCTGGAAGAAAAGACAAAGAAAAGGAATTTTACAGAAGGTGAAACAGCCATGGAGGAGGTGGAGGTCAGGAGAATGATATTAATAGGTGTCAAAGTCTCGGAATCACAAATAAAAAAAACAAGCAATTGATGGGTAGCGCGTCGTCACCACTGAAAATACTGTGAGAGTCACAGAGAGATGAATAACTGTAGAGGTGAAGGAGAAGAGTGTGATGTTGCTGGGATCTCAACAGGACCACAGAAAGTTTGTTCATTTCTGGGGAGAGACAATATTCATTTGTCATGAGACGCAGTCATGACATGAATTCTGACCCAGGACTGTGATTGACCATCACACCCAGTGGGGGTGGAGGGCCTTCTGCAGGATCTTCCTCCCCCCTTTTCTGCACAAGACTCTTCCCCCATGCAATCAGCCAGTCACTGATTGGTTGAAGCTCTCAGGCTTTGACACCTCTGAAGTCACACGTGGACAAAAGGCTTTCAGCCAGCCTCCATCTCTCTCCTGCAAGACTGGACCTTGAGTAGGTGGGTTTCTGAAGAGCTGCTCCCAGCAGCTCAACTCACCCAGCGTTAGCACCAGACGCTCTTGCAACCAGAGGCCTTCACTCCTCAACTCTTGTGCTGACCCGACCACGAGGGTCAGACCTTCCCCTGATCCAGATACCAGCACCCAGAGTCTGATCTCCCATCAACCAGGAAAACCATCACAGACCTGAGCGACCAGCTCCTCAGTCTGGACAAAAGGAACAACCAGGCGCTGCAAAGAAGGACTCCTGAAACATCAACTTCATCTTCTTCTCCTCAGCCTGCAGAACCAGCAACCACAGTTAGCAGGAGGTGCTAACTACAGGAGAAGACACCAGCTTCCCTCCAGCACGACAACTGAACTCCTTCAAGGAAGTGGGAACAACTGGGCTTTACCTGAGATTAGTTAAACTTGATGCTATGATAGAACTGTTTAACTTTATGAAGATGTGTTGATTCTGTTACACTGATTGAGTTCTATAGATAGTGATATTAGGAGCAGTTATCAACCTGTAAACCAACGTTAGCTCTGCCACAGACACAGGGTCTGCATGCTAATCTGCTTTAACTTGTTAACTCACAATCCTACACATATCACATTAAAGACAACCTCACACCGTAACTGAACACCATCTGACGACTCCTGACGTTTTACAAGACAAATCGCATTCACATCAAGTCATTCTAGAAATGGTCCTTTAGCAGAGACACACAGGAAGCAGACGCTACGGCTAGCTTCTATTGTTCCATTGCTATCAGCACATGGTGGAGACCCAGGACAGACTTCCTGTTCTCTGATAACCTCCATCTGGAATGTAGTTTCTTGTGATCCGCCATCTTGTTTTGTAGTTCTGTCACACACACACACACACACACACACACACACACACACACACACACACACACACACACACACACACACACACACACACACACACACACACACACACACACACACACACACACACACACACACACACACACACACACACACACACACCCAGCTGTATATAGGTAGTTAGAATCTGTGTTATTTGTTTTCATTGTTAATAAATATAATTTTTGGAATCATACTTGCTGTTTTATTAATGAACACAAAGGATAATGAAATGTCGACTCTTCTGTGTCAAGAACTCCAAAATCCTTCAAGCTTTACTGTTAATTCTGGTAATTGTAATTAATTTAACTATTAATTCAAATTCCTGATTAACTGTTTAGTATATCTTATGAGACTGATAGAACTGATTGACTATCATTTCCTGTTTAGACAGGTGGAGCTCCGAGGTTCTGATACAGATCAGATTAAATTTCAACATTATTAATAACTATCTTTGATAATTATTAAACATTATCGATGGCCAACCAAAACATAAATAGTGATCCATATGAGGTAGTAAATCCCTACAATGTGAAGGTGGAGGACAGGGACACCAGACGGAGGCCAGCACCTGAGCCCACCGCTGGAGACCACCGTGGACTGATACACTTCAGTTTTATCTGGTGACTTTGTGTTTTATCCTCAGTCACTGGAGAGTTGGAGGCGGAGGGTGGAGGAGCTCGTCCGTCTCCAGCAGTCGTACATCCTGAGCGCAGGACCGTACCGGTGTGCCAAAAACTGATTCCCAGCCATGCACGCAGCTTTTATCAGGATTTACAGCCATAACAGAAAAATATACTAAACTGTATCACATATCACGTTATGTATAATAATAGAATAAGCAATATAACATCTAAAATCCTCGGTGCTGTTTCCAAGCTTCAGAGAAGTGTATTTGTGTGGTTTACATGTTTTGCATTTGATTGGTGAAACTTTATTTGTATAAGTATATTGTTATTTATTTATTCATTCATTGACTTTTCTTTATTTGAAACTTATTTGTCTGGCCTTGTCACTGGCTATCCACTGGTCAATTAAAGTCCAGCTGTTAAAGACTGTTACATATCTTGTATTGTTTACATTTAGAAAATACATAACTAGCCTTAGATCATCTCAATTATGTGTGGAGGCATACTTTATGCATTAATGAGCGTGGTGGTTCTTGTTTGAAAAAATAAACCCAAAACAAAAAGTCACAGAGGCTGAAGGAGGAACTGTGCACCGCTGACCCTAACCCAACAAAGACACACCACTGGCGCTCTTTCCAATGTCCAGCTTTTATTTGGATTGCCATGCTAACACACAGAAAGAACGTCTCTTTCTCAATGACGCCCAAACTATGACGATACGCTGATAGATGGATACAGTCAACAAAATGATGCGATTCCAACTCACCCCCCCTCTCTGCCGCTCTCCCTCTACCACACAAGTGACATCACCAACAACATAAACAAAAACATTGGTGGACACGGCTCCGACAGTGGGAGTTGACCTCCTCACCAAGGCACTACAATCCCTGGGTAGTTACAAGGAGACTGGCTGTGCTTCAGCTCAGGCCTCTGCTAAACGTGTGTGAGGAAATGAATGTGGAGGCTGTGCTGAAACTGAAGAGACCAAGAAGCACAAAAAAGCACTTTGCCTGTGATGCCCCAGACAATCCTATTGTACAAGCCATGAAGCAGCTCCAAACTGCATTCTTCAATGTGGCTGTTGACACAGCAGGTGGATCTATGAAGGACGGTTTGGGAACACTGGGGGAAGTGAGCGTCACATTTGGAGTGCTGCTCAATTTCAACAAACGAGATGCTGTAGAATTGTGAACCAGTGTGACAACCTCTGCAGCACATGAAGCACTGGAGATGAAGGGACATTGATGGAAAGAGCTGGCTCTGGAAATATGCAACTGATGAGTAGGGGCTGAGGGGAGATAGATCCCAGTGGTGTGGTTGTATTATAGACTTCTGTGTGATTCCTTTAAAGGATTGTTTTTATTGTTGCATTTTTAATGAATGCTGGTTTATTGTGTGGTCCTGAAGGTCTTTGTGTCACATTTGAAAGATTCCTTACTGTCCCAACAGTATTATTCTTGTTAATTTTTTGTTTTTTCATTCTTGTCATATTTATATGGACGCTGGCTCATTGTGCGTTTCTTTTCAAATTAATAGCCTGCTTTATTTTCTGTACAAATGTATTTATTCATTATAGTTTTTGGTTTGTGTCGTTTGTAATGTATATTTTATACATATATAAAGTTGTATATATTTATATGTTATATGTTTAATGTCAACTTAAAATAAAAGAACATCAGTTTCATGTATTGACCTATTGAGGATCGCTATGGTTTACCTTGTATTATCATTTTCCATCAGTTCAACTTACAATGGGGGGGGGGTGTCAACTTAAGATGTTTGAGTTTAATTTGAGAGAAGTTTTCACGACTCTGGCCTGTTTTCCTCTTAAAAGGTATTAGACTGTTGCATCTTTATGGAGCCCCTAAAAGAGGGAGGAATCTATCCGTTGTAGTTTGACAAAATAGGGGCCCGCAAACAACATCTTGCATAAGGGCCCCAGACGGAGGGAAATGGCCCTGCGTGGATCATTCCAGATAAAGAAAATGAAGATATTAAATGTATGAGATGAACCTGACTTCATTTCTCCATGTCACCATCAGCACCACCAGGTTCCCCGTCTCTAAAATGTGTGTGTGCACGGTTCAGTGTGTGTACTGGTACGCACATTCTCCTGCAACTTTGTTTTTTTAGATCACAAACTTAGCATGGGAAGTGGCATACGCATCTTTCATGACCGTTTTGTGCTTCAGCAGCTTTATAATTGGGGGCCAGAGACGACAACAGTACAGTAACAGTACAAATACTCCATTACTGTATTTTTTTGTGATTTTTCAGGTACTTTGTACTTTTCGAAGTATACATTTCTCTGACGACTTTTTACTTTTACTCAGTTACATTTTCAACATAAATATCGGTACTTTATACTCCTTACATTTCACTAAAAGGCTCGTGACTTTATAAGTTGAAGGAGTGATTGAAGGTACGCACAGGACACACAATACTTTGCAACACACACACTCTCTTTGTACATAGTGTTGCTGTTTAGTAGATTAGATCTCCGTGTTTGATGATGTTTGTTATTTGATTGCATTGTTTTATCAAATAAAGTGTGAATTATTTAGGAATTGAAGCATTTGTGTAAACAAACACTTGTTAGCTGAATTGATGGATTCCTGGTAATTATTGTGTATTTATTGTTGATAATTCACTGGTTTGTAGCAGTCTGAGCTCGAATCTCACACCGTCCTTGTTATTTAAGATTGTTAAATTACTAAGTAATTACTGAATTACTTTAGGAGTTGTTAATGAGTTAATGACCATTTACTTCTATTAATAATTTACATTTTTCATAAATTACTTCCAGTGATGTATTACTTTGAGTAATGTATTACTTAGCCATTTTAATGCTAATAACCAACCATAAATCCCAACACAGCCAAGTGCAGCCTAATAGATTTGGCAGTGTTTCATATTACAGATGGACAATGATCAAAACATACAGCCAAAGCCACCCAGGACTTTATTAAAGCAAAGAAGTGAAACATTCCTGAATGCCAAGTTGGTCACCTGATCTCAACCCAATTGAGCATTGATTTGACCTGTTAAAGACTAAACTTCAAAAGAACAGGCCCACAACAGCAGCCAGTGAAAGCTGCTGCAGGAAAGGCCAGGCAGAGCACTGAAAGAGGAAACCAGCGTCTGGTGACGTCCATGAGTTCAAGACTTCAGGCAGTCATTGGCATCAAAGGGTTTTCAACAAAGTATCAGAAAAGAACATTTTAACTTCAGTTATTTAGTTTGTCCAATTACTTTTGAGCCCTTGAAAAAAAGGGTTTGTGTTTAAAAAATGCTTTAGTTCCTCAGCTTTTTATGCAAACTTTTTGTTCAACTCACTGAATTAAAGCTGAACGTTTGCACTTCAACTGCATCTGAAATGTTTAATTTAAAACTCATTGTTGTACCATACAAAATAAAACTAGAAATAAAATGTCTCTGTCCAAATATTTATGGACCGAACAGTAAATCCCCCACCATGATAAAATTGGAACTTCCCAAACGGGTGAAAACACACTGAACAGATTAAATGTTAATATTTTGGAATAAAGTCAGGAAAGACTTTGATTTATATTATTTTAAGGAGCACATACATAAAGGGTTGTTTTAAATTGTTTGCTGAAATATGAAAAAATATAACAGAAGAAATACTTTATTTCACTAAAATATGGTGCAATGTGCAGAAAATAGGTTTAAATGTTCCACGATTTCCTTCAAGTAAGAGACATTTAATTTCACTTCAGCTCGATGCGATGTGCAAAAGATTGAAATGAACAAAACAGGTTTTATAATAAGGAGTTTCATTTGATTCAGTATTCAGAATTTTGCATATTCAGGTTGTGCATCATGTTTTTTTAAGTAACTTAAAGTAACTCAAGTAATTACTTTTGGAAGTATAATCAGTAAAGGAACTAGATTACTTTCTCAGTGAAGTACTCAGTAACTAATTACTAATTACAAGTCAATTGACCAACACTGCATGTTAGTCAACAAATTAAAACAACATGAAAATCTTAGGGCGGGACGAACGGACAAGGCATCCAATCAGAGCTGCTCCTTCGTCGAGGCGCCACTCCAATACCTTCTGTAGTGATTGTGACAAGCGTGTGGGTCTTTGATGGTTTCAGACTCTCAGGGGCTTATAGAAAGAAAAAAAATCAAGCTGGGTTGCTGGAGCAGCAACCTTGGGGAGATTTTAGTTTGGCATAAATCCAAGATGGCCACTAGAAGTTTTGAAATTCTAAAACTGTAATATTTCAACAGGGACTTGTGAAATGGCTCAGTGACTGTCTTGTGTCCTCAGTCACTGGAGTTGTGAGCGGTGGGTTACAAGGAGGTTGTCTTTCTCCAACACCAGTGCGTCCCGAGACATGGCGGTGCACCACAGTGCAGCATTACACACGGCTGTCATAGTGCTAGTTATATGCTTACTGTGAAATTAGACTGATTATTACATGTGTGTAACAATCAGTCAGTTTTATTCACCACTCTATCATTTGAAGATGAAAGTATGATGTATGGACATAGTGCTGCTGATTTAGTAGTAATGTTCCACTGAAGAAACATTTACAACACTGCACCTTGGCTGTTTATGATTAAATGGAACAATAAGTCTGATATTTGAAGATATTAAATGTATGAGATGAATCTGGCTTCAATTCTCCGCTTCACAATCAGCGCTACCAGGTTCCAGGTCTCCAAAATGTGCTGCACAAGGTTCAAGGTTTGGGTACCGGTACGCACAGTCTCCCTCAATGTATATTTTTTAGATAATTAACTTTGCATGGAAAGTTGGATACACATATTTCACGACTTGTTTTGTGCGTAAGCAACCTTTATAAATGAGGCCCCGGATCTTACAAGACTCCTCCATGGAGAAGCATGTGACTGCAGGAACTCCACTCTGGGGCTTCCTCCACTGTGAGGCTCCCCCACTGTCAGACAGGAAATGATGACACATTTAACGCCAACGCGTGAGCTCCATAGCGGTAAGTTGCTACTTTTGAATTTCCCGAAAAAGTTACGCAATGTATGGTTTCTTGTGTGTTTGCCGTTGATTTACCTGCGTAAACTAACATGTATTGAGATGATAACAGCGTGTTACACCAGTGGGTTGGGCTCTGTGCCATTTTAAAGCTAAGTAATGCTAACGGTGGCTATCAATAAAACACTGTAGGGTTAACGCTTTTCAGCACATAATGTAAAGTAACTGTTCGTCTATCCGATGGGTGAAACGGTTTGTAAAAAGTACAGCAAGTGATAAACCCTTCATAAAGTAGCTAATGTATTGCAATGAAGTAGAAAATGTGTTTTTCTCAGATTCTCAGCCTGAGACCCTAACACTTCATAATGCAACCAAAGGGGTTTTTATGCACAGCGGAGCTATAGAAAACTTTATTATCCTCTTTTTTCATTTGGTTAAACATGTTTTGTTGCATCAGATCAGTTTTATTTGATGGAAATTTGCAAAAATTGATCTTTCTTCGCAAAGGTTGCAGCACTCTGTTCAAAGGCCCCATTTACTCAACAACGATTACGAGTCTCTCCAGAAAACTTTCTCCACTTTTAGGTGGTCCGTTTCCACGACACCAGTGTGCGGATGCACTGAATGTGAAGTTTTGAATCTGGCTCCCAAGGTGTAAAGATGGTTTCACAGCCACTATTCCCTCCTGCAGAGACTGCTGGAGGCTACAGAGCCTGTTACTGCACATCTCCCCTCCCTTCCCCTTCCATCCCTTGTAAACAAACATGGCGACCCACAGTGGTATGGCTTCAGGTCAGTGTTCTAGTTTTATCCTCCATATCAGTAGTTTTATAGTTGACACTCTCCCCTGATGGCATCCGGAGCGTCTCCAGTCCATGCTGGTGTCGGCTTCTCTCCATTTTCTTCTTGTTTATAGTGTACTACTCTGTACAGATGTCTGTATGGTTTCATTACATAATCAAGCAACAGCGACCCTCCCATGGCCTGGCATACAAACTACATCATTGTCTGTGTGTCCGCTATTGCAGTGTAAGCACACAGGTGTTGTCACGCGAAACGTCGTTGTGTAAATGGGGCCTAAGACAAGGAACACCTCACTGCAAAGGAAATGAATCCATCATAAACGGGCTGCAAAGTCTGAAACAAGTGATACCTGCATTGGTAAATATGGCAGTAAAGGAAAACTATACTATATTTCTGTATCAAATTCACAAAATAATTAAGGGTGGTGCCATTGTGGTGTGTTTCAAGGGCATAAATGGAAGGATTTGTGTATTTGTCAAAGTGAGACACCTCAACATACATCAGCCAGGTTTCACCATGACTCAGTTTGAATCGAAAAATGTGCACCGACTGAATTTCAGATCTATACCTTTGGCAAGGAGGTTGAAAGAGAGGACTTACCCAGGTAAGGAATGCAGGGAACCATCTTCAGCGAACGAATGTACTCCCTCATGCAAGTGTAGTTCTCTTCTTTGGATGTGAGATAGTTCAGCTTCTCAAATGTGGCCTTGTCTTTGCGACTTATCAACTGAACAGAGAAGACACAACAGCAGACACTTTATTTGTCTTTCTTTTCAGAGGCCTTTACATCATATATGCAGTTTGACATCCCAATTATTTTACTGGAACCAAATTACAATGAGTCTTCACTGTGCTTTACAAAGAGATCACAGAAATATACAGTATTAAAACAAGGCAATGAAGAATCTTAAGATGATCAATGTTTTATATCCTGCAAGTCAATCAGAGCCTGGCACTATTCAAGCTCTAGACAATAAACCCATTTTGAAGTCAATCCTTTGACACGCCAGCAGCCAGAGCAGAGATTGAAGCACAGATGTAATGTTGTCCCCCCCGTGTGTCGGTGAGGACTCCAGCTGCAGCGCTCTGGATGAGCTGCAGCTGTCTGACAGGTTTTTCTACTGACACCTGTAAACACACCATGACAACAATCCAACCTACTGACAAGAAATGCATGATCAAGTTTCTGACTCTTGTCGGTCAGAAATCCTGTCATTCTTGCTCAATTTTTCAGACGGTAGTGAGCTGGTCTTGTTATTGTCTTAATGTGGCTGTTGAGTTTCAAGTCAGAGTCCAGAATCACACCAAGATTTGATGTCCTGAGTGACATCGAGTCAACATGAGCACTGACCTTTAACCTTTCTGCTTTGGAGCCAAAGACAATTACTTCTGGCTTTTCCTGGGTTGAGTTGTAAAAAGTTCAGATGCACTTTTCATGTCACAAAAATTGCTGTATAAAGCTGTG
The DNA here is from genome assembly GCF_963422515.1 of Blennius ocellaris. NCBI lineage: Eukaryota > Metazoa > Chordata > Actinopteri > Blenniiformes > Blenniidae > Blennius > Blennius ocellaris. Next base: position 26,522,621 of record NC_137664.1, on the reverse strand, counting down.
TGTCACCTGCAAAACTATGATAGGAGATGTTGGAACGTTCCATGATCTGAGCCAGTGGGAGCATGTAGATGTTAAATAAAAGAGGCCCAGTGGAATTCTATATATCGGAATGTTTTTAACACAGTCTTGTAATAAAATCATTAAAATTAATCATACATTTAATCATAGGCTAGCTCTTAACCCACTTCACACAAGTAAGATGTTCTCAAATTCTTCCTCTAAATGTCATTGCAGCAAAACACGTATAGGTTCATTTATGCACAACTTCTGGGAATGCAGAAAATTAAAACTATTTTGGAAGGATGTACATGAAGTGATTGCCACCAGCAGCCAGTGATGCACAGCAGATGTTTTGAAGTAGTCTGATTCTTAGAAAAAGATCAGTTTAGCAGCTTTGCTTGTTTGAAGACTTTACTGGATTGAAATTGACTCACTGAAACTTTCATACAGTAATCCATCTATCTTCTACTAGTTATTTACATCTGGTAATGTGAAAAGTTTTTTATCCCCATGCACCTTAAACAATGTGGCAATAAAACCTATTAAACCTTTTCTCTGTTCAGGATATTTATATAAATTAATTTGATTACAATGACAATGTATTCTAATTTATAATGATCCAATTTTATTTTAGCATAATTTGATTTTTAATTCATCCTTGAAGACTACATTATTTAAATTTTAACACAATCTACTTTTCCACATCTAATGAATGGACATAATATTTCTGTGTGATTTGAGACAAACTACAAATTTGGGAAAAGTGCAAAGTAAAGTCAATCCAATGAAAATAATTAGTGTGAGAGGTTTGAAAGTACTTCATACTTTTAGTTAATTACAATCTTCATTGCTTGCTTGATGTCTTTGTAAAGCTTTAAAGTTTTTTTTTAATTCCTTTGTAAAGCACTTTTTTTTTGAGGCTTTGAAAGTCAAACCTGTAAGGCAAATGTATTTATAGAACACCACTCAGACACATGGCTATTCACAGTGCTTTAGAATTAAAACTTTACAAAGAAATAACAAATACATTAAGCTAGCACTGAAGATCTGTCTCATTCCGGTCTAACCAGCTCACGCTCCCCATTAGTGGTGAACAATCCAACGCTGGTGGGTTCTGCTTCACAATGAGAGGAAGAGCCACATCCAAGGATCAAACAGCGACGTCGCTATGAACGCTTGGCCGCCACAAGCAGAAGGCTACTACATGTACTTCGACCTGGAGCTGGAACGTGCAGCCACCCCAAGGATCCCAACCCTTCACTGTTTTCACAAGTACACCCACAAGGAGCGGGTGTTGCAATGGGCGAAAAAGAACCAGGGGCATACCATCAGAATATTTCAGAATCTCAGCCACACAATTACAAAGAAGCAGGCTTCAACAAGGTGAAAGTCCAGCTGTATAAGGATGGAACATGCCTCGGTGTGGCTCACCATGGAGGGACAGACTGCTGGAGAGGCAGAGCAGTTTAACCGCGACCACAGCCGAGAGTGAACAATGTGGATTCAAGTTAAAGTCATCGGCAAGTGTGTGTGTGTGTGTGTGTGTGTGTGTGTGTGTGTGTGTGTGTGTGTGTGTGTGTGTGTGTGTGTGTGTGGGGGCTGGGGGGGTGGGGTTCTCTCTCTCTTAAATTTCATTCACTGCAATAACTGAATGGGCATTACAAATAGTTGTGGTCATTCTGTGGAGCATGCAATTGTTTATCGGTGTGTAAGAACGGTTAATTACTTCAGGGAAGCAGCTCCAGCTTGGCTAACCAGAGGTTGGTATTCGTTCCCGCAAGCTCATCTTTTATTTTTTCTTAGACAAGTTCATGTTTTCTTGGAAAAGTCATGTTTGGGATCAGTTCGGATTAATATATGTGTATACGAAATATCATATTAATGTCTATATTTCTATCAAAGAAACCATTAAAATTCTACAAACATTTGGCCCTTTTTCAGGTTATAAGTTAAACTTTACTAAAAGTTAATGTTTTCCTCTCAATGAAGCTGCAAAAAAGGTCCCAGGCCAAATGCTACCTTTCCAATTATCACATTAAATTTTCACTGTCAAATTTCTCAAGATCTCACCTCACTTTACAAAATGAAAATGATCAATGCAGTGAACTCGTACCTCCAACGTTGGAACCATCTCCCCCTGTCCCTCTTGAGAAGAATGAACACAGTTCAAAAAGAATTATGTTGTTCCCAGAATATTATTCCTTTTTCAATGGTTGCCGATATTTCTCGTGAAATCATTTTTTTTTTTTTTTTTTTTTTTTTAAACTTGACAGGAACATTTCAACCTTTATTTAATCTGGTGAGACTCCAAGGGCCAAATACTCTGTCCTATAAGCGCTAAACAAGATGGAGGTCTTGCACTACCAAACTTGTTGATATATTATTGGATGGCTAATATCCAAACAATCCTCGTGGTACAACTCCTCTAAAATGGACTGGTGTCAGATGGAAGCTGGATTATGCAGCTGTGTTTCTCCAACAACTTTGATCTGTGCCTCCTTAAAGCCATCCTACCAACTACACCTGCAATCCAACGGTTTTGTCTACAGTAAAGATATGGAGACAGTTCAGACGCCAATATAAAATTGTTTCTGCTTTCCCACTAATACCCACCTGCGATCACCATTTGTTTCTACCTTCAGCTCTTGATTCAGTTTTCTCTTTGTGGAGGGATAAAGGCTTGGTTTATTTTAAATAACTCTTTGTAGATAAAGTTTTAATTTATTTTGAAGCTCTTAAATGGTCCTATGACACAACCTTTCAACACTTTCACATGGTTCCAATTGGTCCCTAAACGTATTCAAAGCTTTTTGCCCCAAATCCAGCTTGTCCTTGATTTCCAGCCAGTTGAATATTTGATCATTGATCCTCATTGAGAATCTGCTGGTTTCAGGAGCTGGACTGGCTCCGCCCACATGCCCATCTTGGGAAGAGGAGGAAGTGCTTCCTCTCCTTACGCCATGTGCCATTGTTTACATTCTATCTGTCACTACATGATGGAGAAACGCAGTTCAACCAAACCAATATGAACCAGAATGTGACCCAGAAGGAGAAACTCCTGAACAAGGACGTGTCAGAATGCTAGTAAAACATTGTGTGTCTCAATATGTTAATTCGCGTCACTGAATATTTTCATTACAAAGAAATGTGCTGCCTTAACAGCAAAGAAATGACTTTTCAGACCAGCCTGAGTGACTCTCCACTTATCTAGCTGTACATGTCACACTGAGATCAGATCATTTAATGATCCTCTACTAACGATCAGAATTAGCCTCAGACAGGAGAATTTCCTGAGCCACCATTTAATCATAGAAAGAAATAAAAAGATCACCTCACAATTATCAAGTCCAGACACACCTCAGACTCTGCAAAACGTACATTTGATCTACAGTCTCTATCAGCACAACTTAGCAGACATGAACAATACCTCACAATAAACAAAACAAAACAAACAAAGAAACAAAAAAACATGGGATCAGCTGTTGCAAACTTACAGAAGGGTATTAGGGTCACTGAAGAATTAATATGTTTATTGTATATGGCTGTTCATAAAAATAAATCTAATATAAATATTACAAATCAAGCTTTATATACTGTATATAGTGTAGTTTTAATATATAAAACACTGAATTCTGAGGTTGTTCTGTAAATAGCTTTCAAATATACAATAAATAAAGCAACTTCTGATCAATCCAGATCAATTTCAAACATAAAATAATGTACCGATTTAAGCCACACCCAGTTTCACTTGGACCACGCCCACTTCATGTTTAGGCCCCGCCCACTCTGAGTACGGACACGGATACAGATGATTTAGATGGTTGAACAGATACAGATAGTGGTGTACTCGCTCATCCCTACTGGTAACCCAATAAGAAATACATGGGGAAAATAACTAATCCCACACATCCACCCAGCAGTAAGGCCAAACTGAACAAGTTCCTTCAACTGTAAGAATAACATTGTGGATACAGGCCTCAAGTGAGGTTCTTGGCTGATGGCCTCACTATAAACGACCCAGTCAGTCGGAGAACCATCTCAAAGAAGACCTGCGACTCCTCCACATTGAGATGCAACGATATTCACCAACGAACACTCCAATTCTAGAAGCTGAGTAAAAGTAGATGTCTTACGGCCCAGGTTTTGCTGAGTCTGAAGATCGGAGCACTCTGTAGAGCCGACACCACCGACACCAGAGAATGAAGGTTGTTCAGATCAAGTAGTTTCTGTGGAGAAAAAAAAAAGAAAAGCATTTGTCACATTTCTCTTGTGTGTACAGTGAACTTGTGATGATATTTTATTTTTGCATCAACTCGAGCATAAAAAAACAAGAATGGGCACTCAGTAGTGCGCAAACCTTCGCTAATGCCACATTTATTTACAGAACTGATTTCGAAGTGATAGTTTGCTGACATCAGCTAACTGGGGAGGTCAACATCACTATGTGAAACACTGAACAGGGAGCGTCTCCATGACAACAGACGCCAGTCTTCTTTGATCTCCATGACGTGCCTCTCTCATTCACTTTGTATCGGAATTTTTTCACAGTTTATTAGGATTTATTTGAAAAAGGTTAGACATTAACGACCCAAAATCGAATCGATTGGTCCTTGGATGGTGACAAATTATCCCTGAAGATTTCATGCAATTGAAGGAGAGTAGTTTTTGCAGAGTTGGTGAAATACAAAAATACATACATACTATTAAATAAATGAATAAATATACACAGATGAAAACACAACCTCGGGCAACTTCATTGGTTTAGGCAGTGTGGTGGTGGTTAAATGTAATCCATCATGTGTCCTTCAGAAAGTAAAACTCGCATATAAGACCCCCTCAGCAACTGTTTGGAAAGTCATTACGATCACTTGTGATGAACATCAAATCAATAAAACTGTGTTTTAATGTCTGTCTTCTACTGAGCAAAACAAAGTTCAGAGTCGGCATTTTTCATCCGAAACTGTCACATTGTCGAGTCAATTCTGACTCAACAATAAAGCAACTGTACAACAAATACAGTCAAATAATCACAACTAAAGTTGAGTCCATTCTGACATTTTTTTGTTCATAAATTGCTGAGGGATCTAAAATCCCAACAATTCAACCATCACCTAAAAACCTGTATCTGTCTTCTAAACACATACGGTAAATTCCGGACTATAAGCCGCTACTTTTCCCCCACACTTTGAACACTGCGGCTTTTACTATGGTGCGCTAATACATGTTTGGGGGTTTTTTTTCGTGGCGAAAAAAGATTTTGCCGAGTAACCGTAGACCAATCAAATGAATGAGTAGTTCACAGAGGTCCAATGAAATTGTTTGATCAATCAAGCGCACTTTATTATTATAAATCAGTCATTTGTACTCATCAACATGGAAAATAATGAAGAAAAGCATGTGATGCGGCTTTTAAGTTAAAGGCGATCAATCTGGCGGTTGAAGAAGGAAATCGAGCTGCAGCACGTAATCTTGGCGTGTCAAAACATCCACCATCACCAACGGGTTTGGAAAGGCTGGACTGCTGGTGATGAAGAGGATGGCGTGCTGCGTGATGAAGAGGACGACGTGCGTTCAGGTGACGGCGACAACGAAGAGGCTGAAGTGAGGACGAGACCCTGAGGCTGTTTAATTGGGACACTGAATTAGAGACTTTGATGGTTTCAGTGCAGGAGGAAGATGAAGACCATCATGGACTGTTCCTGGTAGGCTGCAGTAGACCGTATATATTTCTACCAGTCGTTATGGAGATATCTCCTAGTAGAATGTTGTTCATGCATTGTTCAGTAAAAAGGCATAAGAACGTAATTTGTGTGTTACCGATACCTACGTATATTTAAATGAGCCGTGTTACAGGCACTGTTCGAAACAATCTGCAATATGTACGTTTATGTTACCATGCTGATTAAAGTAAAAGTTAAAAAATCCTCGGCTGTAATATCTTTCTGTGTAAATATCTCACATTATAAAGGTGTTTTTGGTTCTCTGTTGAGACATAAAAGTGAAAAGAATAGATGTTGCGCTTTAGCTTTCTGTTTGACACTGAGCGGGTGACGTGACTTCCGGCACCTGGACGGCTGTCAAGTCACCCACTCGACTCTTTTCACTTTTATGTCTTAATAACGAACGTTTTTGAGCTAATGTCTCAGATTACAACGTGGGACACATGCGGCTTAAAATCCGGTGCGGCTTGTACAAGAACAAAATTAATTTTCTTTCTAAAATTAGAGCATGCGGCTTTTAATTAGGTGCGCTGTGTCGTCCGGAATTTATGGTACATTTTTAGCTCAGCGAATGGTCACAGGTTCTTCACTACTTCAACCAAACCCAGAAACTGTAACATTTTGTCATTTGAAAATAATCCGGACCAACATGAACTTCTCCACTTCCAAAGAAAGGATTATTTGGACATGTGTAAAAAAAAAAAAAAAAAAATAATAATAATAATAATAATAATAATAATAAAGAAGAAAAAATAAGGAAAATGCAATGTCTTCATATACATCTCTAATTCAAAGTGATGGCTTCGGTAACGGTGGGCTTTCAAGAGAAAAATAAACTTCAATGCATACCAAGGTTAGCCCAGATTTGCTAAGGATTAATTTATTTACATGCAAGGCCACCGAGCCAAAACATCCAGACTGGTTTACATTTAAAATACCTCACTTTAAACCAGTGCTTCTCAAATGGTGGGGGGCATTAGTATTAGTGTCTTTATTCATGCTTGAACGATAAAAAAGGGCCTCCAGCCACTAGGTGGCAGCAGTGCTCAAACTAATCAACAGGCTGCCTGATCAACCAGTAGAGTAGAAGAAGTACTACACCAACACCGGTGTACAGAGCTGGAGGAGGAGGAGGAGGAGGAGAGGTGGAGACGTTTGTTCTCAGCTCATTTTATTAATTTATTGTGATAATCAGGCGATTGTATGCAGAATGCTGGTGCCAGCAACTCATACAGTGGTTTATACAGATAAATAAATAAACATTATCAGGTTCTCAATGGTAGTACAATTGGGGGTGGGCCTGAAAAAAATTCTGTCCTCTAGGGGGGGCATGACAGAAAATAATTGAGAACCACTGCTCTAACCCAACCTGTAGCGGCTCAAGCCTTGGACTTGAACGTGGAGGACTTTCTCTCTTCTCGCTCTCTGAATGCACAGGAAACACAATGACTATGATAACGTATGATTGTAGTATTTGGAAGAATTACAATCATCAGTCAGGAAACTAAAGTTTGATTTCGGTTGATTTGGTTCAGCATTTTATTTGTGGGTTTGGGCCGTTGGTCCACCCTGAAGTTTCGTGTTAAATCAGTGTCTTTGTATATATGATATCTTCTTTTTTCTGTAAGTAAATGATAATAAATAGCTTTTTTGACTGACAAAGTCTCGCTTTTTCCTTCATGTTAACAGGAGAAACCTTGTATTTCCACATCATTCTTTTTCATATCCAGTAACACAATATCTGGGTTACGTTGGTACAATGGCAAGCCAGCGTTCAATAAACTCACACAACTGTATATGAATGGTCAACTTCATGTTGTACAACAAATAATGTCAGGTAACATATCATGATGAATGTGAATCTTGTGAAATTTAGTAAACAATCTTGAACTCACCTTTGCTATTTTGACAAAATGGCTCAGTATTTCAGCTCGAATTTTCAGTGTCTGGGCAGTTAGAATTTCCCTCACCAGCCAAAAGCTCACCTGAAAGATCCACAGCAGACACATATATAATATGACAGTTAAGCCAGGCACTCCATCTGTTGAGAAAATACACATGTACACAAGATGATGCTTCAGAGTCTACAGACTGTGCCACTTGTAGCCTGTGATTTTAGTCAGATCAGAATCTGACATACTCTTAATACCCCCCCTTCCTATTCAGCAGCTTGGGCAAATAATACTATGTAATTGAGAGCCTTCCAGTGTGAGAACAGTTCTTGCTCTGGCGACAGGAAGAGACTGGAGTCTCTTCGCTCCACGAGAGAGAAGAGAGAAGATTGAGGGGAGGGGGTGCTACAACATACAATATATTACATACAATATAATAACATACATATATTATATACAGTTGTCACACTGACCCACACACTTTCCAACTGTTGTTAGAATTAACAGGCCTCAACACCTCTGTCTCCACAGTAACAGGATTTTCAAGCAGGAACATAAATTAACAAAGAAGAAATAACAAAAGAACATGATTTGATAGTTGAATGAATGATGGCAGAAAACAAGAGACATCAGCAGCAAATCTCATTGATGAGTGGTGTGTGTGTGTGTGTGTGTGTGTGTGTGTGTGTGTGTGTGTGTGTGTGTGTGTGTGTGTGTGTGTGTGTGTGTGTGTGTGTGTGTGTGTGTGTGTGTGTGTGTGTGTGTGTGTGTGTGTGTGTGTGTGTGTGTGTGTGTGTGTATAACTTCTGCAGGGAGGGCTGTGGAGACACCCTGGGGCCCGGACGCCACCAGCCCCAGGCCTGGAAGGCCCAGCGAACCCCCCCAGAGAGCGGCCCAACCCACAAAGCACCAGAAGGAAAATGCAGAGAAGGACCAACCCCCCAGCCAGGAGGGGCCCACAAGAGAAGGATAAAGGACGCAGGGCCCCAGGCCCCGACCCAAGCTGCCAAGCCAAGACCGGCTGGAACAGGGCCCCTGGGCCGGGAGCCCCCCAATAGTGACGGCAAAGCCCGCCGCACCCGACCACCACCACCCCCGGCCGGGCCGCCACTCTCCCTGGTGGTGGAATGTGTCATTTCCCTGTGTCCATGTCTGCCCTTGGCAGAGGTCAGAAATCTCTGATTGCTCTTGTTTGATACTGCAGTTGATGAGCAAAGTATGACATCATCAGATTTGACTGACATTAAAATGATGCCTCCTCACAACCTGCCGTTTGCATATATTTATCTCCATTGTGTTGATCATTCTCACTCTCCTAATGATGTTCTTCTGATCATATTGGCTTGTCACTGTCCCATTGATAAAGTGTAGGACAGTTCTGTATGGAGCAGACACACCTGCCCTACACTGCAACACCTCCACTACCAAAGGCTCGTCTGGTGACAACAGTGTAGCGCTCTTCCTGACGTCTCCAACATTTCATTTCTGCTCAAGGTGAATGAAGAAGCCATCAGAGAAGAGCACTGAGGTCCACTGGTCCCTCGTCCAGCTAAATAGTCCCTGGTCAATACAATGATGCCTGTGGCTGGTGGCATAGTCCAACATCCTTCCACGTCCTCTCACATGCAGGTCCGGCTGAGGTAAACCATTTCCAGTGGTCAGAAGTGAGGCTTGGTCCCTCTCACCGTCTGACCTGAATGTACCTGGAGTTGATCACTCATCATCCATCATCATCGTTCACTATCAGTGTGGTATGAGAAAAAACTATGTCCACTTCTATGCCTTTCTGTGACTCTTCCATTGGCTCCGTTCAATTTCTTACACCTGGCATCCAACACTTTGTGTTCCAATAGTTTAATATTGTATTATAACAATAATGGATGGGCTTCCCATAGGAAACCCACACACAGGGAGAGCATGCAGACTCCACACAGAAAGGCCCCGAGCCATATTTGAACCAACAACCTTCTTGCTGTGAGGCGAGAGCGCCAACCACTGGGCCGTTGACAGTGGTTAGCAGAGGACAATCTAAATTCAGGTTCACCCTGGACAATGTGTCCCACCGTCTCTCACACCCTCCATAATGTGCTGACAACAAATACCAAAGTGCACGACAGTCACAGGAGACATCACACTCCAGAACCCTCCTCTGTAACACTGTTCTTACTGACAAGCCCATAGTAATGATTACATTTATTAGCTGTTAAGCCCTGTTCACATCAACATTTACTTGTTTATTATTGTTTCTTATACAGAATTTTAATCTTCTAACCTGTTATAGAATAGTGAGGGACAAAACTGAAACCAAAATGACTCATGTCATATCAAACAAGGACAATCAACTAGTAAAGCTACTGGTAATCAGACTGATCAGCCATGTATAATGTTTCACACATTCTTCATATGTATGAAGATTTTAAACTGATAACATTTTGGATGGTAACTTAAACAACATCAATATAACAGGATGCAACAATTGAGAAGGTTTTGAATATTTCAATAAATGAAAATCATTTACATTTAATAAACATTTTTGGGTGGCGATGACGTGACAGACATGTTAAAAGTGTCTGTCAATGAGCCTCAACAAACTAACTGCCATAACGAGAACAAAAGTGATTGGACATACCTGGTTAAACCTACGAGTAAATGCAACCACATTGGGGGCCAAACTGTGTTTTTCCTTCCCATTCCATCCACAGCTGGCTAGTTCCTGCAAATACAAATGAAAACTTAACAGGAGATTCATTGGTGTACACAGCACTTGAGATCTCATTGTGATTAAAGGTACAGCACTAAACTGGTTTCAATCAGATTCATCAGACAGGTACCATTTCATTCATGTCAATAAGTGTTGTTAGGGTTTATTAGCATTTACTAGCATTTTACGTTAGCATTTACCATTGTGGTCATTTTCCAATAATACACACTCAATCCAAACTAAACAGTTTGTTTTGTGAATTGCAGACAGCAGCAGCATCGGACGTGATCACAGCTGCCGCCATCACTCCCCAAATATCAGAGACAGCTGAATGACCGGTCCCTCGGCCATCTAATTTAATGATTCTTGCACAATCTGATCTTTCATCTCAGATGGCTGAAAATTGCACGTTTGTGGGAGCCTCAATGTAGATGAAAAATTCAGATTTAATCGTGATTATTTAAAATTAATCCAGAGGAAGTTTGTGATTAATTTTATTTCAAACTTTAATTAACAACTCTAATATCATTTCATAATAGTACACACTGAATTGGAATACTCAAAATGGTTTCGGTTTACAAAGCAAAAGTGATGTTTAAAAGAGATCCTACTTAAATACACAGCTGTTTCTTACCTCTGGCTGTATCGCTTTGAAGACTGGCACATCCATCAGAGTGATTTGGCTCTAAAACAACAGGAAACAAATTGACATCATATATATGTGGAGGACAAGATTTTTAAAAATGATTAAATGCTCTGATGGATGGAAAACAACTAGTTAGGATTTGTGAATCGTCTGACGCGTCGTCCTGACCAGTGACAGGTGGCTGCTAGTTCTTGGCTGGACGTAATCCATGGGAGCAGGGGGCTGATTGTTGCTGAACTTCTAAATTGGTATTCATAGCCAGTCTGTTTGAGCCAGATTCTTAATTCTAACAACGCATTCAATATTTTGGGTATGTATTTACTTCTGCTAATTTGAAGTATCAATACCTATTTGTTGGTTGACTTGATTTAATGATCTGTGGAAGCTGGTGAGATATTGGAAGTTTATTCAGCAGCTCCAGCTCCATTTTTGTCCACAGGTGACTGCAGAACATGCGCTATATAAACTGGTGAGGGGTTCTAATGTGCGCCTTCAGTTAGGTACGCAGCCATACAGTTTTAGATCGCTCTGAAAAGATTCATCAGGCCACTTATATCCTTAGCATGTAATGGTCGTTCCACCTGTCTGCAAATATTCATCCATTGCAGAAGGAAAGTTTAACCCAAACTGGAAAAGAATGGAAATAAAGGAAATGAAATTGCAAAATTGTTTGCATTTCTTTGGACTGTGGGAAATCTTGAGCAGCTCAAAACTCTGCACAAAGCATTGGGGAGCACAAGAGTCTTTGCTGATGTGACTCAGAAGGGTCAGGCGTATGCAGAACAGCAGTACTGACTGCATCCTAGGCCTGGGCAATAAAACGAAAATTTACCGATACCAAACTTTACGTAAATTACCGACGTCATTTTTTCCATATGGGTATATTTGGTGTTTAAAAAAAGAAAAGAAACGTTGGTTTTGAGTGTGTGTAGGCTGCCTGTCCCTTTAAGACTATTGTGTCAGAGACGCGACTCCACCCCATCCAATCTCCAATAAACATTGAGAGAAGTGAGACGATAGAGGACGGTTCAGAATTTGTATCGACTGCTGCAGTGGCTGAAGCGAACGGCTTTAGAAGCAACTCATCTTTGATCCTCTGTATTTAGAATCAATGGGCAGAGTGACGCGAGCTGCGGGGATCCGCACTTCCTTCGCGGGCAGAGCGCCGCACCGTCAGTCGGGTTGGACGTGAAAAGTAATTTTACACACAATATGCAAGTTCTTTCAGGAGAATTAGGTGACATAGGTCTTTTTCATAGAACTGGAGAAATCCCCTGTTTTCAGGTGCAATACAGACGAAGTCACGGTCTAACCTGCTCTCAGTCCTTCTCATTTCAACTCATCTGTGCTCATCAGCTCTTCAATACATCTTAACTAAAAGTACTTGATTTGTATTTTCTGCATTTATTTTCAGACAGTGTAGTTTTACAGTCCTTTAAAGTGACAACAAATAGGTCCAGGGGAGTCGTACTATCAATACAACGGCTACATCTAGTGGACAAACATTTTTAGTGCACAGTGGAGGAGTTATTGTCCATTTATCATTATCGAGGTGAACTGCTCAATATATCCTGATATTGATTTGAGGCCATATCGCCCAGCCCTAGTGCTTGGTATATGCCGAACTTGAAGTTAACTTGGGAAATTAGCTTTGATTTGGCTTCCAGGGTCGACTTCCACAATCCCATGGAGTGCTTGATGACGGTGTCCTGTTGCTCATGTACAGTTCCACATATTCTAGTATCCACGTGTGTGGCACTGAGTCATAGACTTTGTAAACAATTCTGGTGTTGCACAGGTTGAGCAGTCTGTTCTTGCGGTCTCTGGAAACCACTGGTAACTCCTCTGGCAATGGTACCAATTCCTTTCTGTGCCTTGCTCATGACTTGAAAGAAATCCTGTTGACCTGAACTGCTATGAAACCTGACAGGAGCTTCCATGGTGTACATGTCATTGAGACAGATTCAATGAATACTTACAGCAAATTCCTCTGGTGTCACCTTGAGCACATCAAAAATGACTGCATCATAGCTCTTGGTGTGAGCCATGCAAGGTCCATCCAGAGAATCAGAGCTGCTGCTGGCCTGTCAGATAGACACACAACAGTATACAAAATATACAATAAAACTCAGATGTAAAAATAAACACAAAGAAATGGTCAAATGTAACAAATCAAATATTGATGTAGCCTCAGGTCCAGTTCATATGCACAGGAAAAACAAAAAGGTAAATGAACCATACTACTTGGACTGATAATGTGCCATCATTCAAATTCTGTATGTACTGTACCAAACCTGATCTGTCGCACAGCCATAGAATTTGGTCACAACATTTATAATCTTCAAGATTATAAATGCCCATGCAGTCGGGGTCCAGGCCATACTTAGAGTGATCAACATTAGGGGTGTATCCTGGTTCAGTATGTACCTCGGTACAGAAGTCACGGCTCAGTACTCAGTAAAGGGGAAAATGAAAAAAAAAAAAAACTGCTCATAATTATTCCAAAACACTTGTTTGTTTTCTGAAACCAAACTTTGGTTTATTAACAATAAACACAAATGTAACAGAAATGCTGCGGCAAATTTCTTAATATTGAATAAACAAAATACAATAAAATGAAACCCGTACTTGATTTTATTTCTGCAAAACTGCGCCACTGAGACGAAGGACAACTGTGGGGTTTTAGGTTTTGCATTTAAAACAAATCTGTACATTAACCATAAAAAGTTGAATTCAAGTGAGTCTTTAATACGTTCCAGTGACGATCTGAATGTTGACGGAAGTGAAAAATTCAAAATGGCAGACGACGAGAAGTTTCCCCGACTTCGTCATTGGAGGGAATCCCGAGGAATTATGTGACGCTATCCAATCAGAATGCATGTTTTTGCAGAGTCACTGACCAGAATGAAGATCATGAATCGGGAAGAAAATAATGGCCACGGTCTTCACATCTTAAGCCTTTTCTCACGCCATCAGTGGCGTTCACACGAGAATAAAGCAATCGCGCTCTCGGAGCGAAAAATGGCCGCGCCCAGCGATGGCGTGATCCTTTTGGCAATACAGAGTGATTTTTGCCAAAAAATACGTCAAACTATCGCCAAAAAAAAAAACACTAGCCTGTTCGTGCAAGTTGCCCGAGCAAAGCTTTTACTAGCCCCGGACGTTCAGGAAAGTCTTAATGTCCAGCCCTGGTCTTAAAGTCTTGTACTGTGGTACACCTCTGGACTGGACCAAACCTGCCTGGACCGGACAGTACGGGTACCAGTACGTACATTGTTACACCTTTAATACACGTGTTTATTAAAGCTTTTTGCCTTGATTTGGTTTCTGCTAACATTACAATTGTTCAGGTCTGTAAAAAAGTAACCAATCTCACTGGTTGTAACTTTCACATCAACAGTGTTTGAGCACACAAATGTAAACCAGGAATTAAGAAGGAATTTCCATGTTGTAATGCTTTCAGTGTATTTATAATGGGATTTGTGACACAAAATGTATAGCAGCAAAACTGTCCAAGTATGGCTGCTCCAGAATTCATATTATTGGACAAAGAAAGGTTTGTAGGACTGGAACCTTGACCTCAAAGGAAGTGATAAAAACAATTATCACCTCTTGTAGATACTTGAGAGAAAAAGTTGAAGGATGAAGCAGAAGGACGGAGACGTTCCTCGTCTCCGTCCTCTGGAAAGGAACTTTGACAATAGATCTTTTATTTATGATTCATGGATAAGGACTTGGATTTATAGAGTGTTTTTTTCATGCTGACTCAAAGCACGTACAGAAACCATTATTCATCCAGACCAGTCCCATTTTGCGCCACCGGCCCCTCTGACCACCACCATCATACATGATGCACCATGCATACGAGGCAATGTGGGTAAAGTGGACACAAGGACACAACAACAACGTGTCCCTTTCCTCACCTTAGTCCTCGGTGTCCTCCATGTCTTCAGACCACCAGGTATGTCTTCACTTATGTGTGTGTCTGGATGTGTGTTCATTTGCTTTTTATTCATCCATTTATCTTTGCACTGTTCTTAATTCTTGTTAAAGCACTTTGTGTTACTTCACTGTGCTAAAAAGTGCTATATAAATAAAGATTGATTTGATTTATCACCGGTTCTGTTCATCATATATATGTACAGAATTTCTAGGCACAGCCGGGGGCCGGAGGGGGTCCGGTTTGGGGACCACAGAATCTCATCTCTGCTATTTGCGGATGATGTGGTTCTGTTGGCCCCATCAAGCCTGGATCTCCAGCGTGCACTGACACGGTTCGCAGCCGAGTGTGAAGCAACTGGGATGAAGATCAGCACCTCTAAATCCGAGGCCATGGTTCTCCACCAGAAAAAGGTGTCTTGCCCCCTCCAGGTCGGTGGAGTGCCCTTGTCCCAAGTGGAGGAGTTCAAGTATCTCGGGGTCTTGTTCAGTGGGGGAAAGATGGAGCGTGAGATCGACAGGCGGATCGGTGCAGCGTCTGCAGTTATGCGGACGTTGTATCGGTCCGTCGTGGTGAAGAAGGAGCTGAGCCAAAAAGCGAAGCTCTCGATTTACCGGTCGATCTTCGTTCCTACCCTCACCTATGGTCATGAACTATGGGTCATGACCGAAAGAACCAGATCCCGGATACAAGCGGCTGAAATGAGCTTCCTCCGTAGGGTGGCTGGGCGTACCCTTAGAGATAGGGTGAGGAGCTCAGTCACCCTTAGAGATAGGGGGAGGAGCTCAGTCACCCTTAGAGATAGGGGGAGGAGCTCAGTCACCCTTAGAGATAGGGGGAGGAGCTCAGTCACCCTTAGAGATAGGGGGAGGAGCTCAGTCACCCTTAGAGATAGGGTGAGGAGCTCAGTCACCAGGGAGGAGCTCGGAGTAGAGCCGCTGCTCCTCCACATCCAGAGGAGCCAGCTGAGGTGGCTCGGGCATCTATTTCGGATGCCCCCCGGACGCCTCCCCAGGGAGGTGTTCCGGGCATGTCCCTCCGGTAGGAGGCCTCGGGGCAGACCCAGGACACGCTGGAGGGACTATGTCTCGCGGCTGGCCTGGGAACGCCTTGGGGTGCCACCGGAGGAGCTGGAGGAAGTGTCTGGGGCGAGGGAAGTCTGGGCAACTCTGCTCAGACTGCTGCCTCCGCGACCCGGCCCCGGATAAAGCGGTAGCCAATGGATGGATGGATGGATGATTTGATTTAGATAGAGTGGTATTCAAACCGCCAACTGGTTATTGGCCAACCAACTCTACCACTCAGCCCACTGTTCACTCCACAGTTTTTCCCGGTTCACCCATTGCTCTCTGCTGGTCCTACAGAAGCATCATTCAATACTCCATCTACACCACAGACTGTGTTTCTTAATGGTCAACTACAACTTTATCGATCTCGTTTAAAGAAAGGTGTTTGGTATGACAAAACAAACTTCACAGCCTCTAAAGAAAACACAAACTCATCAACAACTGTTGGTTCACAGGGATTTAAGGGACCAATGTTTTCTATCAACATTTCAAGTAGAGATCCACCAATCCACATTTTTCACTTTTGATTCGATCTTGATATCTGAATTTGCATATCTGCATATTATTCCAATACCAGAGTTTTACTTTAATATTATTATCATTACTGTTGATTTTATATGAGGCAGTAATAAACTTCTCTCTACAGTAAAGTATGAAATGTATGAATGTATGCATGTTTTCTCTCAACTTGAGGTTTGTATAAGGTGAGAAAAGGAAGCAGTACAAAATATTTTTGTTCGGTAAGGACAACGTTGGAGTCTGCGTGACGTCATAATCTCATAATAAACTAGTTATGTCTTTAAAACCTCAGAATCACTTCATTAATTCGTGGGGAAATTCTTTAGCAATGCAGCACTAACTGCAGTGTTTCCAGCTCATATTATTGGGACTATTTTCAGGGAGTTTATTGTGGAGTATGACACAGCTTCACTTAGGTATGATTGGCCTGCTACAGCGGAGGAGCGAGCTATTCATTGATCATCATTTGATGCTGCAGGCAGTGCCGTTCTCCTCGGCGAGCTGCTGTTTTAAAACTGAGGTTTGGCAGCAGAGTGACGCCTCTCTGTAAAACAGCTTTGCAAACATCCACATTGATGTGATGCTTTGTGGTGTTTTGAGTGTAAAATACTTTCAAACAGCGACGTGTTGCCATGAAAAGTCAGATAGCACAGTGCTAATACATCAGCCCGCAAGTTGGATGCAAACTGTGAAATGGATTTCTGACTTAGTACTCCGTCTCTCATTGAGTCCCGCCTCCATTCAGGAAATCCATTCCACAGTTTGCAGCCAGTGAGCAGAGCCGCGGCAGGGAAACACATGGAGTCATTTCAGCAACAGTAAAGAACAGACGAGGCTTCATGGATCGGAAATCTTGGCAGCTTGGATCGGAAATTTCCAATCCGTGAATTACGTTGGTATTCAGAACCTGATAGCAATACTGGATCGGATCAGCCCCATCCCTAATTTCAATACTTTTCATCTTTATCAATGGAACTCTTTAGTGCAGTTCAAACACGGATCCCACATCTTCTGGGTCAACTGACACAATGAAAATGCCTAGAATTATGTCCTACCTCTGAGCTGAATGAATGAATGCTGGTGCCATCTGAGCGCCCGTTCCTGCGATACATGCTCACAAGGGACTGATGTGATGCACAGGTCTGGGGTGACAGAAGCCTTCAGCTATGAAGCGCACAAAACCTTTCATCCATCCCTGAAAACACAAGCACAAATATTTACTCCTGAGTTGTTAGAAGCAGTCATTTTTTTTATCCACCAACTCGCAAGGTATAAAAACTACATCTGATGGAATTCACACTAACTTTTGACATTTCGAATGCAGGGCCATGCATCTCATAGGACACAGGCTCTGAAAAGCAATAGAAAACTAAATGAAATCCTGGTTTTATGTAAAACTTTTATAGGACAAATAAATGAGCGATTAAATAAGGCATGCTGTCATGGTTGCCAAATCAGAGACAAATCCCACCAAATCAGCACAATAGAATAGTTTTATTAATCACAGAGGGAAATTCTTTACAGTGTTGGTCCACTATATAGAATAGAATAGATCAAATCTATACACAAGGCTTAATGGTGACTTATATAAAGAAATGGAAAGAATAGAATTGACAAAAAAACACAACACGATTTACAAAGAAGAGTTGCAATGTCTGGGGCCACAGAAATGAAGTCTCTCGTGTAAAGCTCTGTACTTTGGTGGAATGAGTCTATCACTGAAGGAGCTGCTGACCAGGGCATCATGGAGGCTGAGAGCCATTGTTCAGGCTGGACCTCGGTCACATCCTGCTCTCTGAGACCACTGGCACAGAATCCATCTCCAGAGTGATTCCTAATGGCTTTGTTGAGACTATTGGTGTGGGCCATCCTCAGCCTGCTGTCCCAACATGCAACAGCATAGAGGACAGCGCTCGCCATCACAGACTCATGGAACACCTTCAGCATAGTCCGGCAGATGTGGAACAACCTTGGCCTCCTCACAACGTAGAGGTGGGTTTGGTGTTCCTTACCCAGTCCGGCTCAATGTCAATGTGTCACGTGTCCAGGCAGGCCAACGACATTGTTTTCAGTGTCTCTGCCATTGCCATGTAAATGAAACTTTTCTGAAACAAATGAGACTTTGTCACTAGAAACGTTGTCATGTAAATGGATCCTCAGACTCACGTTGAAGAGATCCCGAAGGGCTGGACAGAGCTGCACGATATATCGAAGAAATATCGTCCCCGTGATATTGGTACGTGCAATATCCCCATCGCCAAAATGTGTGATCAGTTCTAATTATTAAATGTATTAATTGTGTATGTTTACAAGCGCACATGACACAACTTAAATATGTCCCAAGCAAGGTTCCGTTTCACTATTGGCCAGCGTGAGCATGCTCTCAGGAGATGCTGTAACAAAACAAACATGGCAGGAGATGACGAGGAGAATGAAGAGGAAAGTAGAGAAGAACTCGTTGCTACAAAGCACTGCACCTCCGGATTTGGGACGACTTCGGTTTTACAACACAAGACGCATCACAGATGCAAGCACGTTGCAAGTCATGCTGAAAAATAGTGGCTACATCGAGAGGAAACCCAACGAATCTCCACAGCCACCTTCAACGCAACCACAAGGAACTTCATGCTGTATATTTACAATCTAAAACTCCACAGCCTACTCAAGAAAAGTCAGGCAAACGAAGGGCAAATTTGCAAACGAGCATTAATGAAAGTTTCGCTTCTGCCGCTCCTTACGCAACACAAATCTTTAACAACAGCTATTACGCGATACATAGCAAAATGCACACTCTCCAATAATATTGTGTATAAAGAGGGTTTTTTGGAACTGGTAAAGGAGTTCAGCCTGACATATCAAGTGCCCTCTTGAACAAAGTTGAATCAAGTTGCCATTCCAGAGATGTATGACACGTGTGAAGTCTGTAAAAGCAGAGCTCATTGAAGTGGACTTTAATGCTCGCACCACCGATTTGTGGTCCAGTGAACTCTGGAGCCCTAGATGAGCTTCATTGTTCACTTTCTGACCTCCGTACGCGCTGCCTGGAAGTCGCCTACTTCCCCGACTCACATATCGGTGAAAACATTGCTGCTGCTCTGCGGGATGTTTTGAGCAAAGAGAACTTGCCTGAACACAAACAAATGGCCATCACAACACACGACGGAGCAAATGTGGCGACGGTGGCGGTCAAGAGCGGCTCAGACTGCAGTGCTTACAGCTCACTGGTGAGTGTTTATGACAAGCAATTACTACTTTACTACTCCTGTTAAGCCAGCCACTACTGTGTTTAGCGCTGTGCCGATACACTACCGTATACCTTTATATACACATTACCGTAAGAGCAAACTCAAACCCATTTCAAAATAAGTGACATTTAAATGAACAAGCTCTGGCCTTCATTCAGATGGTTAAGAAAACACTAATTAATACTACGGCTAATAATAACACAAAACAAAGAAAATTAATGAATGTATCATTGATACAAACTATTAAAAATTAAATTGGTAATAAAACATATATAGTAGTAAAAAACATACACATTCAGTGAGTGATGTGGTAATTATTTTATTCTAATACTATAGACATCAGCCCACTCTAATCACTTTATTCACATTAAAGGCCCAAAGGAACAGCAGATCTTGGCAAAATTCAGACTTGGATTGGATTAGATTAGATTAGATATAAACCACAACTCATTAAACTTCAGATTGATAATAGGCCAGATAACGATATGGTATATGAAAATAAGTGATCTCAGAAAACATATCTGGGCTTGAATGACTGATTTCAGACTGATATTAAAGGAATTTCCCTGTTATCATTGAACCATTCCATGTCAGACTGGTAGTAGGACACCCCAGGATGTTACTCCCCAAGTGTCAGCCCAATCTGATGTGGCATTACAAAATAAGAGCCCACTGATATCGCACATCTGAGCAACTATCGTTCTAACTTCAGACTGATAAAAGGAAATTCCCTGTGATCATTGAACTATTCTATATAGTAGAAGGCCAACGCCAGAGCTCACTCACCAAGTACCAACTCAATCTGCTGTGGCGTATCAAAATAAGTAAGAATTGACCCATTTCTTACTTTGAAATAAGAAAGAAATAGGTAAGAATCTTTTTCTTCCATAAATCTATTGAAAAATTATTCTGTTGTCAAGTTCATACACAGGCCACTTGAAAAAATGTTTCTAATGGATCTACTTGCAAATGACGAGATCACAGTGTACCGTCGCTGCTCACGCTGTGTAACACGTTCATTACAAACATTTTACATGTGTGTAATTGTTAGTGACCAAGAAAGAACTTTGTTTACATTTCAGGCATAGTGGTTGGACATGGGATGCATATTTAAATATATATACACACACACACACATTATTTTTCATAGAATGTAACCTGCATTATTACTAAAGGGTTTATAAATAGATATATACGTGTGTGGCAAGATGAAGCATTTGGATCGCACGCATGTTGAAGGGATCACATTTTATCTTATCATCATTTGACATTCTCCAGCTTATTAATTCCTTGTCCAAAGATAAATAAAAATAGCTCTTATTGAGGTTTTAGTTTTCATAATGAAAAGCCATTTGACTCTCATTATTTGATTACAGAGATTTGTTTTTACCTTTAGTGCCACTGATTGAGTGACTTTTGATGGTGTTCTGGAGCATTTGGTCACAGAGGTGTTGGTGTGATAAATAGGAAAGAAGCAGCTCTGGGGGAGCAGATGAGGAGGAGCAGCTCTGGAGGAGCAGACGAGGAGGAGCAGCTCTGGTGGAGCAGCTCTGGAGGAGCAGACGAGGAGGAGCAGCTCTATGGGAACAGCTTGGGTCTGGAGGAGCCGATGAAGAGGAGCAGACCAGGAGGAGCAGCTCCTCTATGGGAGCAGCTTGGGTCTGGAGGAGCAGCAAACGAGGAGGAGCAGCTCTGGGGGAGCAGATGAGGAGGAGTAGCAGATGAGGAGGAGCAGCTCTGGGGGAGCAGATGAGGAGGAGTAGCAGATAAGGAGGAGGAGCAGACAAAGAGGAGCAGACAAAGAGGAGCAGCTCTGGGGGAGCAGACGAGGAGGAGCAACTCTGGGGGAGCAGCTTGGGTCTGGAGGAGCAGATGAGGAGAGATGAGGAGGAGCAGCTCTATGGGAACAGCTCGGGTCTGGAGGAGCAGATGAAGTGGAGCAGACGGAGAGGAGCCGACCAGGAGGAGCAGACCAGGAGGAGCAGCTCGGGTCTGGAGGAGCAGACCAGGAGGAGCAGATGAGGAGGAGCAGATGAGGAGGAACAGCTCTGGGGGAGCAGATGAGGAGGAGCAGATGAGGAGGAGCAGATGAGGAGGAACAGCTCTGGAGGAGCAGATGAGGGGGAGCAAATGAGGGGGAGCAAATGAGGGGGAGCAAATGAGGAGGGGCAGCTCTGGAGGAGCAGATGAGGAGGAACAGCTCTGGGGGAGCAGATGAGGAGGAGCAGCTCTGGGGGAGTAGATGAGGAGGAGCAGCTCTGGGGGAGCAGATGAGGAGGAGCAGCTCTGGGGGAGTAGATGAGGAGGAGCAGCTCTGGGGGAGTAGATGAGGAGGAGCAGCTCTGGGGGAGCAGATGAGGGGGAGCAGGTGAAGAGGAGCAGCTGTGGAGGAGCAGCTCTGGTCTGGAGGAGATGAAGAGGAGCAGATGAAGAGGAGCAGACCAGGAGGAGCAGCTCTATGGGAGCAGCTCGGGTCTGGAGGAGCAGATGAAGAGGAGCAGACCAGGAGGAGCAGATGAAGAGGAGCAGACCAGGAGGAGCAGACCAGGAGGAGCAGCTCTATGGGAGCAGCTCGGGTCTGGAGGAGCAGATGAAGAGGAGCAGACCAGGAGGAGCAGACCAGGAGGAGCAGCTCTATGGGAGCAGATGAAGAGGAGCAGACCAGGAGGAGCAGACCAGGAGGAGCAGACCAGGAGGAGCAGACGAGGAGGAGCAGACCAGGAGGAGCAGACCAGGAGGAGCAGATGAGGAGGAGCAGACTAGGAGGAGCAGACTAGGAGGAGCAGATGAGGAGGAGCAGACCAGGAGGAGCAGACGAGGAGGAGCGGCTCCTCTCGAGGCTCCGCAGTGTGACAGCTGACATTGAAGTAAACACGTCGAGGCCCAGTCTCAGACTGCAGCTCCTGCAGGGCCTCGTCTCATTACTACGCCGATAAAGCCGCCGACCACCGTACCTGGTCTTCAAGTGGACCTCCTGCGGCGCCTCCCGTTGCTGCTGGGTCTGGAGAAACGACAGCATTCGTCCGCTGAGGCCAGTCCAGTGCGGTGGTTTGTGGAGCCCAGCGGGGCACTGCGGTCCGCAGCGACGTCCTGGGACGACGGGCCGCTTCACATGGACACAACGACGCAGCGCTCCGTCTGCGGGATTCGCAGACAGAGGAGGAATAGAGGAGGAGACGTGCAATAAGAGTAAAACATGAGAAAGGAGCGGCACAGGGAGAAGAGTGAAAATGAAGAAATCCCGACTGCAGGAAGTGGCACGTAGGAGCTTTGATAGGACAGGCAGGGGTTAAGGCCAATCAGCGGCTTCGCTCCCCTTAGAGGCCCGCCCCCTCACAAATGGCAGCCAATCAGAGAGAGGTTTCATTCTAGCCATCGTCAGGCTCAGGTGCATGTAGTTTGTTCTGCAGGTGTTTATTATTTCTCTCTAAATCACTAATGTTCACAATTTGTGCCTCTCTGGTAGTTTATTCAACAGAAAGTCAGCAGACGTTATCTAATGATGAGAGAGGGAAGTGACGAACCTGGAAGTGAGCTGGATGAAGCGGGGAGGGCGACAGAATGAAGAGTAGGTGCTACGTCCACTATTCACAATGGAATAAAACCAGGTTGTCCTCTTTCTCCATTATTATGTATTGCTACAGCTGAGATGCTCTCACACAAGTCTGATTTTGATCAACACTATTAAGTAAACAATTGACAATTAGCCAACTGGCTGATGATACAGCTATATTTATGGAAAATTATGATCAAGTCCCTAAAATTCTCAATTATATTGAGTTTTTCTCTAAAGCGTCATGATTAAAATTGAATCTTGATAAATGTTGATAATGATTGCAGTCTGTCAGCCATTCATAATATTCCGGTCAAAACAAAGGTAAAATACTTGGGTATGCATATTACAAAAGATATGGACCAATTAGCCAAGCATAATACATGGAATTACTGAGAGAAATCTAAAAAACATTAAACTCTTGGTGTCAGAGTCATTTCCATTGTAGGAAGAGCATTTCTCACAAACATTTAATGCGTCTCCAGATTCATTTACCCAGCATGCTCTTTATCAAAGCCCAAAGACGCAATTACAGCTATTATTCAAACCAATTTTAACTACTTCTGGAAATGTAAAACACATAATATTAAAAAGGATACTATGATCCAAGAAAATGAGGAAGGTGGTGTTAAAGCAATAGACCTTGAATGTATCAACGGTACTATCAAAATAAATTGTCTGAGGCAATTTCTTAAACATTCCAAACATTTTTGGTTTCACATTCCAAAGGAAATATTCATCAAACGAGGACGCATTGAATTCCTTCTCAGATGTGATTATGACCTAAAAGAGCTCCCGTGTAAACTTTCCTCATTTCATCAACAGGTTTTATTCTATTGGAAATTAATGTACAAACATAATGTCAGTCCCCACATGACACCCCTATGGAGCTGTAGATATGTACTTTCTAAACATAAATCTATATTTATACGTACAAAGCTGGCTTGATAAGGGAGTTTGGTCTGTACTACATTTACTGGACTGTGCAAGAAATATTTTTTTTTAAATAATATTTTTATTGTATTTTCAAACAAACGACAAACACAACAACAACACAATAGCTCACATACAGCACTATATACATTTGTCTAGATAAAGATACTTCTCAATTCTTGACAGTAACCACTGTTGGGATCTCACAGGACCACAGAAAGTTTGTTCATTACTGGGGAAAGACAATATTCATATGTCATGATACACAGTCATGACATATGAATTCTGACCCAGGAATGTGATTGTCTTTCACACCCAGTGGGGGGGGGGGGGGGCTTCTGAAGGACCTTCCTCCCCCCCTTTCTGCTCACAAGACTCTTCCCCCATGCACTCAGCCAGTCACTGATTGGTTGAAGCTCTCAGGCTTTGACACCTCTGAATTCACACGTGGAACAAAAGGCTTTCAGCCAGCCTCCATTCTCTCTTGCAAGACTGGACTCCAAGGAGGTGAGTTGCTGAAGAGCTGCTCCCAGCAGCTCAACTCACCCAGTGTTAGCACACAGCTAACACCAGAGGCCTGCAACCAGGGGCCTTCACTCCTCAACTCCTCTGCTGACCCAACCACGAGGGTCAGACCTTCCCCTGGTCCAGAGACCAGCACCCAGAGTCTGATCTCCCATCAACCAGGAAAACCAACCAGTTCCTCCAGGACGGACCAGGGAAACGACGCCTCACAGAACTTCTTTGTGTTTTCCTCAACAAGCAGGAAAACCATCACAGACCTGAGCGACCAGCTCCTCAGTCTGGACAAAAGGAACAACCAGGACCTTTACTAACTAGTTAACTCACAAGCCTACACATATCACATCAAAGACAACATCACACAGTAACTGAACACCATCTGACGACTCCTGACGTTTTACAAAACAAGTCTCATTCACATCAAGTCATTCTAGAAATGGTCCTTTAGCAGAGACACACAGGAAGCAACGCTAAAGACTAGCTTCCATGTTCCATTGTTCTCCAGCACATGGTGGAGACCCAGGACAGACTTCCTGCTCTCTGACAACCTCCATTTGGAATGTAGTTTCTTGTGATCTGCCATCTTGTTTTGTAGTTCCATCACACGTCACACACACTCTCCACCTCTCCCTCTCTCCACACACACACACACACACACACACACACACACACACACACACACACACACACACACACACCAAGCTGTATATAGGTAGTTAGAATCTGTGTTTTATTTGTTTTCATTGTTAATAAATATAATGTTTGGAATCATACTTGCTGTTTTATTAATGAGCACAAAGGTGAATGAAATGTCGACCTCTTCTGTGTCAAGAACTCTAAACTGCTTCAAACTTTACTGTTAATTCTGGTAATTGTAATTAATTTAACTATTAATTCAAATTCCTGATTAACTGTTTAGTATATCTTATGAGACTGATAGAACTGAATTGTCTATCATTTCCTGTTAAGACAGGTGGAGCTCAGAGGTTCTGATACACATCAGATTACATTTCAATAACATTATTAATAACGATCTTTGATAATTATTAATCATTATTGATAGCCAACCATAGCATATATAGTGATCCATATGAAGTAAGAAATCCCTACACCACATAAAGTATGAGCTCAGAACACAGACATCCCAGTATAAGAAGATGAACAGGTTGTACACAAAGCATATCACGCTGACCTCGGGAATCCCCGCAAAAGCGTTGATGATACAGTAGGACCAACATGTTGTAAATAAAGATCCCAGACTCTGTAAAATGCATTCAATCTTGAGTGAGACATACAGGTAATTAGTTCACTTGGAATGCAGTCCCTGATTATATTGTGCCATGATCTTAAAGTTGGGGCAGACTCACCAATCCAAAAGGATAGGATATTTTTCCTAGCAGCAAAGGTCAGGATATTATTAAGCCTCTGGTGATCTCTGTTGGTGATACCTTTGTCTGTTAGACCAAGTAAGAGACACTTAGGGTCCAGCTGGATTGGGATATTGAAAATAGAGCACAGTACATTTACAATGCTGGACCAATATCGCTGCAATTTAACACAAGACCACATGCAGTGAACATAACTACCCATCTCAGATTTACATTTCCAGCACAGTGGTGAAACGTTGGGGTCCATTTTGTTCTTAATGGCAGGTGTTAGATGGATACGGTGCACAATTCTGAGCTGTATTGACCTGGTCCGATTGCACACAGAAATATTCATAGCATTGGACCAAACCTTTTGCCACTGGAATTCGCCGATGGTGATGTTTAAATCCCTCTCCCAGGCTTGCCTTGTGGGCTGTGATGATAGAGGTGAATTTAAGTTGAGGGCTCTGTAAAAGATTGTGATATGCTTCCTATCTATGGAGAGAGAAAGCGCTTTTTCAACATGTGAAGTGGTGTTATTGGTTTTTAATGTGGTGTTTTTAATTATAAAGTCCCGAATCTGTAAGAATCTGAAAAAATGGCCCTTACAGAACAGATTGAATCATTGTTCCAGTTGTTGAAAGCAGGACAGTGTTTCCCCTCTGAACAAATCACCTAGTTTTATCAGCCCATGCTTTCTCCAGACTACAAAGCCCTGGTCGTTACAACCAGGCAGGAAGTCTGGATTATTTGTTATTGGAGTGAGAGGGGACGTTAGCTGAGCATGGCCTTCAAGAGCACAAACAAGCCTCCACGCTTTAATTGTACTTAAAGTAATAGGATTGGTGCAAAAGTTGTTAATAGAGACAGGGGTCTTCAGAAACAACTAATTCAGAAGGGGGCACTTACAGAGGGAGGACTCGATATCGAGCCATATAGAGTTGGAATCACTCCTAAACCAGTTTGAGATTGTTCGAAGGTGTGAGGCCAGCTGATAGAGTCTCAGATTTGGCAGATCAAGGCCACCATCCGCACCTGCCATTTGAAGTTTTGCCAACTTAAGATGGGGCTTCCTTTTGCTCCAAATAAAGGAGCTCAGCCAGCCTTCAAGTACCTTAACAACCTTATTTGAGAGTAAAATCAGAATCATTTGCAAAGGGTATAATAGTCTGGGTAGAATGTTCATTTTAATAAGGGCAACCCTACCTAACCAAGAGAGGGGAAGAGGGGCCCAACGGTCTAGATCCGCCTTTATATTATTCAATAGAGGAGGGAAATTGGACTTAAACAAATCATCCAGTACAGATGTTATCCTAATTCCCAGATTGACAAAACCTGCAGGAGACCAGCGAAATGGAAAGGACGTCATTATACTGGAAGCACATGTTAAAGAGCCCAGGGGCATGGCTTCAGATTTTTCAAGGTTAATTTTATATCCTGAAAAAACTCCAAAAGATGAAATCACCCCGATCAAGCAGGGAATAGATAAGATTAGATAAGATAAGATAAGATACGCCTTTATTAATCTCACAGTGGAGAAATGTACTCGTACATTCAGCTCTTAAGGAAAGGAAAGACAAGGAATGTGCAAACAGTTAGTAGAATAGAGGCATCTTATATACAGAGACTATCAATAGGACTAAAAAATAAGATAAAAATCACAACCTATAATAAAGTATAATAAGTTCTAAAGTAAAATATACAATAGGATGAGACACAAGGAGAAAAAACTATGATGGGGGGCGGCAAAGTGTAGAATAAGTACAATAGACATACTATAGTAAGAAAAAAACAAATATATATATATATATATATATATATATATATATATATATATATATATATATATATATATATATATATATATATATATATATATATATATATATATTTGGGGGTTGGACATGTGAATTAGTACATCATCTGCATATAATGACATTTTATGCTCCCTATCACCAACAAAGACACCAGATATTAATACATTCTGCCTTATTGCGTGTGCTAGTGGCTCAATAGCAATATGGAAAAGCAGGGGACTAAGTGGGTCACCCTGTCTATTGCCACGGTGGAGGGGGAAGTTGTTAGATCTCAGCCCATTAGTCAGGATCGCTGCCCTTGGTGAGTTGTAAAGGATCCTGACCCACCTGACAAAGTTATCCCCTAATCCAAATTCCCCAAGAGCATGGAACAGGTACTGCCACTCAACACGATCAAATGCTTTCTCAGCATCATGAGAAAGTACAATGGCTGGGTCCCTGCTGCTCTGGGTTAGTTGGATGATGTTAAGGAGGCTTCTCATATTATCTACTGAGTTCCTAGAAAGCAATTTCCGGTCGGAATTGAGCAATGCGATCGGGGCGATAGGATGAACACAAGTCTGGAGATTTTCCTTTTTTGAGAATGAGAGAGATGTTTGCTTCTCTAAGTGATTAGGGAAGTATCCCATTTTCATAAGAGTGGTTGAGCATAGATAATAATGGGTGTAATAGAATATTACTGAATTCTTTGTAAAATTCACACCCGAATCCATCAGGCCCAAGAGCCTTTCCTGTTGGCATGTTTTTCAGAGCATACAATGCTTCTTCTCTGGTGATAGGGGCATCAAGCTGCAAACGTTGTTCCCTTGTGGCTTTAGGAAGATTAAGATCTGCAAAAAAGTGCTGCATAAGGACGTGAGCATTATCAGGTTGATCCGATTTATATAAATCAGAATAAAATAGCACAAACTGGTTATTAATAGATTTAGTATCAAATGATCTAGCACCATTGGGGTCTAAAACAGAAACAATATTTTGCGAGTCGGCTCTTTTCTTTACAAGATTGGCAAGGTATTTTCCAGGTTTGTCTTCCCACTCATAAAGTTTCTGTCTTGCAAATTTAAGAGAACGTTCAGAGTCCTGAATGAGGAGGGTGTTAAGTGCAGTTCGAGTATTAAGAGTCTCTTGAAGTACCTCTGGATCTGGGCGTGAAACGTGTGTTTTCTCCAAATCTGCCAATTTGCACTCCAAGAGCTTGTACTGTTCATTTTTACGATGTTTTTTTGATGCAGCAAATGACATGACCAGTCCGCGGGAATACAACTTGCAAGTCTCACACAGAACAGAGGGATTTTCTGTAGAAGCTGAATTAATAGAATAGAATATTTAAAATTCAGAGAGAAATTTGTTATCTTTAAGGAGAAGGGATTGAAATTTCCAATACTTTAAACAAACTTGATCTTCCGAGAGTGAGTAAGTAAGATAGATAGGTGCGTGGTCTGATAGAATTATATTGCCTATCGTGCATGATTTAACATTAGACATATTCAATGAGGGAATAAAAAAATAGTCTATTCTTGTGTAACTTTTATGGGGAGCAGAAAAAAAAAGTAAAGCCCAGGTCTGAGGGATGAAGTGACCTCCACACATCCAAGAAGCCAACATCATGACAAACAGAGGTGAGAACCTTGCCTGTCTTGAGGGAGGGTGAGAGCCTGGTGGACGTTTGTCCAGGGAGGGATTAAGGTGACAGTTAAAATCAACTCCTATAATGGAGTCATGAGACATCAGTTCTGTGAATTCTGTGAAACATTTGGATAAGAAATCAGGGGAGTGGCTTGGGGGAAAATATACATTCATAAGTATCACCTCTTTACCATGAAGCACTCCTTTAATAATTATGTAACGACCATGACTATCCCTAACACAATTGAGACCTCTAAATGCTCGCTTCCTATTAACCAGAATGGCAACACCCCTACTGAAAGAGGAATATGATGCAGAAAATACCTGCCCCACCCAATCTCTCTGCAATTTCTTGATATCCTTGTCCTCCAAGTGTGTTTCTTGTAGGAGAGCAATAGATATGTCTTCCTTTTTTAAAAGGCATAACATAGCTGTCCTCTTAGCAGGTATTTGAAGTCCACGAACATTCCAGGAGCACATTTTAAGATAATTAAGATTAGACATGATCTATAAATGCTGAGTAAATTAAAGCGAGGGGGAAAATACAGTCCACAACTCTCAGTCTACACCAGTCAAAATAATGAATGTTACCAAAAATACCCATATTTAGGAATCATTTTACATAAAAGGATGAGAACAGTTGAGCCGACACCAAATTGAGTCATTTTTTTCTATATGTAATGCCATACTTTGAGCCAAACAAAAACAACACACAAAACAGGCGCCACAGCAGCCAGTAAAACAGAAACCTTAAGGGCCAATCCCCAATGAAACAGGGGCTACACACACTACCAACACTTTTCAACCACATACCAGAAAGCAGACTGGTTATGCAATAGAGAAAAATAACAAAAAAGAGTCACTTCGCCACCCAGTGACAGGCAAACAATAATCTCTAGACAATTGAAATAATCATTTGTAGGCTAGAATTAAAGGAGCATCAGTCACCCCCAGTGATGAGTCGGTGTAGCAGCAGTCATTTAGGCAGGGAGTCAGTGAAAGCCCGAGCCTGCTCGGGGACAGAAAACTTTTTCTTGGAGCCTCCGTGGGTTACCTGCAGAGTGGCGTAAGGTATACAGCATGACGTAAGGTATTCCCCGCTCCCGCAGCTGCTGTTTCACTGTGTCGTATGCCCTGCGCCTTTTCGTCACCGCCGCGGAGAAATCACTGAAGAGTGAGATCCTGGCTCCGTTATGTTGTAAACCTCCATTCTGGCCGAGTCGTCGGGCAGCTTCCATCACACTCTGCTTGTCTCTGAACGCGTGGAAATGTAGTAACACAGGTCTGGGTCTCCTATTGGGGTCCGGAGTCGGCGCGAGGGTCCGGTGCGCTCTTTCCAGCCTGATCCGGCCGGCTTTAGTTTCCATTTTAAGGACACGGGGCAGCCAAGTCTCAAAGTACTCCACCGGATCACCCGTCTCTGTGCCTTCCACCAGACCGACGAGCCCAATGTTAAGCCACATGTTGTAGTTCTCGGCCATGTCCAGACTTTCCGTCAGAGCGCTAACCTGCTTTTCCAGGGACACAATCTTTTGCTCTATGCGGCAGCGGCGCTCTCCGTGGCTAACAGCCTAGCCTCGGCGTCTTCCAGGCGGCTCACCGTGGATTGAAGTCCCGCGGCGACCTTGTTGACAGCCTCGGTTAAGGGACTGAGTTTTTCAGCAATCACCTTAACGATATTTGCAGTCATTATATTAAATGCCTTGGCAAGAGCTGGATCAAGGCCTTCCCAGGTGTTCGGTGGCGGCTGGTCGCCATCTTGTGCATCCCCTCCATCACCGGACTGCGTGTCCTTTTTGTCTTTATTTCCTCTTGTTCTTCCCAGACTGTCAAACGACTCTGGCCAGAAGTTTTCCAGTGACATAGCCTACAACATACACTCTTTGGAAAGCCTATGTCGTCAGGGCATAATCAGGATAAGTCATAGATTGCCACCGAGTGGCGGAGAGCTACAAGAAAGCGTCCGCTCACACCACCGCCATCACGTGACCTCCGTGCAAGAAATATTTGAACATTTGAACATTTCAGTGCTAAATTTAACATATCCGATGAATGTCAGTATAATCAGGTGGTTAATGCAGTACCTCATGCAGTCCTGTTAATGGTGTCACAGTTATACAAGAATCAAGTCCCAACAAACCTCCCATCGCTCGTGGCGAATGGTCTCAGCTTAGGTGACTCAAAAGTAAGTAATTTTGTTCTCTGAAATTTATTCAACAAAGAAATCTTCCCAACTTCATTCTCTAGAACTTCAGTTAAAGATTTTTCTCAGAAAAAGAAGATCAAATATTAAGGTAACATTTTTTCACATTTCTGGTTCCACCCAAAGTAAAAGAAAATCATTTTATGGTTCTTAATGTAATATATCCCTCTGCTGATTTCCTAAATAAATGTTTTGGATTTGTGAACAATAACTGCTCCTTTTGTCTGTCCTCATCAGCTGTCAGAACCATATTCTGACAGAGTTTTCCAAGATGGCGCCGGTGTGTCTGGTACGCCGCTTGGCTCTGCTCAGTCTTATTTGTTTTATGCTGCTTTTAACTTCTGTCACAAGGACCATCGACTCACTGCTGGTGTATAATCGTCAAGAACTACTAAAAATAAAACAAACGGTGCAATCGTGTACAATTCGTGACGCAAACAACAAGTCAAATGCTTTCTACCTGGCCGACCTGCCTGAGCACCTCCTCCGGGTCAATGCACCGCTTCCCAAGAAACGCAAACGCCGGGGAGTGCGATCTGGTCGGCTGGTGAAGCTGAAAGCCTGGCTGGCTCTTTCTCCCGGCGCGGTGTGGTCCTCGGATCTTCCACGAGACTACAGAGACTGCTTTCGCCGTTATGTCTCGCGACGGACACTCGCTCCAGTTGGCACTTGGTTGGTGCCCATTCTCGGACACCGGGAGGATTTCTGCGCGCTGCGCCCTCGCCGCTCTTCTTTCCGGGGCTCTGGCGGTGTGTCCCCGGCTAACCTCAGGCCGCTGAGCCGGGCAGCTCACGCGGCTACCACAGCTTCAACGAGGTGCGCACTCGTGAACGCGAGGTCTGTGGTGAATAAGACTTTCATCCTGCAGGACTTCTTCACATCGCGCACTTTGGATGCACTGTTTTTAACAGAGACTTGGATCAACACCGGTGAGTCCACTGCTTTCTCAGAGCTACTACCTCCAGACTGTACTTTGATCAACGCACCGAGAACCACCGGTCGTGGCGGAGGTATAGCTACTATTTTAAAGAACTGCTTTTACCACAAAGTGGTATCTGAGTGGTCCTTTTCTTAATTTGAACTGAGCTCCGCCAGACTGACCCAGTACTGTGCGCTGTCGTCTACAGACCACCGAAGCACAACAAGGATTTTATGAGAGACTTTTATGAATTCATTGCTTGTGTGCTCACGCGTTATGACAGGGTATAATTTATATAAATTAATTGTCGGAGATTTTAATGTGCACGTATGCTGTCCCTCTAAGCCAATGGCCAGCCAGTTTTTGGACTTGGTGGAAGCTTTTAATTTGACACAGCACGTCACTGACCCAACACAAGAGCACGGGCACACGTTGGACCTTGTGTTGTCTTGTGGTTTTACTGTTGACCATGTCGTTGTCGGAGATGCCGTGTTCTCTGACCATAGCCCTGTCACGTTTTATTTTATTTTGGACTTGGAGGTGAAGCTGTCTCCCGTGCGTCATGGTCGTGTTATCAAGCCGGACACGGCCGTTGCTTTTTCTCCTCTTTTCACTGCATCGGCACTGGATCTTCTAAACTCCGCTGCATTTATGGACACGGAGCAATTGATGAACTCTTTTATTTCCACCTGCTCTGAAGTCCTGGACAGTGTTGCTCCACTTAAAGCCATTTGTCCCAAGCCAAAACAGGAACCGTGGCTCAATGGCACTACACAAGCAGTTCGGGCGTGAGTGTCGGAGGGCGGAGCGTAGGTGTAAGAAGGATCGTTTGGAGGTTTCGCACCAGATTCTTAGAGAGTGCTGGAGAAATTATCAGAGTGATGTTAAAACTGAAAAAACGAAATATTTCTCAGACTTGATTTTGAATAATATCAGTAAGCCTCAAGTTCTTTTTAAAACTATTGGTTCTGTTTTTAGTCCGAGTCCTTCCACTTCATTGGAGATGTCAAAGAAAACGTGTGAAAAATTCCTCTCCTTTTTTAATGAGAAGGTTGCTGCCATTAGGGCCAACATATCTCCCTCTTCATTGTGGTGTTGTGTATCCACTCAGTGCTCAGCTGTTTTCTGTCAGTTTGAGTCTGTGCCATTGTCTGTGCTCACAGGTATAGTTTCTAAACTAAAACCTTCCTCCTGTCTCACAGACCCAGTCCCACCTCGCTTTTTTAAAGAGGTTTGGGGCACCATTGGCTCTTCTGTTAAGGAGATCATCAACAGCAGCCTGGCTTCTGGCATAGTGCCCTCCTTTTGTAAAAAAGCAGTTGTAGAGCCTTTGATTAAAAAACCTGGCCTTGACCCTGCAGTTTTAGCACACTACCGTCCAATCTCTAAATTACCTTTAGTGTCTAAAATTTTAGAGAAATGCGTTTTTGCACAGTTGCAACCTTTTTTAGATGCAAATGGCACCTTAGACCCGTTTCAGTCAGGTTACAAAGCTTTGCACAGTACTGAATCTGCACTTTTAAAGGTTTTTAATGACCTGTTTTTAATGACTGATTCTTGAGGCTCTGCCATTTTAGTGCTTCTAGACCTCACGGCTGCCTTTGACACAGTCGACCACACAATTCTTTTAAACCGCCAAAGAGATTGCGTGGGTGTCAGGGGGACCGCGTTGGAGTGGTTTAAGTCCTACCTGTCGGGGAGGTCCTTCTCCGTCAGGCTGGGGGACTCCACCTCTTCTTCTGCCCCGCTTCACTGTGGAGTCCCCCAGGGATCTATCCTGGGACCCATTCTTTTCGCCTTGTATCTCCTCCCACTTGGAGAGATTTTTAAAAAGCATGGCATGTCTTACCATTTTTATGCAGATGACTGCCAAATTTACATGCCCATTGCCAGGAATGACCACAGCCCCCTGACACCCCTGCTCGACTGTCTAGGTGACATTAAGGCTTGGTTAGCCCAGAATTTTTTTTAAACTGAATGAGGGAAAAACTGAAATTATGATATTTGGATCAGCCCTCACGGACTTGGGATCACTCGGAAATTATTTGCATCCCAAAGTCACCAGCCTTGGCGTCACCATAGACAGTGATTTTAGATTTGATAAACAGATCAATGGCGTTTTAAAATCGGGCTTTTATCATCTTCGACATTTATCTAAGGTTAAGCCGTTTTTATCTTTTAATCTTTTTGAGCAAGTTGTGCACGCTTTTATTTCTTCTCGTCTGGACTACTGCAATGCACTTTATTCTGGCATTAGCCACAAAGCACTTTATTCTGGCATTAGCCACAAAGCACTTTCCCGCTTGCAGTTAGTCCAGAACGCTGCGTCACGACTTAACAGGGACCAAAAAACGAGAACACATAACCCCTATCCTTGCATCTTTGCACTGGCTCCCTGTTAATTTTAGAATTGATTTTAAAATGTTGTTGTTTGTCTTTAAAGCTTTGAATGGACTGGCCCCTCAGTATATTACAGACCTCATTCAAATTTACCAACCCCCAGGGTCTGAGGTCTGAGGGCCAGCTCCAGCTCGTGGGTCCTAAGACCAAGTGCAAAACAAGAGGGGACAGAGCATTCTCCGTTGTCGGCACTAAGCTGTGGAACGCTCTGCCCCTCCACGTCCGAACAGCCCCCACTTTGGACTGTTTTAAATCACGTCTTAAAACCCACTTTTACTCTCAGGCTTTTAACACTGTCCTGTTTGTTTCCTTCGAATCCGCACAGACAGGGAGCAACAATCTTCTCCCCGGGAAGAGAGAAAAGGATACACAGTGAGTTAGAAACCTACAAACCTTGAGAATGGATTAACACAGGAGTTTATTACATAAGATAGAAAAAGTACCGGCCTTTACAAGAATATTCCCGGGTTCTGGAGCATGGCACCACGAGTGGATTTTGCTCAGAACCACGTCCAGAGAGCGACAGAGAGAGAAAGAGAGAGAGAGAGAAAGAGAGAGTGAGAGTGTGAGCGTGAGAGAGAGTCTGAGAGAGAGAGCGTGCTCGCGCCGGAAATGCTGCCTATATTCTTTCTCCTCCTAGTCTCCGCCTTCCTGTGGCTGCTTGATGGGGGGGGGGGGCGCTGTCCCACCAGTGAGCCCCACACAAACAAAGAGTCGCATTCAACCCCCATTGCATGTCACCGGCCTTCCACCCCCCGAGGCTTATCTTTAGCTGGGTTTGGTCACTTTTAACAACGCCGCGTGAGTCGTGTGGTCCCCTGTGTCTTTTATTTATTGTTTTATTTATTGTTCTCCTTTATTTTATTGCTTTTTAAGCGTCTTTATATTTCTATTTATTCTTTTGAATTGTTTTATTCTTATTTGTAGTTTCTTGATGTGTTTGTAGTTTTTGATCTATTTTTTTATTTATTTTATGGTTTTATATACTTATTTAGTGTTGGACTTTTTAGTTTTATGTGCAGTATATGAAGCACTTTGTAAACGCTTCATTTTTAAAATGTGCTATATAAATAAAGTGGATTGGATTGGATTGGATTGGATTGGATTGGATAATAGACATAATGAATCTACAGGCCATATATTTTATGAATGTATGTACCCGAATGCATTTTGGGATGATTTACACCACTAAACGTGCTCCTGATTTCAAATGTGAAAATATTTTATATGGTTTTATAATTAAGAATTATTTGCATGACATGTCCATCAATACCATTGTAATTTTAACAAAACTTTTTGTACACAAAAATGGATTTGTAAAATGTAAACCGATTTTACTGGTTGCACAAAGAACTGTGATCATTCTTTTCAACACTGAGACACAGGAAGAGACAGATTGCTGTTGTCCGATCGTGTCTCTGTATCCCCTGAGCACGGAGGAGGGGACAAATACCTCCCCGGAAGAAAGGAGAGGTGAACAGTGAGTCATAATTCTACAAACCTTGAGATTGGATTAACACAGTAATTTATTACAAAAGACAGAAATACTGGCCTTCCAGAGAATCGCCTTTGTTAGAGTTATGACGTTTTCTTTGACCTCCGAACTGTGACGCTTCCCGCATGGACTTATTCAAACTGTTAAAATGGCGTCGGACTGTTTTGTTATTGAGCTGTAGATGGTGGACAAATACTGAAATGCATCATGGGTAGCGTAGTTTGTTCAGTCTGTGTGAAGGTCCGCCAATAGGAGATTACGTTGCTTACGCCTCCTTCTAGCGGTGGCCAATGGGAAGAGGGGATTTAGCGGAGCGCGTGTTTTATCTAGCGGAAGCTCTGGCTGGCTCGTTCTCTTGTTTTCCGCTCTTCGACTGACCTGACAGCTGTTTTACTCCGCGGTTAATGGCTAAGTATAAGGCGATTCTCTGGATGGCCAGTGTTTCTGTCTTTTGTAATAAATTACTGTGTTAATCCAATCTCAAGAGAAAACATTGTTAGGTTCAAGCCGGTCAGGAGATCGCAAAACATCGCATAACACAAAGAATCCGAGGAGAAGCACTGATATAGAAAGACGGAAAGAATTAATCAAGAATTCATCTTCACAGAAGCACAGAGGATGAAGTGGCTGAAAAAACTGTTGTGTGAATCATGGAAATGTTTAGTAGATTGATACTTACATTACTAATTGTTTTATCACCCTGGTTTTTGTACATGCCCACTCATCCTGCTGGTAAAGGTATTAGTTCTTTAACGAATGTGAACCAAGTAAACACTTGCATCAGCCACACGCTAAAATCACCAATTTCAAATAGTGAATCAATAGAAATTAAGGTAGATCTAACTAACAACCGCACTATTTTTCCCCCTGGTTTCCCTAAAGGTAATTTTGGAGTGTGTTGGGATTTCCTCCTATGGGAATTGAGAGATAAGGGAGATGTAGCTTTCCCAATAAAATTGTGTGATTACCTCTGCCAAAATAAAATAGGAGTTAAAGCTTGGATCTCTCCAGCAGCAAAACGTGTAGGAATTAGGACCATTAATCAAGTTAAAGAAATAGATGACTATTTCAAAATAACAGGAATTTTAGGTGATGTAAATAA
Organism: Blennius ocellaris; assembly: GCF_963422515.1. Classification (NCBI taxonomy): domain Eukaryota; kingdom Metazoa; phylum Chordata; class Actinopteri; order Blenniiformes; family Blenniidae; genus Blennius; species Blennius ocellaris. The sequence continues at coordinate 26,484,954 of NC_137664.1, read as the reverse complement.
TTAGTTGCTAATGGCAGAGCAAGCTGCTAAAATCTCCCAGGACACAATTAAAGGTTCATGTTTGGTGTGTATGCATGCTCGACCTCTACTTAAGATAGTGCCGACTCCAGTAAACTCAAATTGTATAGTCAACTTAATGAATCAAACTATACCTAGTAACACCTGTAAGAAATGGGATGAAACTTTTCCCATAACTACAATGTCTAAACTTAAACCCCTATTTCATAGCACAGTGGCTAAACAAAACTTCACCTGTATTAAAGTAAATGCTGACAAAGATGAATACAAATTAGTTGATCAAATAGCAGCAGGTTTTGAAAACCTACCAATTATCTCAGCGTTTTTCCCGGTGACACCTAATAAAAATGTAGACAGGATTAATTATATTCATTATAATGTTCAACGTTTAGGCAATTGGACAGAAATGGGTTTTGCAGCCGTCCACGAACAGCTTCAAGAAACCTCAACTATGGCTTATCCGACCCGCATGGCCGTTGATATGCTCCTGGCTGAAGGAGGAGTATGTGCTATGTTTGGTGATAAATGTATTTTCATCCCTAATAACACAACAGCAGATGGCACCTTAACTAGGGCTCTAGAAGGTTTGCGTACACTCAATAAAAAAATGAAGGCTCATTCAGGAGTTGATACATCCATGTGGGACGGTTTGGCTGACATGTTTGGTAATTACAAAGCTTTGGTAATGTCTGTGTTGATTTCTATTGCAGTGTTCACAGCTATTCTGACTGTTTGTGGTTGTTGTTGCATTCCATGTAATAGAGAGCTTCTTACTCGTTTGATTAACACTGCCATCTCCCCTGACAAACGGGATGTAGTAAACATGGCATCGTTAACTTCCACAGGTGAACCAGGTCATTTTGATCCAGAAGATGAAACTAATCTGTTCTCTTTTGATGTTTATTTGTGATGTGATAGAATCACATCAAGAGAGCTATTGTTAGAAGTTATGACGTTTTCTTTGACCTCCGAACTGTGACGCTTCCCGCATGGACTTATTCAAACTGTTAAAATGGCGTCGGACTGTTTTGTTATTGAGCTGTAGATGGTGGACAAATACTGAAATGCATCATGGGTAGCGTAGTTTGTTCAGTCTGTGTGAAGGTCCGCCAATAGGAGATTACGTTGCTTACGCCTCTTTCTAGCGGTGGCCAATGGGAAGAGGGCATTTAGCGGAGCGCGTGTTTTATCTAGCGGAAGCTCTGGCTGGCTCGTTCTCTTGTTTTCCGCTCTTCGACTGACCTGACGCGCGTTTATCCTCAGCTGTTTTACTCCGCGGTTAATGGCTAAGTATAAGGCGATTCTCTGGAAGGCCAGTGTTTCTGTCTTTTGTAATAAATTACTGTGTTAATCCAATCTCAAGGTTTGTAGAACTATGACTTACTGTTCGCCGCTGCTTCCCTTCAGCAGGAGGATATCTGTCCTCTCCTCCGTGCGGTGGGATACAGAGACGCGGGATACAGAGACGTGGGATACAGAGACAAAGGACGGACACCTTATACTTAGCCATTTAGCACGGAGAAAAAGAGCTGAGGATAAACACGTGTCAGATCAGTAGCAGAGAGGAAACAAGAGAGAGGGAGACTCTGGCGCAGCCAGGAGTTCAAAACAGCGCTTCGCTCAATCCCCTCTTTCCATTGGCCACCGCTAGAAGGAGGCGTAAGCAACGTAATCTCCTATTGGCGGGCCTTCACACAGACTGAACAAACTACGCTACCCATAATGCATTTCAGTATTCTTCCACAATCTACAGCTCAATAACAAGCAGTCCGCCGCCATTTTGACAGTTTAAGTAAGTCTATGCAGGAAACGTCACAGTTCGGAGGTCATAGAAAACATCATAATTCTAACACTGTGAAACTCCTCAACCGGGCAGAACATGTGTAACTCCTGGACAACCCCGAGCTCCTGTGGCATTCCGGGAATATCACAGGAGAATGTCCTTTTTATTTCTTCTCTCATCATTTTTGTTATGGTCTACCTTCTCACTTCGTTCTTTTCTTTAAAATTGTTTATTATTTGTATCTTTTATTCAACTATTAACCTCAAAACACCTCTAAAATGATTTCTTCTAATTTTTTTTTTTATTTTTTTTTTTTTATTAAATAACTAGAGCAGTGCGTTTACAGGGCAGCCATCTTGGACCGGTGGAAGTGGATTACATCTATTGAGGAATGATGCACTTACACTATTAAAGAGTTCAATCAAGTCTTTATTTACAAGGACAGTACAGACCGACGAGAGATGTCGGTTGCTCCTCAACCTGTGGCGCACGGTGACCTGGACTCCAGACAGTGAAACAGGACGGACCAGACATGGATGACTAACAGACCAACAGAGACACACACACAGACAGGACATATATAGCTGGCATGGTGATGACTGCAGACTGGCTACAGGTGTGGAACAGGACCGCCCAGGACATGTGACCCGCCCACACTAAAGCCCCGTTTCCACCGCACACAAGTGCCGGGACGGAGCGGAGCGGTACGGAATAGAGACCCCGACCGAAATATTGGGTCGCGTTTCCACTGCAGAGAGGAGCTTTAAAAGTGGGCGGGGCTTATGAGCTCCGCAGAAATGTGACATTACAACAGAAAAGAAAGTCGTCAGATCTAGATCTTGTGAATCCTCGGTTGTTGTTTACATCCTCCACTTTGCGCTGTTATTTTTTGCAGCGGAAAAAAAAAACGGTTACTTTTTGCAGCGGTTATTTTTTGCAGCGGAGAGCTGCAGCGCAACTTCCTTGTTCCGAGAGAGCAAAACCTCTGGCCACTTGCCGGCAACTTGGGGCCACTTGCCCTGCGCTCGAGCGCTCGGGTGCGTGGCAAGTGGCCGGAGCGTTCCCCCCGGTTGGCTGAGGCACAGACACAGGAGTCTGAGGCTGAGCTCCTTTTCATCGCTGCCGCGGTCCGTCCCCGCGATATAGCGCCACCGACCGCGATATAGCGCCACCGACCATGATATAGCGCCACTGACCGCGGTTGAACAGAACGCTGACCGCCTCTGGGAAGCGGAGCTGTCGGAGCGCAGTCAGCGCCGGAGCCCAAAGCTCCAGACTCCCGTGTCCCGGACGCACATCCATGCTGCTAACAGGAAGCTCCAACGCGATGCAAAGTCCTGAGCTCCAGTCTCCCCCTGCCTCAAGTCGCTGTTTCACCAAACACTAAAGTTGAGCAGCAAAGAAAAGAAAAGGAAAATAAAACCACCAGAGCAAAGTGACCACACTGACAGAGGCTTCATCCAGCCGACACATTAAAATATTGAGGGCGTGTCGTAAATCACTGACCAATCAGTAGACAGCTCCTCAACCTCAGACCCGTTCCATGGTCCTGGTACCCCGACGGAAGGGGAGCGGAAAAGCAGTCGCCTTTGGAGCGGTTCAGACTGCATTCCTGTCGTGACACGCGAACTGCAGCGGTTTAGACCGGCACTTTTTGTGCGGTGGAAACGGGGCTTTAAAGGGAGATCCTCAGCCTCCTCAGCTGTGTGTTCAGCTATACAGGTACTTCTCAAAAAATTAGTATATAGTGATAAAGTTCATTATTTTCCATAATGTAATGATAAAAATTAGACTTTCATATATTTTAGATTCATTACGCACAACTGAAGTAATTCAAGCCTTTTATTGATTTAATATAGATGATTTCGGCAAAAAAGTAAAGAAAAACCAAAAATCCCCATCTCAAACAATTAGCATATCATGAAAAGGTACTCTAAATGAGATATTAACCTAATAATCCAGTGCCAAAACCACTGGCAAATGGTTTACTGACCATGGTATTACTGTGCTCGATTGGCCCGCCAACTCTCCTGACCTGAACCCCATTGAGAATATGTGGGATATTGTGAAGAGGAAGTTGAGAGACACCAGACCCAACACTGTGGAGGAGCTTAAGGCCGCTATCAAAGCATCCTGGGCCTCCAGAACACCTGAGCAGTGCCACCGGCTGATTGGCTCCATGCCACGCCGCAGTGAAGCAGTCATTTCTGCAAAAGGATTCCCCACCAAGTATTGAATGCACAACTGAACATAATTATTTGAAGGTTGACTTTTTTTTGTATTAAAAACACTTTTCTTTTATTGGTCAGATGAAATATGCTAATTTTTTGAGATGGGGATTTTTGGTTCTTCTTTACTTTTTTGCCGAAATCATCTATATTAAATCAATAAAAGGCTTGAACTACTTCAGTTGTGTGTAATGAATCTAAAATATATGAAAGTCTAATTTTTATCATTACATTATGGAAAATAATGAACTTTATCACAATATGCTAATTTTTTGAGAAGTACCTGTATGTGTGTATGTGTGTCAGTGGTCTGTAAGACTGTTTATTTTTAATGATGTGTGTGAAGCTGGTGATTCATGTAAACATCCAGTGGAGACAAACAGGAAACAATATGTCAGCCTTGTTCACTGTATTCTTCTCAAAAGCACCTCGTTCAGTACCAGCAAAGTTTCCAACTGACTTCACACCACCAGCCACACTAAGAGCAAGCAGACGGTAAAAACAAAAAAAACTCGACCAGAGTGGAGGCAGTGACCGACGCGACATGAGCTGTTTTGAGCTCTTGGCTGGTCAAATGTACCGTGTACGTTAGGAAACAAGCTCACCAAGTAACTTTAAACATCATACGAACTGAACTGGAGGCGAGTTGAAGAAAACCTGAGAAGTACTGAAGAGAGCAACATGAGCTAGAGTCCAGCCAAGCACAGACAGATCAGACACTGTGTGTGTGTGTGAGTGGAGCACAGCTCTACTGCGGTGCGTTTTTCCCCCCCAATTCAATTCAACTTTATTTATATAGCACCAAATACAGCACAGTCATTCCTTGGTGCTTTTAACAGAGAAAATAGAAAAACCCAACATATCCACATGAGAAAGCAGGTTTATTTGCGACCGTGGAAAGAAAAACTCCTCTAACAAGAAGAAACCTTTGTAGAAACCAGAGTCAGAGGTGGAGGATGGAGGAGAGGAGAGGAGAGGAGAGGAGAGGAGGGGAGGGGAGAGGAGAGGAGAGGAAAGACAGAGAGATAGATTGAGAGGATAGAGGAGAAGAGAGGATAGGGAACACAGAGAGATAGACTGAGAGGATAGAGGAGAGGAGAGGAGAGGAGAGGAGAGGATAGAGGAGAAGAGAGGATAGAGGAGAAGAGAGGATAGGGAAGACAGAGAGAGACTGGGTGAGGAGATACATACAATACCCTTGTTAGTACTACATATATTATTTACAGTAATCACACTGATCCAGATATTTTCCAACTGTTATGAGATTAAACCAGCCTGAGCAGTTCTATCTAGACAGTAACATGATTTTCTAGATTAAACCAGCCTGAGCAGCTCTATCTAGACAGTAACATGATTTTCTAGATTAAATCAGCCTGAGTAGCTCTATCTAGACAGTAACATGATTTTCTAGATAAAACCAGCCTGAGCAGCTCTATCTAGACAGTAACATGATTTTCTAGATTAAACCAGCCTGAGCAGCTCTATCTAGACAGTAACATGATTTTCTTGATTAAATCAAGATAAGCAGTTCTATCTAGACAGTAACATGATTTTCTAGATTAAACCAGCCTGAGCAGCTCTATGTAGACAGTAACATGATTTTCTAGATTAAACCAGCCTGAGCAGCTCTATCTAGACAGTAACATGATTTTCTAGATTAAACCAGCCTGAGCAGTTATATCTAGACAGCAACATGATTTTCTAGATTAAACCAGCCTGAGCAGTTCTATCTAGACAGTAACATTATTTTCTAGATTAGACCAGCCTGAGCAGTACTATCTAGACAGTAACATGATTTTCTAGATTAGACCAGCCTGAGCAGTTCTATCTAGACCAGGGGTGTCAAACTCATTTGAGCTCAGGGGCCACATGGAGGAAAATCTGTTCCCAAGTGGGCTGGACCAGTAAAATCATGGTATATAACTTAAAAACAACAACTTCAGATGGCTTTCTTTGTTTTAATACTGTCCAAAATAGTGCAAACACATCATCACTATAAATCATAAAACACTGTTTACAAAATTCTGAGGACAAAGATCACAGAATGCCTCGGTATTTCGTAGAACCAGAACAGTATCACAGACCACAGAACTACATCAGGGTGTCATTCCTCAGGCAGCAATGTAGATAAAAACTAGAAAATTCCCGCGGAAATTTTATTGTGCCTGCCACCTGCCGCCCCCTGCTGCCGAGCGAGGTAGTGTGAAAAATATGTGGAAATCATGTCATTAGCTAGTGATTCTCGATCGCAGCGCCAGCACGAGGCTACACTCTAAATTTTAGCTCATTTGAACAAACTTTTTAGCATGCGATGCTAACAGCTAACACCGATTGAAGTGCGTGGAAACCATGTGGTCAGCTAGTAATTCTTGATCGCAGCGCCACCATGAGGCCACCCTCCAAATTTCAGCTCATTTGAACAAACTTGTTAGCATGCGATGCTAACACCTGCGATATAAGTACGTGGAAACCATGTCATTAGCTAGTGATTCTCGATCGCAGCGCCAGCACGAGGCTACACTCTAAATTTCAGCTCATTTGAACAAACTTGTTAGCATGAGATGCTAACACCTGCGATTTGCCTGAAAAGCGCAGAAGTTACCTCCCAGGTGTGGCTGACCTGGAATCTGGAGTTTTATGACATTCTGAGATGGTAGGCCAATTAGCTTAGCGCGGCGGCTAACTAGCTAGTGCGCCGTGATCGCAGCACCCCCATGAGGCCACCCTCCAAATTTCAGCTCAATTGAACAAACTTTGTAGCATGCTAATTGGCATGCTAACACGTGTTGATGCTGAGTCATTGCCATCAGCATTAAAATGCATTGAAAAGTATGGTGCCTAAGCTACTGTGTGTGTGTGAGCACTGTGTGGTCAGCCGTCATGTTACTGGTCCAGCCAATCAGAGGAGCCGTGTGTGTTGCCAGGCAGATTTGGAGCAGCTTGTGTGATGTCATGGAGCCGGCTCCTGATTGACAAGCTGCTGCAGGTGCAGAGAGTATGAGACCTGATGTGAGGGAAGAAGGTGTTTAAGCACAAACGCAGGTCCCGAACAACTGCTTATAGTTGGAGAACCGTGACACTTGGGTGAAAAATTCCTTCACCGTGGGCGTCGGGAGAAGTTGAAGGACGTGCGGTGTGGTTTTCGTGTCATCACGAGGTTCCGTCTCCCCGTGAGGACTTGAAACAAATGGCTGAACTTTGGGGATTTGGGGAGAAAATGACTCGTCAAAATGTATTGGCGCGGATGAGACAGAATCCTGCGCTCCCTATCAATTAAGTCCCCTGGAGGGAGAACCGTGTCTCTCTGAGACAAAAGTGTCCCCTCGTGAGAAGCACAAGGCCTGTAGCTACAATTTGATGTATAATATGTTGAGAAAGACGAAGAAATGTGTCTGTAGTGACGAGATAAAAACTTTTTTTTGTTTGTAAAACGGCAGTTTCTCACCCTCTAACTGACATCTCACCCTCTAGCTTTTCCACATACACACCCATACAAAACTGGAAAAAGGAGGGAAAAGTTGATGACATTTGAAGGCTCACAGTTTAAAACTGGTGAAACTTTTGAAAAATCCGAGGACATATCTGAATACAGAACAAGTGCGGCAACGTTTTAAGAGTAAGTTTGAGTCTGTAGCTGAATATTTGGCGACGTGATGTGGCGTGGAAAAAGTGTGATTTTTTTTTCTTGTTTTTCTTGGCTCCCATGTTAAGCGGATGTAAAAATCATCGCCGTTTTTTACGTGTTGTTCGGAAGCCGTTTGCGATATCCATAATCCAAATGGATGCACAGGATTCCCGATAATTCCCTAATTAGCGATATGCGTTTTGTCTACGTACTCCAAACGGTGTGGGACTAGTAGGCTTGCAAACTTTGTGCGGCAGAGGAAGAATAATATTAAATAAAAAAAAACGGCGCTTTCCCAGGATTGTAATAATTGTGCGACGCCTCTTAAAGAGGCAGGCACAATTAATAATAAAATAATGTTGCATCCAACAAGTGCAAGAACCAGTCACAAATCAAGAATAGATTAAATATACAAATAAAACAAAATAAATTAAATTAAAAACAATACACATCAACAGAAATACATATAAACACAAAGCTGGAGCCTGAGGACAGTGTGTCCAAAATAGTGCAAACAACAATACTATTAATCATAAATCCCTTCAAGTTTTTTGAAAATTCTGACGACAAAGAACACAAACACAGTGATTCACAGAACGGTTTCATAGATCACAACACTATATGAAGGTGTCTCATGCAGCACTTTGAGTGGGATTACATTGATTATTTGACTCCCGATACCTGCTTCTTTTAGCTTTTACCATCAATATCAGGCGTCACATTCTGAGTGACAGACAACTTCAGAATGTGATTCAGTGACTGTGTGAGACTTGAGCGCAGCTTTGTTTTATTAATGCTCATTACAGAGAAAACCTGCTCACAAAGATATGTGGTTCCAAACATGGACCACAGCTTTGCAGCGAGGCTGTCAAGTTGGGGAACCTGGCAAGAGTCCAGTCCAACCCTGTCTAGGGTGCCGAAAATATCAGCGGCTGTCGCTGTGACATTGGTACCATCTCCACAACTCTTCGGTGACGATCAATGTATCATCTACTCCGCGGATGAAAATGGCCAGTTGCGCAACATCTGTAATGTCCGTGCTTTCATCGATTGCAACTGAAAAGGCAATAAAGGCGTTTACTTTGTTCTTTAACTGGCTGTCCAAATCCACGGAAAGATGGGAAATCCTGTCTGCAATGGTGTTTCTTTTCAGGCTGATATTTGCAAAAGTCTGTCACTTTTCAGGGCTCAAGACCTCCGCTGCCTTCACCATGCATTTTTAATGAATTCACCCTCACTCAATGGTTTTGAAGCAACTGCCATTTCATTAGCAATGATGTAGCTAGCTTCCACCACTGACGTCTCGGCTGTGAGTAAAAACACACTGCTGTTTCTTCAGACCTGACAACAGTTCATCCACCTTCTCTTTTCTCCGCTGTCCTGGGAAGTTGTCATATTTGCCGGCATGAAGACTCACGTAGTGGCGACGAAGGTTGTATTCTTTCAGCACTGCAACATGTGGACACACACAACATACTGCTTTCCCTTCACTTCTGGGAAAAAATAGGAGGATGACCATTTTTCTAGGAACGCTGCACTCTGTGTCCACTTTAATCTTTTTTGACAGTGACTTATTGGGGCAAGGGGGGTGACAAAGCATATAATGCTAAAGTAGAAGCCGCAATAATTAGGGCGGGCAAAACACAACGTAGCTCATCCTGATTGGCTGCACTTGCTTTACCAGCCTGAGCAGTTCTATCTAGAGTCTAGATAGAACTGCTCAGGCTGGTTTAATCTAGAAAATTATGTTACTGTTCTATCTAGATTTAATATGATTTTTTACATTAAACAAGCCTGAGCAGTTCTATTATGACAGTAACAATGTTTTCTAGCAAGAGTATAAATTAGTAGGTAGGCAAAAAAAAAAAAAAGAAGCAAAAACAACAACAACAATGATAACAAAAGTAAAAATGTAATGACACAAAACAAAGAACAAAAACGTGATTTTGATAACTGAAAGAACAAAAGCAGAAAACAAGAAAAATCAGCAGCAAATCTCATCAATGAGGAGTAGAAGTGTGTGTGTGTGTGTGTGTGTGTGTGTGTGTGTGTGTGTGTGTGTGTGTGTGTGTGTGTGTGTGTGTGTGTGTGTGTGTGTGTGTGTGTGGTTTGTCCACTGGGTGTGCTTGGAACTGTTGTGGGGGGGCCCGCAGTACCCCCCCGGGGCCTGAGGCCACCAGGGCCGGATGCCGCCACTCCGGCACCCAGCAGCCCACCGGACCCAGGAAGGTCCCGACAAACCCCCCCGGAGAGCCACGCCCCAACCTGGAAGGCATCAGACAGAGAGTGCAGAGAGGACCCCCCCCAGGCCAGAGGGGCCCACTAGAGAAGGATAAAGGGTGCAGAGCCCCCCCACCACCACTCCCCCAACCCGGCGGGACAGAGAAGGCCCCACCGACCAAGCTCTGGACCAGCCACACCCCCTTCCACCACCCCATCCCCTAATCCCAACACACACACACACACACACACACACACACCTAAGCATACGCATACGCATACGCATACGCATACGCATACACATACACATACACATACACATACACACACACACACACATACACAGACACACAGATACCACCCAGCCCCCCCAGGAGTGCCACACCTGAGCAAGCGTGCCCCCCGTACTCCAGCCGCACTCACCCCGGAACACGGTGGGACCACAGTGGGAGGTGGTGGAGCCACACTGTCCCCCGCCCCCCCCCCCCCCAGATCCGGGAGTGAGGCAGCAGGAGCAACCCTGCCCCAGTGGAGGGAGGAAGGCCGAGGGAGGACCCACCCCTGGCGCTGCAGCGGGCACCCCCACCAGAAAGGGGAGGGCACCCAGCCCCCAAGGCCCCAAAGCCCCAAACCCACCCGCCCTGGCCAGATGGCCAGGGCCCGACGCCCAGCACCCCCACCCCACCCCAGCAGAACCACCCCCAACCCAGAGCAGACCCTCCCCCACACAACCTCCCCAGTACCCCCCAGGCCAGGCCGCCACTCCCCAGGATAGATGCCAGCACCCCCCCAGATCGCAGGGCCGCCAACCCCCCAAGCCACAACGCCCCAGCCACAGGGCTACATAGTGTATTTAATTATTGGGGACCACGTCAACTCTAATTGTGCCAAAGTATTTTTCCTCCAAGCAGACATTCTCTCCAATGTGATGTGGTCTAGGGGTAAGTTTTTAAACAACTTTATATTCAGATTACTCTTGGTTTTCTAGTTCATGACCATCGCCTTTTTTTACGACGGGAGACCAGGAGTGTGAAGGACTCGTTTTTCTCTCCTTTAATTTGTGTGAGATCACCTAACAGGCAAAGTGCAGGTGAAACTGGAATGGGGGGGTCCAGGCATAATGATAATCTTCACAGATCTTATGTCAGAATGTTTGGACTGGTGCACACAGCCAGAGTGTGTGTAGATAGGTATCAAGGAGATCACAGTGTAGACAGGTATCAAGGAGATCACAGTGTAGACAGGTATCAGGGAGATCACAGTGTAGACAGGTGTCAAGTAGATCACAGTGTAGACAGGTATCAAGGAGATCACAGTGTGTAGACAGGTATCAGGGAGACCACAGTGTAGACAGGTATCAAGGAGATCACAGTGTAGACAGGTATCAGGGAGATCACAGTTTAGACAGGTATCAAGGAGATCACAGTGTAGACAGGTATCAGGGAGATCACAGTGTAGACAGGTATCAAGGAGATCACAGTGTGTAGACAGGTATCAGGGAGATCACAGTGTAGACTGGTATCAAGGAGATCACAGTGTAGACAGGTATCAGGGAGATCACAGTGTAGACAGGTATCAGGGAGATCACAGTGTAGACAGGCATCAGGGAGATCACAGTGTACACAGGTATCAGGGAGATCACAGTGTAGACAGGTATCAGGGAGATCACAGTGTAGACAGGTATCAGGGAGATCACAGTGTAGACAGGTATCAAGGAGATCACAGTGTAGACAGGTATCAGGGAGATCACAGTGTAGACAGGTATCAAGGAGATCACAGTGTAGACAGGTATCAGGGAGATCACAGTGTAGACAGGCATCAGGGAGATCACAGTGTAGACAGGTATCAGGGAGATCACAGTGTAGACAGGTATCAAGGAGATCACAGTGTAGACAGGTATCAGGGAGATCACAGTGTAGACAGGTATCAAGGAGATCACAGTGTGTAGACAGGTATCAGGGAGATCACAGTGTAGACAGGCATCAGGGAGATCACAGTGTAGACAGGTATCAGGGAGATCACAGTGTAGACAGGTATCAGGGAGATCACAGTGTAGACAGGAATCAAGGAGATCAGCTGTGCAGTTTGAACATATGTTAGAGGAAGTGAGAGCATCTTGAACGTCTTTGTCCTGTAATGAACTAGTGAAGGATCTTGTATTGTCTGAGCTGTATATTGGTGTTTCTGCTCATTGTGAATGTGTTTGTACAGATTAGTGAGCAAAGCGTTGGTTCTATGTTAATGTTTAGATCTTCTTCCCATTTGGAGGTGGGAAAGGATTTTCAATGTCCAGCCAGCCTTCATCTAAGGGTTTCTGATTAACCCATTTAACAACATAAAGTAATTTATTGGCAAGATAATAACTATAAAAGTTTGGAAGTTCTAAGCCACTGTAGGGATTTACTACCTCATATGGATCACTATTTATGTTTGGTTGGCTATCGATAATGTTTAATAATTATCAAAGATAGTTATTAATAATGTTGAAATTTAATCTGATCTGTATCAGAACCTCGGAGCTCCACCTGTCTTAACAGGAAATGATAGACAATTCAGTTCTATCAGTCTCATAAGATATACTAAACACTTAATCAGGAATTTTAATTAATAGTTAAATTAATTACAATTACCAGAATTAACAGTAAAGCTTGAAGGATTTTGGAGTTCTTGACACAGAAGAGGTCGACATTTCATTCACCTTTGTGCTCATTAATAAAACAGCAAGTATGATTCCAAACATTATATTTATTAACAATGAAAACAAATAAAACACAGATTCTAACTACCTATATACAGCTGGGTGTGTGTAGGTGTGTGTGTAGGATATGTGTAGGATTGTGAGTTAACTAGCTAGTAAAGCAAAGATTAGCATGCAGACCCTGTGTCTGTGGCAGAGCTAACGTTGGTTTACAGGTTGATAACGGCTCCTAATATCATTATCTATAGAACTCAATCAGTGTAACAGAATCAACACATCTTCATAAAGTTAAACAGTTCTATCATAGCATCAGGTTTAACTAATCTCAGGTAAAGCCCAGTTGTTCCCACTTCCTTGAAGGAGTTCAGTTGTTGTCCTGCTGGAGGGAAGCTGGTGTCTTCTCCTGTAGTTAGCACCTCCTGCTAACTGTGGTTGCTGGTTCTGCAGGCTGAGGAGAAGAAGATGAAGTTGATGTTTCAGGAGTCCTTCTTTGCAGCTCCTGGTTGTTCCTTTTGTCCAGACTGAGGAGCTGGTCGCTCAGGTCTGTGATGGTTTTCCTGGTTGATGGGAGATCAGACTCTGGGTGCTGGTCTCTGGGTCAGGGGAAGGTCTGACCCTCGTGGTGGGTCAGCAGAGGAGTTGAGGAGTGAAGGCCTCTAGTTGCAGGCCTCTGGTGTTAGCTGGATGCTAACGCTGGGTGAGCTGAGCTGCTGGAATGCAGCTCCTCCTTGGTGTTCACAGGAGAAGTTTTGGTTGAAGGTTGGGGGATTCGAAGGTGTCAATCCTGGTAGATTGCGAAAAAAAACAAAACGCAAAAACCCCCAAAACAACAACAATACATTATAGCTGATTAATGTTCAGTGTTAGAGTGGCTCTCTGACACTCCAGCATCGCCACTGCATCGCCTCCACACTTTCCCTCCAAATGCAGAAGTGAAGGCAGGCTGCTCCTGAGTAGAAAACGTAGACACGAGGTAAAGACCGACCCCGGTGCTCCTCGTAGCGCTAACTCCCCTCGCCGCTCTTTCAGGACCAACACCAAAGAAAAGAAAAGAAAACAACCAGTGCAAAGCTGAGGAAGCTAACATCAGAGGATTCAGTGTTAAAGGTGAAGTTAATATGTTGAATAATTTTCAAAGCAAAAGTTATGGCCAGTTTAATATGCTCGTCTTGGGTTTATTAATATGAATGTTGGACCAAAACATTTCATGTCATTCAAATACAGTTGAATAAAAAGCGTCAAAGTGGAAGTAAAACCCTTTTTCTTTTTCTACACTTGGTTGGGTAGATATTGCCTGTGACCAAGCTGGAGGTCTGGGATCTGGGCTGGAGAAGGTTGGAGACCACTGGTCTAAAGGAAGCATCAGTGTTTCCTATGCTAAAGGAGGTTCTAAAGGAAGCATCAGTGTTTCCTATGCTAAAGGAGGTTCTAAAGGAAGCATCAGTGTTTCCTATGCTAAAGGAGGTTCTAAAGGAAGCATATGTGTTTCCTATACTAAAGGAGGTTCTAAAGGAAGCATCAGTGTTTCCTATGCTAAAGGAGGTTCTAAAGGAAGCATCAGTGTTTCCTATGCTAAAGGAGGTTCTAAAGGAAGCATCAGTGTTTCCTATGCTAAAGGAGGGTCTAAAGGAAGCATCAGTGTTTCCTATGCTAAAGGAGGTTCTAAAGGAAGCATCAGTGCTATCCTAGGCTAAAGGAGGTTCTAAAGGAAGCATCAGTGTTTCCTATGCTAAAGGAGGTTCTAAAGGAAGCATCAGTGCTATCCTAGGCTAAAGGAGGTTCTAAAGGAAGCATCAGTGTTTCCTATGCTAAAGGAGGTTCTAAAGGAAGCATCAGTGCTATCCTAGGCTAAAGGAGGTTCTAAAGTAAGCATCAGTGTTTCCTATGCTAAAGGAGGTTCTAAAGGAAGCATCAGTGTTTCCTATGCTAAAGGAGGTTCTAAAGGAAGCATCAGTACTATACTATGCTAAAGGAGGATCTAAAGGAAGCATCAGTGTTTCCTATGCTAAAGGAGGTTCTAAAGGAAGCATCAGTGCTATACTATGCTAAAGGAGGATCTAAAGGAAGCATCAGTGTTTCCTATGCTAAAGGAGGTTCTAAAGGAAGCATCAGTGCTATCCTATGCTAAAGGAGGTTCTAAAGGAAGCATCAGTGTTTCCTATGCTAAAGGAGGTTCTAAAGGAAGCATCAGTGTTTCCTATGCTAAAGGAGGTTCTAAAGGAAGCATCAGTGCTATACTATGCTAAAGGAGGATATAAAGGAAGCATCAGTGTTTCCTATGCTAAAGGAGGTTCTAAAGGAAGCATCAGTGCTATACTATGCTAAAGGAGGATCTAAAGGAAGCATCAGTGTTTCCTATGCTAAAGGAGGTTCTAAAGGAAGCATCAGTGCTATCCTATGCTAAAGGAGGATCTAAAGGAAGCATCAGTGCTATACTATGCTAAAGGAGGATCTAAAGGAAGCACCAGTGCTATACTACGCTAAAGGAGGATCTAAAGGAAGCATCAGTGTTTCCTATGCTAAAGGAGGCTCTAAAGGAAGCATCAGTGTTTCCTATGCTAAAGGAGGGTCTAAAGGAAGCATCAGTGCTATACTATGCTAAAGGAGGATCTAAAGGAAGCATCAGTGTTTCCTATGCTAAAGGAGGTTCTAAAGGAAGCATCAGTGTTTCCTATGCTAAAGGAGGTTCTAAAGGAAGCATCAGTGCTATACTATGCTAAAGGAGGATCTAAAGGAAACATCAGTGTTTCCTATGCTAAAGGAGGTTCTAAAGGAAGCATCAGTGCTATACTATGCTAAAGGAGGATCTAAAGGAAGCATCAGTGTTTCCTATGCTAAAGGAGGTTCTAAAGGAAGCATCAGTGCTATCCTATGCTAAAGGAGGATCTAAAGGAAGCATCAGTGCTATACTATGCTAAAGGAGGATCTAAAGGAAGCACCAGTGCTATACTATGCTAAAGGAGGATCTAAAGGAAGCATCAGTGTTTCCTATGCTAAAGGAGGCTCTAAAGGAAGCATCAGTGTTTCCTATGCTAAAGGAGGTTCTAAAGGAAGCATCAGTGTTTCCTATGCTAAAGGAGGTTCTAAAGGAAGCATCAGTGTTTCCTATGCTAAAGGAGGTTCTAAAGGAAGCATATGTGTTTCCTATACTAAAGGAGGTTCTAAAGGAAGCATCAGTGTTTCCTATGCTAAAGGAGGTTCTAAAGGAAGCATCAGTGTTTCCTATGCTAAAGGAGGTTCTAAAGGAAGCATCAGTGTTTCCTATGCTAAAGGAGGGTCTAAAGGAAGCATCAGTGTTTCCTATGCTAAAGGAGGTTCTAAAGGAAGCATCAGTGCTATCCTAGGCTAAAGGAGGTTCTAAAGGAAGCATCAGTGTTTCCTATGCTAAAGGAGGTTCTAAAGGAAGCATCAGTGCTATCCTAGGCTAAAGGAGGTTCTAAAGGAAGCATCAGTGTTTCCTATGCTAAAGGAGGTTCTAAAGGAAGCATCAGTGCTATCCTAGGCTAAAGGAGGTTCTAAAGTAAGCATCAGTGTTTCCTATGCTAAAGGAGGTTCTAAAGGAAGCATCAGTGTTTCCTATGCTAAAGGAGGTTCTAAAGGAAGCATCAGTACTATACTATGCTAAAGGAGGATCTAAAGGAAGCATCAGTGTTTCCTATGCTAAAGGAGGTTCTAAAGGAAGCATCAGTGCTATACTATGCTAAAGGAGGATCTAAAGGAAGCATCAGTGTTTCCTATGCTAAAGGAGGTTCTAAAGGAAGCATCAGTGCTATCCTATGCTAAAGGAGGTTCTAAAGGAAGCATCAGTGTTTCCTATGCTAAAGGAGGTTCTAAAGGAAGCATCAGTGTTTCCTATGCTAAAGGAGGTTCTAAAGGAAGCATCAGTGCTATACTATGCTAAAGGAGGATATAAAGGAAGCATCAGTGTTTCCTATGCTAAAGGAGGTTCTAAAGGAAGCATCAGTGCTATACTATGCTAAAGGAGGATCTAAAGGAAGCATCAGTGTTTCCTATGCTAAAGGAGGTTCTAAAGGAAGCATCAGTGCTATCCTATGCTAAAGGAGGATCTAAAGGAAGCATCAGTGCTATACTATGCTAAAGGAGGATCTAAAGGAAGCACCAGTGCTATACTACGCTAAAGGAGGATCTAAAGGAAGCATCAGTGTTTCCTATGCTAAAGGAGGCTCTAAAGGAAGCATCAGTGTTTCCTATGCTAAAGGAGGGTCTAAAGGAAGCATCAGTGCTATACTATGCTAAAGGAGGATCTAAAGGAAGCATCAGTGTTTCCTATGCTAAAGGAGGTTCTAAAGGAAGCATCAGTGTTTCCTATGCTAAAGGAGGTTCTAAAGGAAGCATCAGTGCTATACTATGCTAAAGGAGGATCTAAAGGAAACATCAGTGTTTCCTATGCTAAAGGAGGTTCTAAAGGAAGCATCAGTGCTATACTATGCTAAAGGAGGATCTAAAGGAAGCATCAGTGTTTCCTATGCTAAAGGAGGTTCTAAAGGAAGCATCAGTGCTATCCTATGCTAAAGGAGGATCTAAAGGAAGCATCAGTGCTATACTATGCTAAAGGAGGATCTAAAGGAAGCACCAGTGCTATACTATGCTAAAGGAGGATCTAAAGGAAGCATCAGTGTTTCCTATGCTAAAGGAGGCTCTAAAGGAAGCATCAGTGTTTCCTATGCTAAAGGAGGGTCTAAAGGAAGCATCAGTGCTATACTATGCTAAAGGAGGATCTAAAGGAAGCATCAGTGTTTCCAATGCTAAAGGAGGTTCTAAAGGAAGCATCAGTGCTATACTATGCTAAAGGAGGTTCTAAAGGAAGCATCAGTGTTTCCTACGCTAAAGGAGGTTCTAAAGGAAGCATCAGTGCTATCCTATGCTAAAGGAGGATCTAAAGGAAGCATCAGTGCTATACTATGCTAAAGGAGGATCTAAAGGAAGCATCAGTGTTTCCTATGCTAAAGGAGGTTCTAAAGGAAGCATCAGTGCTATCCTATGCTAAAGGAGGATCTAAAGGAAGCATCAGTGTTTCCTATGCTAAAGGAGGTTCTAAAGGAAGCATCAGTGCTATACTATGCTAAAGGAGGATCTAAAGGAAGCATCAGTGTTTCCTATGCTAAAGGAGGTTCTAAAGGAAGCATCAGTGCTATACTATGCTAAAGGAGGTTCTAAAGGAAGCATCAGTGTTTCCTATGCTAAAGGAGGTTCTAAAGGAAGCATCAGTGCTATCCTATGCTAAAGGAGGATCTAAAGGAAGCATCAGTGCTATACTATGCTAAAGGAGGATCTAAAGGAAGCATCAGTGTTTCCTATGCTAAAGGAGGTTCTAAAGGAAGCATCAGTGCTATCCTATGCTAAAGGAGGATCTAAAGGAAGCATCAGTGTTTCCTATGCTAAAGGAGGTTCTAAAGGAAGCACCAGTGCTATACTACGCTAAAGGAGGATCTAAAGGAAGCATCAGTGTTTCCTATGCTAAAGGAGGCTCTAAAGGAAGCATCAGTGTTTCCTATGCTAAAGGAGGGTCTAAAGGAAGCATCAGTGCTATACTATGCTAAAGGAGGATCTAAAGGAAGCATCAGTGTTTCCTATGCTATAGGAGGTTCTAAAGGAAGCATCAGTGTTTCCTATGCTAAAGGAGGTTCTAAAGGAAGCATCAGTGCTATACTATGCTAAAGGAGGATCTAAAGGAAACATCAGTGTTTCCTATGCTAAAGGAGGTTCTAAAGGAAGCATCAGTGCTATACTATGCTAAAGGAGGATATAAAGGAAGCATCAGTGTTTCCTATGCTAAAGGAGGTTCTAAAGGAAGCATCAGTGCTATCCTATGCTAAAGGAGGATCTAAAGGAAGCATCAGTGCTATACTATGCTAAAGGAGGATCTAAAGGAAGCACCAGTGCTATACTATGCTAAAGGAGGATCTAAAGGAAGCATCAGTGTTTCCTATGCTAAAGGAGGCTCTAAAGGAAGCATCAGTGTTTCCTATGCTAAAGGAGGTTCTAAAGGAAGCATCAGTGTTTCCTATGCTAAAGGAGGTTCTAAAGGAAGCATCAGTGTTTCCTATGCTAAAGGAGGTTCTAAAGGAAGCATATGTGTTTCCTATACTAAAGGAGGTTCTAAAGGAAGCATCAGTGTTTCCTATGCTAAAGGAGGTTCTAAAGGAAGCATCAGTGTTTCCTATGCTAAAGGAGGTTCTAAAGGAAGCATCAGTGTTTCCTATGCTAAAGGAGGGTCTAAAGGAAGCATCAGTGTTTCCTATGCTAAAGGAGGTTCTAAAGGAAGCATCAGTGCTATCCTAGGCTAAAGGAGGTTCTAAAGGAAGCATCAGTGTTTCCTATGCTAAAGGAGGTTCTAAAGGAAGCATCAGTGCTATCCTAGGCTAAAGGAGGTTCTAAAGGAAGCATCAGTGTTTCCTATGCTAAAGGAGGTTCTAAAGGAAGCATCAGTGCTATCCTAGGCTAAAGGAGGTTCTAAAGTAAGCATCAGTGTTTCCTATGCTAAAGGAGGTTCTAAAGGAAGCATCAGTGTTTCCTATGCTAAAGGAGGTTCTAAAGGAAGCATCAGTACTATACTATGCTAAAGGAGGATCTAAAGGAAGCATCAGTGTTTCCTATGCTAAAGGAGGTTCTAAAGGAAGCATCAGTGCTATACTATGCTAAAGGAGGATCTAAAGGAAGCATCAGTGTTTCCTATGCTAAAGGAGGTTCTAAAGGAAGCATCAGTGCTATCCTATGCTAAAGGAGGTTCTAAAGGAAGCATCAGTGTTTCCTATGCTAAAGGAGGTTCTAAAGGAAGCATCAGTGTTTCCTATGCTAAAGGAGGTTCTAAAGGAAGCATCAGTGCTATACTATGCTAAAGGAGGATATAAAGGAAGCATCAGTGTTTCCTATGCTAAAGGAGGTTCTAAAGGAAGCATCAGTGCTATACTATGCTAAAGGAGGATCTAAAGGAAGCATCAGTGTTTCCTATGCTAAAGGAGGTTCTAAAGGAAGCATCAGTGCTATCCTATGCTAAAGGAGGATCTAAAGGAAGCATCAGTGCTATACTATGCTAAAGGAGGATCTAAAGGAAGCACCAGTGCTATACTACGCTAAAGGAGGATCTAAAGGAAGCATCAGTGTTTCCTATGCTAAAGGAGGCTCTAAAGGAAGCATCAGTGTTTCCTATGCTAAAGGAGGGTCTAAAGGAAGCATCAGTGCTATACTATGCTAAAGGAGGATCTAAAGGAAGCATCAGTGTTTCCTATGCTAAAGGAGGTTCTAAAGGAAGCATCAGTGTTTCCTATGCTAAAGGAGGTTCTAAAGGAAGCATCAGTGCTATACTATGCTAAAGGAGGATCTAAAGGAAACATCAGTGTTTCCTATGCTAAAGGAGGTTCTAAAGGAAGCATCAGTGCTATACTATGCTAAAGGAGGATCTAAAGGAAGCATCAGTGTTTCCTATGCTAAAGGAGGTTCTAAAGGAAGCATCAGTGCTATCCTATGCTAAAGGAGGATCTAAAGGAAGCATCAGTGCTATACTATGCTAAAGGAGGATCTAAAGGAAGCACCAGTGCTATACTATGCTAAAGGAGGATCTAAAGGAAGCATCAGTGTTTCCTATGCTAAAGGAGGCTCTAAAGGAAGCATCAGTGTTTCCTATGCTAAAGGAGGGTCTAAAGGAAGCATCAGTGCTATACTATGCTAAAGGAGGATCTAAAGGAAGCATCAGTGTTTCCAATGCTAAAGGAGGTTCTAAAGGAAGCATCAGTGCTATACTATGCTAAAGGAGGTTCTAAAGGAAGCATCAGTGTTTCCTACGCTAAAGGAGGTTCTAAAGGAAGCATCAGTGCTATCCTATGCTAAAGGAGGATCTAAAGGAAGCATCAGTGCTATACTATGCTAAAGGAGGATCTAAAGGAAGCATCAGTGTTTCCTATGCTAAAGGAGGTTCTAAAGGAAGCATCAGTGCTATCCTATGCTAAAGGAGGATCTAAAGGAAGCATCAGTGTTTCCTATGCTAAAGGAGGTTCTAAAGGAAGCATCAGTGCTATACTATGCTAAAGGAGGATCTAAAGGAAGCATCAGTGTTTCCTATGCTAAAGGAGGTTCTAAAGGAAGCATCAGTGCTATACTATGCTAAAGGAGGTTCTAAAGGAAGCATCAGTGTTTCCTATGCTAAAGGAGGTTCTAAAGGAAGCATCAGTGCTATCCTATGCTAAAGGAGGATCTAAAGGAAGCATCAGTGCTATACTATGCTAAAGGAGGATCTAAAGGAAGCATCAGTGTTTCCTATGCTAAAGGAGGTTCTAAAGGAAGCATCAGTGCTATCCTATGCTAAAGGAGGATCTAAAGGAAGCATCAGTGTTTCCTATGCTAAAGGAGGTTCTAAAGGAAGCATCAGTGCTATACTATGCTAAAGGAGGATCTAAAGGAAGCATCAGTGTTTCATATGCTAAAGGAGGTTCTAAAGGAAGCATCAGTGCTATACTATGCTAAAGGAGGTTCTAAAGGAAGCATCAGTGTTTCCTATGCTAAAGGGGGTTCTAAAGGAAGCATCAGTGCTATCCTATGCTAAAGGAGGATCTAAAGGAAGCATCAGTGCTATACTATGCTAAAGGAGGATCTAAAGGAAGCATCAGTGTTTCCTATGCTAAAGGAGGTTCTAAGGGAAGCATCAGTGCTATCCTATGCTAAAGGAGGTTCTAAAGGAAGCATCAGTGCTATACTATGCTAAAGGAGGATCTAAAGGAAGCATCAGTGTTTCCTATGCTAAAGGAGGTTCTAAAGGAAGCATCAGTGCTATACTATGCTAAAGGAGGTTCTAAAGGAAGCATCAGTGTTTCCTATGCTAAAGGAGGTTCTAAAGGAAGCATCAGTGCTATACTATGCTAAAGGAGGATCTAAAGGAAGCATCAGTGTTTTCTATGCTAAAGGAGGTTCTAAAGGAAGCATCAGTGCTATCCTATGCTAAAGGTGGATCTAAAGGAAGCATCAGTGTTTCCTATGCTAAAGGAGGTTCTAAAGGAAGCATCAGTGCTATACTATGCTAAAGGAGGATCTAAAGGAAGCATCAGTGTTTCCTATGCTAAAGGAGGTTCTAAAGGAAGCATCAGTGCTATACTATGCTAAAGGAGGTTCTAAAGGAAGCATCAGTGTTCCCTATGCTAAAGGAGGTTCTAAAGGAAGCATCAGTGCTATACTATGCTAAAGGAGGATCTAAAGGAAGCATCAGTGTTTCCTATGCTAAAGGAGGTTCTAAAGGAAGCATCAGTGTTATCCTATGCTAAAGGAGGATCTAAAGGAAGCATCAGTGCTATACTATGCTAAAGGAGGATCTAAAGGAAGCATCAGTGCTATACTATGCTAAAGGAGGATCTAAAGGAAGCATCAGTGTTCCCTATGCTAAAGGAGGCTCTAAAGGAAGCATCAGTATTTCCTATGCTAAATGAGGTTCTAAAGGAAGCATCAGTGCTATACTATGCTAAAGGAGGATCTAAAGGAAGCATCAGTGTTTCCTATGCTAAAGGAGGTTCTAAAGGAAGCATCAGTGCTATACTATGCTAAAGGAGGATCTAAAGGAAGCATCAGTGTTTCCTATGCTAAAGGAGGTTCTAAAGGAAGCATCAGTGCTATCCTATGCTAAAGGAGGATCTAAAGGAAGCATCAGTGTTTCCTATGCTAAAGGAGGTTCTAAAGGAAGCATCAGTGTTTCCTATGCTAAAGGAGGTTCTAAAGGAAGCATCAGTGCTATCCTATGCTAAAGGAGGATCTAAAGGAAGCATCAGTGTTTCCTATGCTAAAGGAGGTTCTAAAGGAAGCATCAGTGCTATCCTATGCTAAAGGAGGATCTAAAGGAAGCATCAGTGTTTCCTATGCTAAAGGAGGTTCTAAAGGAAGCATCAGTGCTATACTATGCTAAAGGAGGATCTAAAGGAAGCATCAGTGTTTCCTATGCTAAAGGAGGTTCTAAAGGAAGCATCAGTGCTATACTATGCTAAAGGAGGTTCTAAAGGAAGCATCAGTGTTTCCTATGCTAAAGGAGGTTCTAAAGGAAGCATCAGTGCTATCCTATGCTAAAGGAGGTTCTAAAGGAAGCATCAGTGCTATCCTATGCTAAAGGAGGATCTAAAGGAAGCATCAGTGCTATCCTATGCTAAAGGAGGATCTAAAGGAAGCATCAGTGCTATACTATGCTAAAGGAGGATCTAAAGGAAGCATCAGTGTTTCCTATGCTAAAGGAGGTTCTAAAGGAAGCATCAGTGCTATACTATGCTAAAGGAGGCTCTAAAGGAAGCATCAGTGCTATACTATGCTAAAGGAGGTTCTAAAGGAAGCATCAGTGCTATCCTATGCTAAAGGAGGTTCTAAAGGAAGCATCAGTGCTATCCTATGCTAAAGGAGGTTCTAAAGGAAGCATCAGTGCTATCCTATGCTAAAGGAGGATCTAAAGGAAGCATCAGTGCTATCCTATGCTAAAGGAGGATCTAAAGGAAGCATCAGTGTTTCCTATGCTAAAGGAGGTTCTAAAGGAAGCATCAGTGCTATACTATGCTAAAGGAGGATCTAAAGGAAGCATCAGTGTTTCCTATGCTAAAGGAGGTTCTAAAGGAAGCATCAGTGCTATCCTATGCTAAAGGAGGTTCTAAAGGAAGCATCAGTGTTTCCTATGCTAAAGGAGGTTCTAAAGGAAGCATCAGTGTTTCCTATGCCAAAGGAGGTTCTAAAGGAAGCATCAGTGCTATCCTATGCTAAAGGAGGATCTAAAGGAAGCATCAGTGCTATACTATGCTAAAGGAGGATCTAAAGGAAGCATCAGTGTTTCCTATGCTAAAGGAGGTTCTAAAGGAAGCATCAGTGTTTCCTATGCTAAAGGAGGCTCTAAAGGAAGCATCAGTGTTTCCTATGCTAAAGGAGGTTCTAAAGGAAGCATCAGTGCTATCCTATGCTAAAGGAGGTTCTAAAGGAAGCATCAGTGCTATCCTATGCTAAAGGAGGTTCTAAAGGAAGCATCAGTGCTATCCTATGCTAAAGGAGGTTCTAAAGGAAGCATCAGTGCTATCCTATGCTAAAGGAGGATCTAAAGGAAGCATCAGTGCTATCCTATGCTAAAGGAGGATCTAAAGGAAGCATCAGTGTTTCCTATGCTAAAGGAGGTTCTAAAGGAAGCATCAGTGCTATACTATGCTAAAGGAGGATCTAAAGGAAGCATCAGTGTTTCCTATGCTAAAGGAGGTTCTAAAGGAAGCATCAGTGCTATCCTATGCTAAAGGAGGTTCTAAAGGAAGCATCAGTGTTTCCTATGCTAAAGGAGGTTCTAAAGGAAGCATCAGTGTTTCCTATGCCAAAGGAGGTTCTAAAGGAAGCATCAGTGCTATCCTATGCTAAAGGAGGATCTAAAGGAAGCATCAGTGCTATACTATGCTAAAGGAGGATCTAAAGGAAGCATCAGTGTTTCATATGCCAAAGGAGGTTCTAAAGGAAGGATCAGTGCTATCCTATGCTAAAGGAGGATCTAAAGGAAGCACCAGTGCTATACTATGCTAAAGGAGGATCTAAAGGAAGCATCAGTGTTTCCTATGCTAAAGGAGGCTCTAAAGGAAGCATCAGTGTTTCCTATGCTAAAGGAGGGTCTCAAGGAAGCATCAGTGCTATACTATGCTAAAGGAGGATCTAAAGGAAGCATCAGTGTTTCCTATGCTAAAGGAGGTTCTAAAGGAAGCATCAGTGTTTCCTATGCTAAAGGAGGTTCTAAAGGAAGCATCAGTGCTATACTATGCTAAAGGAGGATCTAAAGGAAACATCAGTGTTTCCTATGCTAAAGGAGGTTCTAAAGGAAGCATCAGTGCTATACTATGCTAAAGGAGGATCTAAAGGAAGCATCAGTGTTTCCTATGCTAAAGGAGGTTCTAAAGGAAGCATCAGTGCTATCCTATGCTAAAGGAGGATCTAAAGGAAGCATCAGTGCTATACTATGCTAAAGGAGGATCTAAAGGAAGCACCAGTGCTATACTATGCTAAAGGAGGATCTAAAGGAAGCATCAGTGTTTCCTATGCTAAAGGAGGCTCTAAAGGAAGCATCAGTGTTTCCTATGCTAAAGGCGGGTCTAAAGGAAGCATCAGTGCTATACTATGCTAAAGGAGGATCTAAAGGAAGCATCAGTGTTTCCTATGCTAAAGGAGGTTCTAAAGGAAGCATCAGTGCTATACTATGCTAAAGGAGGTTCTAAAGGAAGCATCAGTGTTTCCTACGCTAAAGGAGGTTCTAAAGGAAGCATCAGTGCTATCCTATGCTAAAGGAGGATCTAAAGGAAGCATCAGTGCTATACTATGCTAAAGGAGGATCTAAAGGAAGCATCAGTGTTTCCTATGCTAAAGGAGGTTCTAAAGGAAGCATCAGTGCTATCCTATGCTAAAGGAGGATCTAAAGGAAGCATCAGTGTTTCCTATGCTAAAGGAGGTTCTAAAGGAAGCATCAGTGTTTCCTATGCTAAAGGAGGTTCTAAAGGAAGCATCAGTGCTATACTATGCTAAAGGAGGTTCTAAAGGAAGCATCAGTGCTATACTATGCTAAAGGAGGTTCTAAAGGAAGCATCAGTGTTTCCTATGCTAAAGGAGGTTCTAAAGGAAGCATCAGTGCTATCCTATGCTAAAGGAGGATCTAAAGGAAGCATCAGTGCTATACTATGCTAAAGGAGGATCTAAAGGAAGCATCAGTGTTTCCTATGCTAAAGGAGGTTCTAAAGGAAGCATCAGTGCTATCCTATGCTAAAGGAGGATCTAAAGGAAGCATCAGTGTTTCCTATGCTAAAGGAGGTTCTAAAGGAAGCATCAGTGCTATACTATGCTAAAGGAGGATCTAAAGGAAGCATCAGTGTTTCCTATGCTAAAGGAGGTTCTAAAGGAAGCATCAGTGCTATACTATGCTAAAGGAGGTTCTAAAGGAAGCATCAGTGTTTCCTATGCTAAAGGAGGTTCTAAAGGAAGCATCAGTGCTATCCTATGCTAAAGGAGGTTCTAAAGGAAGCATCAGTGCTATCCTATGCTAAAGGAGGATCTAAAGGAAGCATCAGTGCTATCCTATGCTAAAGGAGGATCTAAAGGAAGCATCAGTGCTATACTATGCTAAAGGAGGATCTAAAGGAAGCATCAGTGTTTCCTATGCTAAAGGAGGTTCTAAAGGAAGCATCAGTGCTATACTATGCTAAAGGAGGCTCTAAAGGAAGCATCAGTGCTATACTATGCTAAAGGAGGTTCTAAAGGAAGCATCAGTGCTATCCTATGCTAAAGGAGGTTCTAAAGGAAGCATCAGTGCTATCCTATGCTAAAGGAGGTTCTAAAGGAAGCATCAGTGCTATCCTATGCTAAAGGAGGATCTAAAGGAAGCATCAGTGCTATCCTATGCTAAAGGAGGATCTAAAGGAAGCATCAGTGTTTCCTATGCTAAAGGAGGTTCTAAAGGAAGCATCAGTGCTATACTATGCTAAAGGAGGATCTAAAGGAAGCATCAGTGTTTCCTATGCTAAAGGAGGTTCTAAAGGAAGCATCAGTGCTATCCTATGCTAAAGGAGGTTCTAAAGGAAGCATCAGTGTTTCCTATGCTAAAGGAGGTTCTAAAGGAAGCATCAGTGTTTCCTATGCCAAAGGAGGTTCTAAAGGAAGCATCAGTGCTATCCTATGCTAAAGGAGGATCTAAAGGAAGCATCAGTGCTATACTATGCTAAAGGAGGATCTAAAGGAAGCATCAGTGTTTCCTATGCTAAAGGAGGTTCTAAAGGAAGCATCAGTGTTTCCTATGCTAAAGGAGGCTCTAAAGGAAGCATCAGTGTTTCCTATGCTAAAGGAGGTTCTAAAGGAAGCATCAGTGCTATCCTATGCTAAAGGAGGTTCTAAAGGAAGCATCAGTGCTATCCTATGCTAAAGGAGGTTCTAAAGGAAGCATCAGTGCTATCCTATGCTAAAGGAGGTTCTAAAGGAAGCATCAGTGCTATCCTATGCTAAAGGAGGATCTAAAGGAAGCATCAGTGCTATCCTATGCTAAAGGAGGATCTAAAGGAAGCATCAGTGTTTCCTATGCTAAAGGAGGTTCTAAAGGAAGCATCAGTGCTATACTATGCTAAAGGAGGATCTAAAGGAAGCATCAGTGTTTCCTATGCTAAAGGAGGTTCTAAAGGAAGCATCAGTGCTATCCTATGCTAAAGGAGGTTCTAAAGGAAGCATCAGTGTTTCCTATGCTAAAGGAGGTTCTAAAGGAAGCATCAGTGTTTCCTATGCCAAAGGAGGTTCTAAAGGAAGCATCAGTGCTATCCTATGCTAAAGGAGGATCTAAAGGAAGCATCAGTGCTATACTATGCTAAAGGAGGATCTAAAGGAAGCATCAGTGTTTCATATGCCAAAGGAGGTTCTAAAGGAAGGATCAGTGCTATCCTATGCTAAAGGAGGATCTAAAGGAAGCACCAGTGCTATACTATGCTAAAGGAGGATCTAAAGGAAGCATCAGTGTTTCCTATGCTAAAGGAGGCTCTAAAGGAAGCATCAGTGTTTCCTATGCTAAAGGAGGGTCTCAAGGAAGCATCAGTGCTATACTATGCTAAAGGAGGATCTAAAGGAAGCATCAGTGTTTCCTATGCTAAAGGAGGTTCTAAAGGAAGCATCAGTGTTTCCTATGCTAAAGGAGGTTCTAAAGGAAGCATCAGTGCTATACTATGCTAAAGGAGGATCTAAAGGAAACATCAGTGTTTCCTATGCTAAAGGAGGTTCTAAAGGAAGCATCAGTGCTATACTATGCTAAAGGAGGATCTAAAGGAAGCATCAGTGTTTCCTATGCTAAAGGAGGTTCTAAAGGAAGCATCAGTGCTATCCTATGCTAAAGGAGGATCTAAAGGAAGCATCAGTGCTATACTATGCTAAAGGAGGATCTAAAGGAAGCACCAGTGCTATACTATGCTAAAGGAGGATCTAAAGGAAGCATCAGTGTTTCCTATGCTAAAGGAGGCTCTAAAGGAAGCATCAGTGTTTCCTATGCTAAAGGCGGGTCTAAAGGAAGCATCAGTGCTATACTATGCTAAAGGAGGATCTAAAGGAAGCATCAGTGTTTCCTATGCTAAAGGAGGTTCTAAAGGAAGCATCAGTGCTATACTATGCTAAAGGAGGTTCTAAAGGAAGCATCAGTGTTTCCTACGCTAAAGGAGGTTCTAAAGGAAGCATCAGTGCTATCCTATGCTAAAGGAGGATCTAAAGGAAGCATCAGTGCTATACTATGCTAAAGGAGGATCTAAAGGAAGCATCAGTGTTTCCTATGCTAAAGGAGGTTCTAAAGGAAGCATCAGTGCTATCCTATGCTAAAGGAGGATCTAAAGGAAGCATCAGTGTTTCCTATGCTAAAGGAGGTTCTAAAGGAAGCATCAGTGTTTCCTATGCTAAAGGAGGTTCTAAAGGAAGCATCAGTGCTATACTATGCTAAAGGAGGTTCTAAAGGAAGCATCAGTGCTATACTATGCTAAAGGAGGTTCTAAAGGAAGCATCAGTGTTTCCTATGCTAAAGGAGGTTCTAAAGGAAGCATCAGTGCTATCCTATGCTAAAGGAGGATCTAAAGGAAGCATCAGTGCTATACTATGCTAAAGGAGGATCTAAAGGAAGCATCAGTGTTTCCTATGCTAAAGGAGGTTCTAAAGGAAGCATCAGTGCTATCCTATGCTAAAGGAGGATCTAAAGGAAGCATCAGTGTTTCCTATGCTAAAGGAGGTTCTAAAGGAAGCATCAGTGCTATACTATGCTAAAGGAGGATCTAAAGGAAGCATCAGTGTTTCATATGCTAAAGGAGGTTCTAAAGGAAGCATCAGTGCTATACTATGCTAAAGGAGGTTCTAAAGGAAGCATCAGTGTTTCCTATGCTAAAGGAGGTTCTAAAGGAAGCATCAGTGCTATCCTATGCTAAAGGAGGATCTAAAGGAAGCATCAGTGCTATACTATGCTAAAGGAGGATCTAAAGGAAGCATCAGTGTTTCCTATGCTAAAGGAGGTTCTAAAGGAAGCATCAGTGCTATCCTATGCTAAAGGAGGTTCTAAAGGAAGCATCAGTGCTATACTATGCTAAAGGAGGATCTAAAGGAAGCATCAGTGTTTCCTATGCTAAAGGAGGTTCTAAAGGAAGCATCAGTGCTATACTATGCTAAAGGAGGTTCTAAAGGAAGCATCAGTGTTTCCTATGCTAAAGGAGGTTCTAAAGGAAGCATCAGTGCTATCCTATGCTAAAGGAGGATCTAAAGGAAGCATCAGTGCTATACTATGCTAAAGGAGGATCTAAAGGAAGCATCAGTGTTTTCTATGCTAAAGGAGGTTCTAAAGGAAGCATCAGTGCTATCCTATGCTAAAGGAGGATCTAAAGGAAGCATCAGTGCTATACTATGCTAAAGGAGGATCTAAAGGAAGCATCAGTGTTTCCTATGCTAAAGGAGGTTCTAAAGGAAGCATCAGTGTTCCCTATGCTAAAGGAGGTTCTAAAGGAAGCATCAGTGCTATACTATGCTAAAGGAGGATCTAAAGGAAGCATCAGTGTTTCCTATGCTAAAGGAGGTTCTAAAGGAAGCATCAGTGTTATCCTATGCTAAAGGAGGATCTAAAGGAAGCATCAGTGCTATACTATGCTAAAGGAGGATCTAAAGGAAGCATCAGTGCTATACTATGCTAAAGGAGGATCTAAAGGAAGCATCAGTGTTCCCTATGCTAAAGGAGGCTCTAAAGGAAGCATCAGTATTTCCTATGCTAAATGAGGTTCTAAAGGAAGCATCAGTGCTATACTATGCTAAAGGAGGATCTAAAGGAAGCATCAGTGTTTCCTATGCTAAAGGAGGTTCTAAAGGAAGCATCAGTGCTATCCTATGCTAAAGGAGGATCTAAAGGAAGCATCAGTGTTTCCTATGCTAAAGGAGGTTCTAAAGGAAGCATCAGTGTTTCCTATGCTAAAGGAGGTTCTAAAGGAAGCATCAGTGCTATCCTATGCTAAAGGAGGATCTAAAGGAAGCATCAGTGTTTCCTATGCTAAAGGAGGTTCTAAAGGAAGCATCAGTGCTATCCTATGCTAAAGGAGGATCTAAAGGAAGCATCAGTGTTTCCTATGCTAAAGGAGGTTCTAAAGGAAGCATCAGTGCTATACTATGCTAAAGGAGGATCTAAAGGAAGCATCAGTGTTTCCTATGCTAAAGGAGGTTCTAAAGGAAGCATCAGTGCTATACTATGCTAAAGGAGGTTCTAAAGGAAGCATCAGTGTTTCCTATGCTAAAGGAGGTTCTAAAGGAAGCATCAGTGCTATCCTATGCTAAAGGAGGTTCTAAAGGAAGCATCAGTGCTATCCTATGCTAAAGGAGGATCTAAAGGAAGCATCAGTGCTATCCTATGCTAAAGGAGGATCTAAAGGAAGCATCAGTGCTATACTATGCTAAAGGAGGATCTAAAGGAAGCATCAGTGTTTCCTATGCTAAAGGAGGTTCTAAAGGAAGCATCAGTGCTATACTATGCTAAAGGAGGCTCTAAAGGAAGCATCAGTGCTATACTATGCTAAAGGAGGTTCTAAAGGAAGCATCAGTGCTATCCTATGCTAAAGGAGGTTCTAAAGGAAGCATCAGTGCTATCCTATGCTAAAGGAGGTTCTAAAGGAAGCATCAGTGCTATCCTATGCTAAAGGAGGATCTAAAGGAAGCATCAGTGCTATCCTATGCTAAAGGAGGATCTAAAGGAAGCATCAGTGTTTCCTATGCTAAAGGAGGTTCTAAAGGAAGCATCAGTGCTATACTATGCTAAAGGAGGATCTAAAGGAAGCATCAGTGTTTCCTATGCTAAAGGAGGTTCTAAAGGAAGCATCAGTGCTATCCTATGCTAAAGGAGGTTCTAAAGGAAGCATCAGTGTTTCCTATGCTAAAGGAGGTTCTAAAGGAAGCATCAGTGTTTCCTATGCCAAAGGAGGTTCTAAAGGAAGCATCAGTGCTATCCTATGCTAAAGGAGGATCTAAAGGAAGCATCAGTGCTATACTATGCTAAAGGAGGATCTAAAGGAAGCATCAGTGTTTCCTATGCTAAAGGAGGTTCTAAAGGAAGCATCAGTGTTTCCTATGCTAAAGGAGGCTCTAAAGGAAGCATCAGTGTTTCCTATGCTAAAGGAGGTTCTAAAGGAAGCATCAGTGCTATCCTATGCTAAAGGAGGTTCTAAAGGAAGCATCAGTGCTATCCTATGCTAAAGGAGGTTCTAAAGGAAGCATCAGTGCTATCCTATGCTAAAGGAGGTTCTAAAGGAAGCATCAGTGCTATCCTATGATAAAGGAGGATCTAAAGGAAGCATCAGTGCTATCCTATGCTAAAGGAGGATCTAAAGGAAGCATCAGTGTTTCCTATGCTAAAGGAGGTTCTAAAGGAAGCATCAGTGCTATACTATGCTAAAGGAGGATCTAAAGGAAGCATCAGTGTTTCCTATGCTAAAGGAGGTTCTAAAGGAAGCATCAGTGCTATCCTATGCTAAAGGAGGTTCTAAAGGAAGCATCAGTGTTTCCTATGCTAAAGGAGGTTCTAAAGGAAGCATCAGTGTTTCCTATGCCAAAGGAGGTTCTAAAGGAAGCATCAGTGCTATCCTATGCTAAAGGAGGATCTAAAGGAAGCATCAGTGCTATACTATGCTAAAGGAGGATCTAAAGGAAGCATCAGTGTTTCATATGCCAAAGGAGGTTCTAAAGGAAGGATCAGTGCTATCCTATGCTAAAGGAGGATCTAAAGGAAGCATCAGTGCTATCCTATGCTAAAGGAGGATCTAAAGGAAGCATCAGTGTTTCCTATGCTAAAGGAGGTTCTAAAGGAAGCATCAGTGCTATACTATGCTAAAGGAGGATCTAAAGGAAGCATCAGTGTTTCCTATGCTAAAGGAGGTTCTAAAGGAAGCATCAGTGCTATCCTATGCTAAAGGAGGTTCTAAAGGAAGCATCAGTGCTATCCTATGCTAAAGGAGGTTCTAAAGGAAGCATCAGTGCTATCCTATGCTAAAGGAGGATCTAAAGGAAGCATCAGTGCTATCCTGTGCTAAAGGAGGATCTAAAGGAAGCATCAGTGTTTCCTATGCTAAAGGAGGTTCTAAAGGAAGCATCAGTGCTATACTATGCTAAATGAGGATCTAAAGGAAGCATCAGTGTTTCCTATGCTAAAGGAGGTTCTAAAGGAAGCATCAGTGCTATCCTATGCTAAAGGAGGTTCTAAAGGAAGCATCAGTGTTTCCTATGCTAAAGGAGGTTCTAAAGGAAGCATCAGTGTTTCCTATGCTAAAGGAGGTTCTAAAGGAAGCATCAGTGCTATCCTATGCTAAAGGAGGATCTAAAGGAAGCATCAGTGTTTCCTATGCTAAAGGAGGTTCTAAAGGAAGCATCAGTGTTTCCTATGCTAAAGGAGGCTCTAAAGGAAGCATCAGTGTTTCCTATGCTAAAGGAGGGTCTAAAGGAAGCATCAGTGCTATCCTATGCTAAAGGAGGATCTAAAGGAAGCATCAGTGTTTCCTATGCTAAAGGAGGTTCTAAAGGAAGCATCAGTGCTATACTATGCTAAAGGAGGATCTAAAGGAAGCATCAGTGTTTCCTATGCTAAAGGAGGTTCTAAAGGAAGCATCAGTGCTATACTATGCTAAAGGAGGCTCTAAAGGAAGCATCAGTGTTTCCTATGCTAAAGGAGGTTCTAAAGGAAGCATCAGTGCTATACTATGCTAAAGGAGGCTCTAAAGGAAGCATCAGTGCTATCCTATGCTAAAGGAGGTTCTAAAGGAAGCATCAGTGCTATCCTATGCTAAAGGAGGATCTAAAGGAAGCATCAGTGTTTCCTATGCTAAAGGAGGTTCTAAAGGAAGCATCAGTGTTTCCTATGCTAAAGGAGGTTCTAAAGGAAGCATCAGTGTTTCCTATGCTAAAGGAGGCTCTAAAGGAAGCATCAGTGTTTCCTATGCTAAAGGAGGGTCTAAAGGAAGCATCAGTGCTGTCCTATGCTAAAGGAGGATCTAAAGGAAGCATCAGTGTTTCCTATGCTAAAGGAGGTTCTAAAGGAAGCATCAGTGCTATACTATGCTAAAGGAGGATCTAAAGGAAGCATCAGTGTTTCCTATGCTAAAGGAGGTTCTAAAGGAAGCATCAGTGCTATACTATGCTAAAGGAGGCTCTAAAGGAAGCATCAGTGCTATCCTATGCTAAAGGAGGTTCTAAAGGAAGCATCAGTGCTATCCTATGCTAAAGGAGGTTCTAAAGGAAGCATCAGTGCTATCCTATGCTAAAGGAGGATCTAAAGGAAGCATCAGTGCTATCCTGTGCTAAAGGAGGATCTAAAGGAAGCATCAGTGTTTCCTATGCTAAAGGAGGTTCTAAAGGAAGCATCAGTGCTATACTATGCTAAAGGAGGATCTAAAGGAAGCATCAGTGTTTCCTATGCTAAAGGAGGTTCTAAAGGAAGCATCAGTGCTATCCTATGCTAAAGGAGGTTCTAAAGGAAGCATCAGTGTTTCCTATGCTAAAGGAGGTTCTAAAGGAAGCATCAGTGCTATACTATGCTAAAGGAGGATCTAAAGGAAGCATCAGTGTTTCCTATGCTAAAGGCGGGTCTAAAGGAAGCATCAGTGCTATACTATGCTAAAGGAGGATCTAAAGGAAGCATCAGT
Source organism: Blennius ocellaris (assembly GCF_963422515.1). NCBI lineage: Eukaryota > Metazoa > Chordata > Actinopteri > Blenniiformes > Blenniidae > Blennius > Blennius ocellaris. The sequence continues at coordinate 26,451,728 of NC_137664.1, read as the reverse complement.
GTTTCCTATGCTAAAGGAGGTTCTAAAGGAAGCATCAGTGCTATACTATGCTAAAGGAGGTTCTAAAGGAAGCATCAGTGTTTCCTACGCTAAAGGAGGTTCTAAAGGAAGCATCAGTGCTATCCTATGCTAAAGGAGGATCTAAAGGAAGCATCAGTGCTATACTATGCTAAAGGAGGATCTAAAGGAAGCATCAGTGTTTCCTATGCTAAAGGAGGTTCTAAAGGAAGCATCAGTGCTATCCTATGCTAAAGGAGGATCTAAAGGAAGCATCAGTGTTTCCTATGCTAAAGGAGGTTCTAAAGGAAGCATCAGTGTTTCCTATGCTAAAGGAGGTTCTAAAGGAAGCATCAGTGCTATACTATGCTAAAGGAGGTTCTAAAGGAAGCATCAGTGCTATACTATGCTAAAGGAGGTTCTAAAGGAAGCATCAGTGCTATCCTATGCTAAAGGAGGTTCTAAAGGAAGCATCAGTGCTATCCTATGCTAAAGGAGGATCTAAAGGAAGCATCAGTGCTATCCTGTGCTAAAGGAGGATCTAAAGGAAGCATCAGTGTTTCCTATGCTAAAGGAGGTTCTAAAGGAAGCATCAGTGCTATACTATGCTAAAGGAGGATCTAAAGGAAGCATCAGTGTTTCCTATGCTAAAGGAGGTTCTAAAGGAAGCATCAGTGCTATCCTATGCTAAAGGAGGTTCTAAAGGAAGCATCAGTGTTTCCTATGCTAAAGGAGGTTCTAAAGGAAGCATCAGTGTTTCCTATGCTAAAGGAGGTTCTAAAGGAAGCATCAGTGCTATCCTATGCTAAAGGAGGATCTAAAGGAAGCATCAGTGTTTCCTATGCTAAAGGAGGTTCTAAAGGAAGCATCAGTGTTTCCTATGCTAAAGGAGGCTCTAAAGGAAGCATCAGTGTTTCCTATGCTAAAGGAGGTTCTAAAGGAAGCATCAGTGCTATCCTATGCTAAAGGAGGATCTAAAGGAAGCATCAGTGCTATACTATGCTAAAGGAGGATCTAAAGGAAGCATCAGTGTTTCCTATGCTAAAGGAGGTTCTAAAGGAAGCATCAGTGTTTCCTATGCTAAAGGAGGCTCTAAAGGAAGCATCAGTGTTTCCTATGCTAAAGGAGGGTCTAAAGGAAGCATCAGTGCTATCCTATGCTAAAGGAGGATCTAAAGGAAGCATCAGTGTTTCCTATGCTAAAGGAGGTTCTAAAGGAAGCATCAGTGCTATACTATGCTAAAGGAGGATCTAAAGGAAGCATCAGTGTTTCCTATGCTAAAGGAGGTTCTAAAGGAAGCATCAGTGCTATACTATGCTAAAGGAGGATCTAAAGGAAGCATCAGTGTTTCCTATGCTAAAGGAGGTTCTAAAGGAAGCATCAGTGCTATACTATGCTAAAGGAGGCTCTAAAGGAAGCATCAGTGCTATCCTATGCTAAAGGAGGTTCTAAAGGAAGCATCAGTGCTATCCTATGCTAAAGGAGGTTCTAAAGGAAGCATCAGTGCTATCCTATGCTAAAGGAGGTTCTAAAGGAAGCATCAGTGCTATCCTATGCTAAAGGAGGATCTAAAGGAAGCATCAGTGCTATACTATGCTAAAGGAGGTTCTAAAGGAAGCATCAGTGTTTCCTATGCTAAAGGAGGATCTAAAGGAAGCATCAGTGTTTCCTATGCTAAAGGAGGTTCTAAAGGAAGCATCAGTGCTATCGTTAACCACGTACAAATACTGATTAAAGGTTCGGTCCCAGGAAGTCAGCAAAAGAACACAGTGCAAAGTAACTCCACAGTACAAACGCAGTCATTTTTAATTACTTGAAGAAGATGTGCTGTATTTTAATCCAGTAGTCAAGACATTTACATCCCTCTGAACAAATGTGGATTGACAGCAGACACACAGACCATTGAGATCAGCATCCATACTGAAAGCAGAAAGAAAAGGAATGAAGCCAGCAGAAGCAGGAACACTACAGAACTTGAGGCGCCACCTTTTCTAGCTAAAGTACTTTAATGTCACTGAGAAGTTTACTAGCCATTGGATATAATACAAGCTAAACCTACACGTTGATATTCAACATATGCAGTTGGTGCTGATCTACACTGAGCATCAGTCTAATGGGGGATGAGGACAAGTGTCTGAGCATCAGTCTAATGGGGGACGAGGACAAGTGTCTGAGCATCAGTCTAATGGGGGACGAGGACAAGTGTCTGGGCATCAGTCTAATGGGGGACGAGGACAAGTGTCTGGGCATCAGTCTAATGGGGGACGAGGACAAGTGTCTGGGCATCAGTCTAATGGGGGACGAGGACAAGTGGAAATGAGCATCAGTCTAATGGGGGACGAGGACAAGTGTCTGAGCATCAGTCTAATGGGGGACGAGGACAAGTGTCTGAGCATCAGTCTAATGGGGGACGAGGACAAGTGTCTGAGCATCAGTCTAATGGGGGACGAGGACAAGTGTCTGAGCATCAGTCTAATGGGGGACGAGGACAAGTGTCTGAGCATCAGTCTAATGGGGACGAGGACAAGTGTCTGAGCATCAGTCTAATGGGGACGAGGACAAGTGGACATGAGCATCAGTCTAATGGGGGACGAGGACAAGTGTCTGAGCATCAGTCTAATGGGGACGAGGACAAGTGTCTGAGCATCAGTCTAATGGGGACGAGGACAAGTGGACATGAGCATCAGTCTAATGGGGGACGAGGACAAGTGTCTGAGCATCAGTCTAATGGGGACGAGGACAAGTGGACATGAGCATCAGTCTAATGGGGGACGAGGACAAGTGGACATGAGCAGCAGCATGACGCTAGTTTAGACAAATCTCTGCTTCCTCCTGAGTGATTGATTCCTTTTTTAAGTGAGGCAATCCATCGAGGTGAGTGAACACACACACACACACACACACACACACACACACACACACACACACACACACACACACACACACACACACACACACACACACACACACACACACACACACACACACACACACACACACACACACACACACACACACACACACACACACACACACGCTCAATCACATTCATTTTAAAGACGTGTTTTCACTCCTGAACTCTACTGCCCCAACAAAATCCTCTTCATAAGACTGATAATGTGCAAAGATACAATTCAATGCTTGGGAATGAATGACTCATGGTGTCTGGTGGATTTGTGATTGTAATGCTTTTTAAATTTGCAGCACAACCTGTTTTTAAACAGTCTTAAAAGTTCCTTGGATCACGTGAACGTTACAGTCAAACTGTACCGATAAGACTTTCAAGTCTCCTGCAAATCAAGATTCTGAACCTCGAAACATTCAAACGCTGCAGCCTGCGTAGATTAAAGAAATGATTTGATTCTGCACAACAGTTACTAATTAAGATTTGTAGATGTGGAAAGGAATTGTCCTTACTGACTGTCAGAGCTGTTCTCCTCCAGGTTCAGTCAGCTCCCAATGCTTACACTTTGCCGTGGCCGAGCTAGCTTCTCCTGCAACAATTCAACTGTTTCTTGACGTTACACCACATCCTGGCCATGGTCCAACTCAATCTCCTGCCTTCAAGATGAAGTCTGTTCAGAACATTGGTAGCACTCACATATATTCAGTGTGAAAAGAACAACAACAAAAACCTCCAGTGCATGATTGTGAGTGCAATGTTTGCGTCAGCTGGTCGTTCTTCTACGGCGCGAGAAGCAGAAGAGACAGAGCTGACGCTAAAAGCAACAGAAGGTGATGACTGAGCAGGGTGTGGAGACGGCTTTTAGTCAAATGTCTCCCACTTCCTTCGAAGATCCTCCACCTTCTTCTTGTTGTGTGTGGCGGGCCGGGCCAGAGTCAGGAGGTCTCCGAACGGGTCGGCAGCCTCGCCACACTGCGGCTGAGCAGCTGGACTGAGAACACAGGAAGTGTCTGTCAGGCTGGAGGAGTGGGGGAGGGAGGGGAAGGCTGACTGGGGCAGGCCATAGTGTGGCGGCAGGGGACAACTTCCCGGGGACGGCTGCCTGTACAGTCCCGGTAGCGTGGAGAAGGACTGTGGGCGGGCTGGACTGGGCAGATAGGAGCCGGGGGGCAGTCTGTAGACCTTGGTGAAGGGATTCCCTCCCACAGTGGGCGAGTGGTGCTGCACAGTCTGGGAGAAAGGGTTGAGGGACATGTGAGGGTGCAGACTGAAGGGAGGCAGGTCTTGTTGGTAGGACCTGGCTGGGAGTGCAGCTCCACTGGTCTCCACAGGGTCCATCAATGGAACACAGTTGGCCTGTGCTGAGGTGTTTAGAGGGTCCAGAAGACTTAGCAGGTCCAGACTGTCATCAACAGCCTGGCTCGGCCTCATCAGGTCTCCCTCTGTAGTCTTGGACAGAGCCTGTCTGAACTCTTGTCCCCCTGATGTCGTCCCGCCCTCAGCGGCCTCTGCTGGTCTACACCGGGACTGAGCCACGGGAGGTGCGAGGACCGAACCCAGCTCAGGAGTCTTCCTCCCGTGGGGACGGGGGATGGTGATGTTTCCGGGGATGGAGGGGTCCAATGGGTCCAGGCCAGTGCCGGTGCTTTCATGGGTTGGGGAGTGGGCTTCAGCGTTTGTGGGGGGTTTGGCTCCGTCCAGATGTGAAGTCCACAGCTTGTGGTACGGAGTGGACAGCTTCAGGCCTGGAAGGGTCCGACAGTTGTCTCCAACACTCAGCTCCATTCGCTGCAAACACAAACATTTCACATTCTTCATTCCTTCAGATCAGTGAAAAGTCTTTTCTCTTGTCTTGTCAACATACAACATCCTACGTGACGTGGCATTTTGCAGCTGATGTGTCACCACTGTGGGTCCCTGACCAAACCCTTGACCCCCATCACTGAAAATGTTCACACCTGGTGTGGTTTGCTTTCACACTTCACGTTTGAGAGCTGACAAAACATCTGGACAACATCATGCAATGACAACAGCTAGTCGTTTGGGGGCGCTATCGCCCAAAACAAACACTGACCAGCAAGACAGAAAAACAAAGTAGAAACCTGGTTCATTGATTGGCATTGACCGAAAGCGGAAATCCTGCCCTTTAGCGGCTCGTAGCTAATGGCTAGCCACAAATAACACAATATATGGTCTTCAGACCAGATCTCACTCCTCCATGTTTGCCCACAAGATATATTCCAACGTTTTCTTTCTGTCTGATTCTTTGGATTCGCTCGGTCCGTCTTTGCATCGTGTCCACACTTTCTGCTGAGGCGCGGAGGTTGGGGTGGCTCTTCGCCACTCCGGTGGTCAGCAGAAGGCGATGCGAGGACAGACTGCCGACGCGACACAAAGACAGACCCTCGGAGCAGCCTGTGTTCTGGCGCAGCCTGAACCCTGAGGGCTAACAGCCGCAGCTCTGCTGCTGCAAAAAATACAAGCTAACTAAACAACTAGTGCAAAGTGGAGGATGTAAACAACAACAGAGGATTCATAAGGTCCAGATCTGCCTCCTGGCTGAGACGACTGTTGTAACGTCACATATCTGAGCTCTAAGCCCCGCCTACTTTGTAACCTGCTTTCTGCAGTGGAAATGGGCACTGGATTTGGCTCCGGCTACGCCTTGCATGCCGCTCCGTAAGGTTCCGTTCTGTCCTGCACTGTTTGTGCGGTGGAAACACGCCATTACAGACTGAGAAAATGAAGCGGGCAGGTATGACTGGCTGACCATTAGCGAGCAGCCGGCTAAAAGGGCAGGATTTCTTCCTCTCTGGTCAGTGTTGGTTTCAGGTGATAGCGCCTCCAACCAGCAGCTGGTGTAATTGCATGATGTTGTCAAGGTGGTCTGATCTGCTCCCTAACGTGTGAAAACAAACCAAACCAAGTGAAGGTTTTAGTTTAAAAGAAGATTTTTCTGCCACTATAGCAGCATGACCTAACCTCCCCTTGTCCCAGATGTTTTGTAATGCCATATTTTCTCAAGTCACTTCTTAATATAAGTCACATGACCAAACAAGCAAATGTGCAACTTCTATAGGAGAACATGTGGCCACAGCACACTTGAAACCATTCCAGGAGGTTCTCTCATGTGACAAATGGAAGAACATCCTGGATGTGTGTATTCCCTGGGGTGGAAGGAGATTCGGGCTCTCTTGCTGAAAACCCACTAAATACTCACTGACAGTTCGTGGGACAAGTAAAATGCAATCTTTAGGTACTGAATTGATTCGCATCTTCCAGAATCTCCTGTCAAACCTGGTATGAGAACTTGGCCTGCAGCTCAGAGTCCTGGGCCCCCCTCAGGTCCTCCAGACTTTTAGCCAGGGCCACAGGTTGACCGTCAGGCTCGTCCTGGCAGCCAAAAATGTCCCCCAGCAGGCTGATGTTGGACAGCTTCTCCTTAACTGGGCTGGGAGGGGCTGTGTGGCTTTCTGCCCCCAATCCAAGATCGTCCCCCTCAATCATGTGAGCATCCTTCAAGGAGCGGTAGGGCTGTGGTCTGTGGAGGAACCGCAGTTACCCTCTGAAACACTGGTGACCTGGTCACCATGATGAACACGTGAGACACAACCCACATTACCCATTAAAGCTTTGTAGTGACCTGAAAATGTATCCGTCTGTGTCAAACAATCACTACTTTATTATAGTGTCTGTCAGTGTTCTGCTGTGACGAAAGTATGCTCCCCCCCCCCCACAAAAAATTTAAATGCAATCCTATTTGAACAATCCCCTTGAGGAAATAGATTCAATTCCCATTTTCATTTATATACCTTGTCTATGTTGTATATATTTGTTTGCCAGAGATGATGCAGGTTGAAACAACTGAATGGATTAATGTGATCAACACAGCAGAGCCTCATTCCTCCTGCTCCCCTCTAATCAACCTGATATTTATCTCAATCACCTTCATCAATATTTGTCATTTTTTACTGTGAAATCATTAAAACGCCTCACTTCTGTAATTCCGATTGTGCTCAATTTGCTTCATCCTTTCTTTTTAATATTACCTTTATGTTTAATTGTCTTGCCTTTGCTTCTATCTGTTTCTAAATTGCTCCAGTGTTTGTTCGCTGCAGATATAAAGTATCCCTCCTCACTAGTCTCGTACTTGTGATACAAAAAGTGCTCCATAAACAAAGATTGACTGATCCAACAAGCACACATGCACAGATTTGTATGAAGCACAGACTTATCACCAAAGCAAGGGTACAAAGTGGATCAGAGTGATGCATACAGAGGAGACCACTCGAAAGGGACGGAGAAGAGAAAGCTGTCTGGAAAGCCAGAGATGGAGTCATGGTCGCACTGGAGCTCGTCTCCGGACGAATCCTCAGACAGAAAGACTGTGTAGTGACGAGTAGGACGGACAGAGCTGCAGCGAGGAAGACACACAGCAAGGTCTGCTCATGACAAGCTAATCAGTCTGTTAGCAGGGACAGCAAGAATCAGTGACAGGGAAGGGTTAATCATGTTAAGCAGAAAACATTCAGAAATAGTAAACAGGTGAAAAACACATTTACAACATGAGACTGATGCATGGTAGAGTTTAATCAGCTGTCTGCTTCTTCATCACTTATCAAACTAAAGCTCCACACTTCCATCAATTCATTCAAGATTTTAGCTCAAACTTCAAAGTTAATAGCTGAACAATTTCGCAGTAAAAGTTCTGAGTACAGGTTTTTGTCGGTGAACGAACATTTGAGCTTCAACAACGTGTGGGAAACAGTCAAACTCAAAATGACAAGTGAAGTGTTTCTTCAGAATCAACACATTCACTCCACAAGGGGTTGATGTCTTGTTCCAGGGTGGCGACAGCAACACAAAGCTTGGTTTCCTTGAAGACCATTCCTGCTCTGCTGTCACTGCAGCACTGCAGCACTGCTGTCACTGCTTCACTGCAGCACTGCTGTACTGAGGCAGTGTGGAGAGGAGCCAAGCTAACATTAGCAGCTAACGGATGTGCCCATGAAACTAAGGAAGGTTTTGGAGGGAAGACTGGACAAGAGCATGGCCATCAGTGTTGGGCAAGTTACTTTAAATTAGTCTCTCAGTTACAGTTACTCATTAGTCTTTCAAAAGTAACTCAGTCAGGAACTAGACACTAGGGAAATGAACAAAATGTTTTAAAACTGGAATTCTCTTGTTAATGTGTTCCCTCCCTAACTGGATAACCAGGGATGCTGCCAGTCCTCTGGCTTGCTTACAATGCAAGTCCTCTCCTACCACAAGTGCAAGGCGCCACCTGGTGACTTGAACGTGCAATGGCAAGTGAATGATGAAATGACTGAAAATATATGTAAACTTATAATGTCTGTATTTATTTTATTCTACTGTTTTAATGTGTTGCTATTGTTTCCAACCTTCTACAAATGCACACACATTATTTCTGGGTTGTTATGGCAAAGTACTCTAGTCAACAACTGAAACATTTGATCATTGTACCCCGTACCACTACGATGAAGCAGTGGATCAACAAATCACAACATGCAGCTTGCAAAAGTCTTCATACCCCTTGAACTTTTCCACATTTTCTCACATTACACGCCACACACATAAATATAGGTGATTGGAATTTTATGTGAAAGACCAACACAAAGTGTCACACAATTGTGAATTACAAAGAAAATTATACATGACTTTAAATTGTTTTCACAAATAAAACACTGAAAAGTGCAGCGTGCAAAAGTATTCATCCCCCTGAGTCAATACTTTATAGAACCTTCTGCTGCAATTCCAGATGCAAGTCTTTTGAGGTCTGTCTCTACCAGCTCTGCACATCTGGAGACTGAGATTTCTGCCCATTCTTCTTTGCAAAACAGCTCAATAGATGGAGAAAGTTTGTGAACGGCGGTTTTCACATCTGGACTCAGATTCTCGATAGGGCACAAAATAATTCAAAGCAAACGTTTTTTAAGTGAGAATAGCAAAACTCTAAAGTCCCAGGAACTTGTACAAATATTAAACGAACATGGAGAGATAAGTCAGACAAAAGTAAATATTTCAGAAAAGCATTTTAACCGACTTCCATTGTCTGAACCAGGGGCCGCCAAACTTTCCTGCTCAAAGAGCCATTAGGTCCATTTCCCACTGAACACCTCAGGAGCTGTACAACCCAGCTCACTCACACACTACCCCATAACCATGATGTCTACGCTTGCACTTTACATCACATATGTGCTACAGTCTTCTACTTTGAAATCGTTACTGACAGGAACCATGCCAGGAGGACACTACACACCAGTCTTTTATTTTGACACTCCCACAGGCAGACCATGCCAGGAGGACACGACACACAAAACCTTCTTCACTGCTGGTTGACAACTTACAACTAATAAACTAAACTACATGAACTAAGCAACAAAAACACAACACAACACAATTATTAGCAACACTACAAACCTAACATAACCCACAATAATTACATTTAAAACAGGACAAACAGAAACTCCCATAATGCATTGCAGCTATCGGCTCCTTTATTGTTACACATTATTAAAATGGAAGATAAATGTGGGAGATTTGGATTGTTAGAACCATGAGTGTGATGGTGTGTCTTTAATGTCCTGTAGTTGTTGTGTAATTCACTAGAATGTTCCGTCACTCTCAACAAGTCTGGAATGAACCTCCTGGAACTGTCGGCTTTTACTGTGAAAGGTACAGGAAGCTCCCAGCTTCAGACACCAGTTGAGCCACTGTCATGACCTGCAGCCGCAATTCTACGTTCTTCATCCATCATTGTTGTGTAATGACGTTGACACTGCTGCGTCCTTCACAACCCTACATTTGACCACTCTCTGTATTGGAACCGTGCAACACAGTTGGTTCTGGGTGCTCCTTGCCTTACCGTACCGCCCTGCACCGGGATGAACTGCAGTGGGACCAAGGCTCAAGGAGTCACAACAGGGGGAGCAAAGAGCTGCAGTTTGCAGACCCCTGGACTAAACCATTTTAACAAATACTCTGGCAGTTTGATGATGAAAAAAAACGAGCAGAGAGGACTTGTGTCTCAGTACTCTATTATGCTAAATATAAAAGATCTCCACAGACGTGTTTTAAAGACTGCTGATATTTAACCCATTGATGATTTCCTCCAGTGTTTTTAGAGACGTTTGTACTGAAACAACTATTTCATCAACTGAAATCAATTCTTAAAATAGTTGTCAACTCATTTAGCCATTGCCGAGTTACTTTTTTTCTAATTTTGAAGCAATCTGTTGTAGCAGCAGCCACAGTGTGGCCGTATCAAGCCGCCTGGCAGGACAGGACTGGCCAAAGGGCCAAGAAATGGGAGAAAAGAGATGCACCAGGAGAGAAAGCTCCATACAAAACGCCGTGTGGGAGTGCTTCACAAAATCTACAAAAAACACATGTGACCTGTAAACTGAGACAGCAGTTTATATCTGTGACCAATTATTGCTCATTAAGCATTAATTAGGCTCACTGTGTTTGTTTTGAGTTGTTTTACTGAATTTATTGAAATATAATGTACCATTTTCCTTGTCTTCATGAAAATATGCTCTTATTAATTTACCTGGGTAAATAACAGACACAACTTTTTTTTTTTTTTTAATAAAGTAATCGAATAATTGTCAAAAATAATTGACAGATAAATTGACTAGCAAAGTAATCATTAGTTGCAGCCCCATTGGACAATGAAATATGAAGTAGTGATGGTAAAAAAAGGTGACAATCACTTCTTGAACACAAGGACAAAAATAATCACTGAAATGAAATTGTTGTCTTACTGGTCAATGCTGTTCTCCAGACTCATGTTACTGATTGGTCTCTTCATGGGAGGCCGAGCCTGAGGAAGCAAAAACAAATATGAAACAAAACAAACAAGCTTGATGTTAGGGCTGGGCTGACCTTTTTAATATCTTGATATTCTTAGGCCAAATCATGATACACGGTAATATATCTTGATATGTTGCCTTAGCCTGAAATCAACACTTCAGATGCATGCAATCACATTAGTATGACGAATCTATGTCTACATTGAAGGATTCTTGTTCACACTACATTAATAAATGCTAATACTAGGGATGCACAACCCACATTTTTTCACTTCCAACCCATATCCCAATACCCAATTTTGGATATCTGCCAATGCTATTCCGATACCATAGCTGCTTGCTTTAATATTATCATTATTGTAGGTGTTACATGAGGTGATAAACTCCTCTCTAAGCAAAACATTTACAAATGTATGCATGTATTCTTTGAAAAGACAACTTGAGGTTAGTAGAAGGTGAGAAAAGGAACAGTCCAAACTATTTGTTCACTTTGGACAATGTGGGGGTCTGAGTGACGTCATCATCTCATAATAAACCAGTTCCATCTTTAAAACCTCACAATCACTGTATTAATTCCTGGAGGAATTCTTTAGCAACACAGCACAAACTGCAGAGTTTCCAGCTCTAATGCAACACAAAGTATTGGGACTATTTTCAGGGAGTTTAGCGTGAATTGCCTGCTACAGCAGAGGAGCTGCTGTTCATTGTTTTGATGTCGTTCTCCTCGGCAAGCTGACGTTTTACAATGGTGAGGTTTGGCAGCAGAGTGACGCCTCGCTGTACAACGGCTTTGCTAAAATCCACGTCGATGTGATGCTTTGTGGTGTTTTGAGTGTGAAATCCATCCAAACAGCAACGTGTTGTCATGAAAAGTCAGATAGCACAGTGCTGCTACGCTAGCCTGCAAGCTGGCTGCAAGCTGTGGAACGGATTCCTGACTTATTACTCCGTCTCTCATTGAGTCCCGCCTCCATTCAGGAAATCCATCCCACAGTTTGCAGAAAGAGGGAATCAGAACAAAGTGAATATCACAAAAGCAGTAGTTATTACAAAGCATCATCATGAAATTAGCTTTTTTTTCTCCTCCCACTTGAGTATACAATGCAGGTGGAGCTTTCTCTGTAAAATAGTTGTGACCAGGCAGATTATGTCTCGAGTCAAGTGTGTTTTCTGAATGTGGACTTTTGAACGACACTAACTGGGACCATGCCTTCTGCTATGGTTACCGCTAGGGTGAAGGGGCCCTGCCACAACGGGGCACCCGGACAACAATTTTTGACAATCAAAACAGCACATATACAATTTTTCCAAGTCTGGCACAGGCTGTGTTCACATGCGGTCAATATTCAGTAAAAAAAAGAGATGTTTTTTAATGCAAACTCAAACTGAATAATAACTACGTCTCATTTCAGTGTTGAAGTTAATTCAACAGGGAATTTGAGACATGATCACAGTTAAATTCAATCATAGTCTGGGTGAAAATGTGCATTTTATGGGAATAAAAGTAATCCAAATCAAATTATTTCACCCTGAAATCCAACTTAAAGAGAAGTGACCCAAAATACACAAACGTTTCCATCCATCCATCTATATTAGCCTGGAGCCGATCTGAGCCAATGGTGGGCCAGGTTAGGGTGGATGTGGACTCGTCTCCAGTCAGCACAGGACAAACACAGAGACACACTACTCGCTGGTTTCTTGACTAAACACAGCGCACTGCATGTGATGTCACTTCTGCAGGACCGTATACATCTCACACAAGAGTTTTATGGCAGCCGCATTGAAATGATACAGCAAACAAGCAAAGAAATCAGAAGTGAAGCTCAAAACACACAGTGTGATGGTAGCCTATAGCCCCGTTCACCCTGCAGGGAAAAACAACCCAATTCTGATTATTTACTCACAAGTGACCCATAGCTGACCTGCTTTGTAGCTGTGTGAACGCTCCAATTCAAATATTTTCACAGCAGACCCAGGCCTCGACCAGATGGTAGTTTTAACATTATTCATTCATTATTAATATCATTATTTTGATCATATTTAAATGTTGTTGTGCTGAGAACAATGACAATAAAAGGAATTCTGATTCTAATTCTAATGTGGTCCCAATTAGGATGTTGTTTAACATGCAACTGCTTCGTCATTGACGTGTGACTGACGTCATGGATAAAATGTTGAAACATCTGTTCTCTTTTTTCTTCAATCTTCTTTCCCCTCGTCATTTTGTTGGCTACTATTTAACAACCATTTGGAAAATGGGGAGCCAAATTCTCTTAAACTTGGTTAATTTTGTGCATTTGTGTGTTTATGGCGTGTTGATTATTACACGCAAACAGTTTTAATGAGATTTACATACAGGCTGAGATTTGGGCTGATTTTTCTCGAGGTGTGTGGTTTTTGCGTCGATTGGAATGGAAACCGTGAGTCACATCTGGCAACCCTGGTGCCGACTGGCGTACTGTACATTTTACTTTAATGTAAAAAGCGTCTTCTGCATGCACTCTGTTGCTGGAAACCGTCGGGTTTGATCACGTCCACACGGCTGTCTGATAGAGGTCATGTTTAAAATGTAATGCGAGTAATCACGCAAAGAAATCAGATTCTAGAAAACAATCGTCATTGACCATCAAGACCTGCAGTGTGAACGTAGCCTTAATGATTGTTCTGAAGTGTATGACTGACAGGAGCTGACATATTCTCCTATTTTTCCCACCATTAGATCAATCAACAGGCTGTAGTCCTATTGAACGGCAAATAACTTCTTTGGCTTCTTGTCCCACCTCATTAGTACTTGGATGTCCGAAGTGCACAGTGAAAGGCCGGGGGTCGCCAGGAGGGCCCGGCGTCTCGTCTCTCATGGCCGTACTGGAGGACTGAAATCCTAATGTGTTCTCAGAGGAGAAGCCATTCTCCGCTTGCTCCTGCAAAGATAGGAAACGCATGGAAATGAGCTTCATCCCGAGGGCAAGACAAGCTGCTGAGGAAACCATACTAAGCTTGTGAAGAGCAGTGGTCGTGAAATACGTGTGACAGTCGGTCATGACCCATCAAAATGTCCTTGGTTCAGTTAACATCCTCTTAGAACTGCTCTCATGTCCGACTTCTTCATTTATCACTCTGAAAAAGCCAAGAATCACCTCCCAGTGTTTTTTATTTGAACGTGGGGCGTGACCACGCCACAAACCATACAGGGAGAACGGTGGATTTTAGCAGGTCCCTGCTCTCCGCTAACTCGCTCCCCCGCCAGCTCCCCGCCACACTCGCCCTTGCCTCCAGACTCGCCCTTCCCTCCACACTCACCCTTCCCACCACACTCACCCTTCCCACCACACTCACCCTTCCCACCACACTCACCCTTCCCACCACACTCACCCTTCCCTCCACACTCACCCTTCCCTCCACACTCACCCTTGCCTCCACACTCGCCCTTCCCACCACACTCACCCTTCCCTCCACACTCGCCCTTCCCACCACACTCACCCTTCCCACCACACTCACCCTTCCCACCACACTCACCCTTCCCACCACACTCACCCTTCCCACCACACTCACCCTTCCCACCACACTCACCCTTCCCTCCACACTCACCCTTCCCTCCACACTCACCCTTGCCTCCACACTCGCCCTTCCCACCACACTCGCCCTTCCCTCCACACTCGCCCTTCCCACCACACTCGCCCTTGCCTCCACACTCGCCCTTCCCTCCACACTCGCCCTTCCCACCACACTCACCCTTGCCTCCACACTCACCCTTCCCACCACACTCACCCTTCCCTCCACACTCACCCTTCCCTCCACACTCACCCTTGCCTCCACACTCGCCCTTCCCACCACACTCGCCCTTCCCTCCACACTCGCCCTTCCCACCACACTCGCCCTTGCCTCCACACTCGCCCTTGCCTCCACACTCGCCCTTCCCTCCACACTCACCCTTCCCACCACACTCACCCTTCCCACCACACTCACCCTTCCCACCACACTCACCCTTCCCACCACACTCACCCTTCCCTCCACACTCACCCTTCCCTCCACACTCACCCTTGCCTCCACACTCGCCCTTCCCACCACACTCGCCCTTCCCTCCACACTCGCCCTTCCCACCACACTCGCCCTTGCCTCCACACTCGCCCTTCCCTCCACACTCGCCCTTCCCACCACACTCACCCTTGCCTCCACACTCGCCCTTCCCTCCACACTCGCCCTTCCCTCCACACTCGCCCTTCCCTCCACACTCGCCCTTCCCACCACACTCACCCTTGCCTCCACACTCGCCCTTCCCTCCACACTCGCCCTTCCCTCCACACTCGCCCTTCCCGCCACACTCGCCCTGCCCTCCACACTCGCCCTTCCCTCCACACTCGCCCTTCCCTCCACACTCACCCTTCCCTCCACACTCGCCCTTCCCTCCACACTCACCCTTCCCTCCACACTCACCCTTCCCTCCACACTCACCCTTCCCTCCACACTCACCCTTTCCTCCACACTCACCCTTTCCTCCACACTCACCCTTGCCTCCTGCCTCTCATCCCGCTGTCCAGGATGCATTCACGGCTTCATTTGTGAGTTCAGTAATTCAGAAAGAGCCCATAATTGGCCACATAATCTCTTCTACATTTATACAAAACCTATTTAAACAACATGTAAGAAATCATGTCCAAACAGTTCAATTCTGATTAGAAATCATTTCGCATGGTCATCAATTTCAGTTTTCACCCAAGACTTGAATGAAAAAGCTCCATGTTTCTGTAACTATTCCTTTAACTGAATGCAGTCAGAGGGCCTCATGTAGAGTTGCTGCTCGGTCAACGTCACACTCAGAGACACATCTTGCTAAGGTAAATCAATTTCAACACCAAACTGGTGACCAGTGCTCAGATAATTGGAAAATTCCCCTGAATGATCAGTTTTCATATTTTTTTATGAAGAATTTGTGTCTGTATATATTTTGTCATAATACCAAAATCAAACTGAAACCTTTGTATGTTCTAAGTGGACCTTGTGGAGCACCAGGGGGTGGGCCCACACTTTGGAATCATTCCCATACAGTATGTTGTGAAAAAGAGAAAGATCCAGAAGTGCTTAGTCATGTGTTTTTGAAATGCTGGAATCCAACTCTACAAAGTACAGGACTGTCTCAGAAAATTAGAATATTGTGATAAAGTCCTTTATTTTCTGTAATGCAATTAAATAAACAAAAATGTCATACATTCTGGATTCATTACACATCAACTGAAATATTGCAAGCCTTTTGTTATTTTAATATTGCTGATTATGGCATACAGCTTAAGAAAACTCAAATATCCTATCTCAAAATATTAGAATATTTCCTCAGACCAGATCGATAGATCGATAGATAGATACTTTAATGATCTCCAAGAGAAATTCACAGTTCCAGCAGCAGCAATATGGAAACACAGGGGCATGCAGGGTTACAAAAAACAAGCAATAGGTAAAATAGAAGAAATATAACTTCAGTATAAACAATAATTAAGCAAATAAACAAATAATTAAGTAAATAATTAAGCAATAAACAAATAATTCAGATAAGTAGTGTGTGTGTGTGTGTGTGTGTGTGTGTGTGTGTGTGTGTGTGTGTGTGTGTGTGTGTGTGTGTGTGTGTGTGTCTCTCAAGGTGCGTGGTGTGTGTGTAGTAAGTCCAGGGCTTTGTGTCCGCTAAGGCCTAAGGCCTCCCCCGAGAGGTGTTGAAGAGTCTGATGGCGTGGGGGAGGAAGGATCTCCTCAGTCTGTCAGTGGAGCTGCTCCTCTGCCTGGAGATGGTGTTGTGGAGTGGATGCTGTGGATTATAGAGATGGTGTTGTGCACTGGATGCTGTGGATTATAGAGATGGTGTTGTGCACTGGATGCTGTGGATTATAGAGATGGTGTTGTGCAGTGGAAGCTCTGGATTATAGAGATGGTGTTGCGGAGTGGAAGCTGTGGATTATAGAGATGGTGTTGTGCAGTGGATTCTGTGGATTATAGAGATGGTGTTGTGCAGTGGATGCTGTGGATTATAGAGATGGTGTTGTGCAGTGGATTCTGTGGATTATAGAGATGGTGTTGTGCAGTGGATGCTGTGGATTATAGAGATGGTGTTGTGCACTGGATGCTGTGGATTATAGAGATGGTGTTGTGGAGTGGATGCTGTGGATTATAGAGATGGTGTTGTGGAGTGGATGCTGTGGATTATAGAGATGGTGTTGTGCACTGGATGCTGTGGATTATAGAGATGGTGTTGTGCAGTGGATTCTGTGGATTATAGAGATGGTGTTGTGCAGTGGATGCTGTGGATTATAGAGATGGTGTTGTGCAGTGGATTCTGTGGATTATAGAGATGGTGTTGTGCAGTGGATGCTGTGGATTATAGAGATGGTGTTGTGCACTGGATGCTGTGGATTATAGAGATGGTGTTGTGCAGTGGAAGCTCTGGATTATAGAGATGGTGTTGTGCAGTGGAAGCTGTGGATTATAGAGATGGTGTTGTGCAGTGGAAGCTGTGGATTATAGAGATGGTGTTGCGGAGTGGAAGCTGTGGATTATAGAGATGGTGTTGTGCAGTGGATTCTGTGGATTATAGAGATGGTGTTGTGCAGTGGATGCTGTGGATTATAGAGATGGTGTTGTGCAGTGGATTCTGTGGATTATAGAGATGGTGTTGTGCAGTGGATGCTGTGGATTATAGAGATGGTGTTGTGCAGTGGATGCAGTGGATTATAGAGATGGTGTTGTGCAGTGGATGCAGTGGATTATAGAGATGGTGCTGTGCAGTGGACGCTGTAGATTATAGAGATGGTGTTGTGGAGTGGATGCTGTGGATTATAGAGATGGTGTTGTGCAGTGGAAGCTGTGGATTATAGAGATGGTGTTGTGCTGTGGATTATAGAGATGGTGTTGTGCAGTGGAAACTGTGGATTATAGAGATGGTGTTGTGGAGTGGAAGCTGTGGATTATAGAGATGGTGTTGTGCAGTGGAAACTGTGGATTATAGAGATGGTGTTGTGGAGTGGAAGCTGTGGATTATAGAGATGGTGTTGTGCAGTGGATGCTGTGGATTATAGAGATGGTGTTGTGCTGTGGAAGCTGTGGATTATAGAGATGGTGTTGTGCAGTGGATGCTGTGGATTATAGAGATGGTGTTGTGCAGTGGATGCTGTGGATTATAGAGATGGTGTTGTGCAGTGGATGCTGTGGATTATAGAGATGGTGTTGTGCATTTGAAGCTGTGGATTCTAGAGATGGTGTTGTGCAGTGGAAGCTGTGGATTATAGAGATGGTGTTGTGCAGTGGCTGCTGTGGATTATAGAGATGGTGTTGTGCAGTGGAAGCTGTGGATTATAGAGATGGTGTTGTGCAGTGGAAGCTGTGGATTATAGAGATGGTGTTGTGCAGTGGAAGCTGTGGATTATAGAGATGGTGTTGTGCAGTGGAAGCTGTGGATTATAGAGAGTCCTGGATCAGCTCTCTGTACTCATCCTCCTGTCCCCCCTTGATACAACCCACTATGGCCGTGTCGTCCGCCAACTTCTGCACATGGCAGAGGTCAGAGTTGTATTGGAAGTCCGTGGTGTACAGGGTGAAAAGGACCGGAGAGAGTACAGTTCCCTGTGGTGCTCCGGTGTTGCTGATCACAGTGTCGGACCTGCAGTCCCCCAGTGGAACGTACTGAGGTCTGCCAGTCAGGTAGTCTGTAATCCACGTCACTCCCATCTCTGTCAGTTTGTCCCTGAGGAGCAGAGGCTGGATGGTGTAGAATGCGCTGGAGAAGTCCAAAAATGTAATCCTCACAGCAGCACTGCCACTGTCCAGATGGGCGAGAGATCGGTTGAGCAGGAAGATGATGGCATCCTCCACACCCACCTTTTCCCCGTAGGCAAACTGCAGGGGGTCGAGAGCGTGGTGGGTCTGTGGCCTTAGGTGATGGAGCAGCAGCCGCTCCATAGTCTTCATCACGTGGGACGTCAGGGCGACCGGCCTGAAGTCGTTCAGCTCACCAGGATGTGGTTTCTTTGGGACTGGAATGATGCAGGATGTTTTCCACAGCTGGGGAACCCTCCCCAGTCCCAAGCTCAGGTTGAA
The DNA here is from genome assembly GCF_963422515.1 of Blennius ocellaris. Lineage (NCBI taxonomy): Eukaryota > Metazoa > Chordata > Actinopteri > Blenniiformes > Blenniidae > Blennius > Blennius ocellaris. The sequence continues at coordinate 26,432,915 of NC_137664.1, read as the reverse complement.
GATGCGCTGTAGTGAGTGTCCCAGCTCCTGCGCACAGGCCTTCAGTAGTCTTAGGGATACTCCATCTGGACCTGCAGCTTTACTGGGGCGCAGCCTCCTCAGCTCTCCGCATACCTGAGCTGTGGTGATCGTGAGTGGTGCGAAGGGGGAAGGGAGGGTGTCTTCCTCTGTACTGGTGGTGGCTTGTGGGGGTGGGTGGGTGGGGGTTGCTGTGCTTGGAGGTGTGAATGGGCTGGAGTGGTCAAACCTGTTGAAGAACTGGTTCAGCTGGTTTGCCCTTCCCACACCCCCCTCAGGGGGGGCCCTTCTCTTTGTGTTGCAGCCGGTCATGGTCTTCATCCCCTCCCACACCTCCCTCATGCTGTTGTTCTGCATCCTTTGTTCTATTTTCCTTCTGTATTGCTCCTTCGCTTCCCTGAGCTGGACCCTGAGTTCCTTCTGTATCCGCTTGAGCTCCTGTGTGTCACCATCTTTGAAAGCCTTCTTCTTCTGGTTCAGAAGAAGTAAAAAAGAAAAGATATATAACAGCAAAACAAAATCAAACATTTGAAAATGTCAATTAATGCACTCAGTACTTGGTTGGGAATCCTTTTGCACGGATGACTGCATCAATGCGGCGTGGCATGGAAGCAATCAGCCTGTGGCCTTGCTGAGGTGCTCTGATGCCCAGGATGCTTCAATAGCGGCCTTTAGCTCATTTGCATTATTGGGTCTGGTGTCTTTCAGCTTCTTCTTCACAATACCCCACACATTCTCTCTGGGGTTCAGGTCAGGGGAGTTGGCAGGCCAATGGAGGACAGTAATGCCATGGTCAGTACACCAGGCACTGTGGGCAGGTGCCAGATCATGCTGAAAATGAAATCATCATCTCCATAGAGCTTTTCAACAGATGGAAGCATGTAGTGCTCTAAAATCTCTTGGTACACAGCTGCATTGACTCTGGACTTGATGAAACCCAGTGGACCAACACCAGCACTGACATGGCTCCCAAACATTGCTGACTGTGGGAACGTCACACTGGATTTCAAGCTCCTCTCCAGCCTTCCTCCAGACTCTAGCACCTTGACTTCCACATGAAATACAAAACTTGCTTTGGTCTGAAAGCAGGACTCTGCACCACTCTGCAACTGTCCAGTGCTTCTTTTCCATAGCCCAAGTCAGACGATTCTTCCGTTGTCCTGCGTTCAGGAGTGACATGAACATGGGAATATGGCTATTGTAGCCCATTTCCCGGACACGCCTGTGAACGGTGGCTTTTGATACCTGGACTCCAGCTTCAGTCCACTGTCTCTGAAGCTCCCCCACATTCTGGAAGCGGCTCTTCTTCACAATGCTGTTAAGGCTGCGGTCCTCTCTCTTGGCTTCCTGCCACATTTCCTCCTTCCAACACACTTTTTGTGAATGTGCTTTGAAACTGCCCTCTGTGAACAGCCTGCTGTTTTAGAAATGTCTTTTTGTGTCTTACCCTCCTGATGGAGGGTGTCACTGATGGTCCTCTGGACAGCAGTCAGGTCAGCAGTCTTCCCCATACTTGTGATTTAGTTTACTGAACCAAGCTGAGTGTTTTTAAAGGCTCAGGGAAACCCTTGCAGGTGTTTCCAGTTAATTAGACGATTCAAGTGATTAGTTAAATGGCCTGCTACTATACTTTTTCATGATATTCTAATATTTTGAGATAGGATATTTGAGTTTTCTTAAGCTGTATGCCATAATCAGAAATATTAAAATGATAAAAGGCTTGCAATATTTCAGTTGATGTGTAATGAATCCAGAATGTATGACATTTTCATGTTTTTAGTTGCATTACAGAAAATAAAGGACTTTATCACAATATTCAAATTTTCTGAGACAGTCCTATATATTAAATCTGAATTATTTCCCCTCATATCACCATATATTGAGAATTTACTGTCCCTGATTTTATACTGGCTGTTTTTATGGTATTTATCTTGTCCTGCCTATTTATAGTGTATAAAATAAAATGCATAATTATTTATCTTAAACACTGTAGAGTCCGTGAGATCATTTACACACCTTCTGCTTCAGCCGGCTCTTCACTTCCTTGATTCGCATTCTTGCATGGTCTTTGGCCTGACGAAACAACACAAGGACAGTAAGATTATCTGATTGCCTTCATGTTGGAGGACTCATGCTCTATGCTCTATGGTGAGATGAACATATTTATTATCATGATAAAGACAGAAGTGGCAGCAATACTGCTGCCTGCAACTCATTTACTAGAAGAAGGGCTAACCCTACCAACAATGTAAACTGCAGTAACTGCAATACTCCTTACGATTTACCTGTAGGAGAATTATCGGTACAATTTCATATGTAGAAGACCAACAGAAAGAAATGCTTACAAATTTGTAAACCGTCTTCATGGCAGGATTTGCCTTGGTTTTGACTGTGTTGAAGATAGCACCACCCCCTTTCTGTCAGAAAACAGACACAGACACATCTTTATCATCCACTTAAAAGATGGGAAACACAGCTTGAATCTGTGAAGTAATGTCATGGAGCCTTAGAGCTCTTCATCCCAACAGAACCTTCACAAGCCATCAAAAGTTTTTCCGGATCTGTAATAAGAGGCTTGTGTGTGGCTCAAACAAAATAATCTCAGACTCACCTGCAAAACTAAGTTGAATAATAATAATTCAATGTCACTCACATAGCACATCCTTGTTACTTTAATTTCTGTTTACATGATGACCTGTTTCTCCTTGTTTATTTAGGAAAACTTATAAATGCAGTGTTTTGACGACCATCATCACCTACCGGAATGTGAGAAGCATTGTGGTACACTGTACATGTCAGACCATCACGCCCCGTTTCCACCGCACAAAAAGTGCGGGAATGGACCGGTGTAGTCCATTATGGTTCAGGTTTCCACTGCAAGAATTTGTGATTTTCCAGAAACAACCGCTCCAAAGGTGGTTGTTTTTCCACCCCCTCCTCCGTCAGGGTACCAGGACCATGGAACAGGTCTGAGCTTGAGGAGCTGATTGGTCAGTGATTCACTACACCTTCAATATTTTAATGTCAGCTGGATGAATCCTCTGCTGTTAGCGTGGTCAGCTTTGATCTGGTTGTTTGTTTTGTTTTTTTTCCTTTGCTGCTCGACTTTCATGTTGGTCGTGAAAGAGCAGATGTGATGCAGGGGAGACCGGGGCTCAGGACGTTGCATCGCATCCAAGCTTTCTGTTGGCAGCATAGTGTCCGCGCTGCCGGTCGTGCTCCAGTGCGCTGAGCTTTCTGCTCAGGCGCAGAGGTTGGGGTGGGTCTCTGCCACTCCAGTGGTCGGGCAGAATGTGCGGTGGGGGGACGGATGGACACGATGCAAAGACAGATGCTCGGAGCAGCCCCCGTGTTCCGGTGCGGAGTTGCCACAGTGCGACCGGCAACGTGGTCAACGCCGGAGTGGCTGCTCCGGCATTTGAGCAGAAAGCTAAAGGCTCCCGTGTCCCCGGGCTCTGTGCCGCAGCCAGCCGGGGTGCTCAGGTGCGGGGCAAGTCGCCAGAGCATTCGCTCTCTTGGGACCAACACAGACGTTACAGCCGCAGCTCTGTGGCTGCAAAAAATAACAGTTAACTAAACAACTAGTGCAAAGTAGAGGATGTAAACAACAACAGAGGATTCAGGTCCAGATCTGCCTCCATGCTGAGACGCCTGTTATAACGTCACATATCTGCAGATCCGCCTACTTTTTAACCTCCTTTCTGCAGTAGAAACAGGCACCAGATGTGGCTCCAGTTACACTTTGTCATAAAGCCCCATAAAGCTCCATCCCTGCACTTTTTGTGCGGTGGAAACGCGCCATTAGTGAGGCCACTATGAACTGAAACTACAGTGGCTTGGAAGTGCAAAACACTAAAACAAAATTCAGAAATGGTACAAAATCCAGAAAGCACTACAAAATTCTGACACAATAGAAAAAGTAGGTACCTGTTGACAGCAGGGCTGTCACTGATTTGATGCAGTTCCAATGACACGCTCATTGCTAACTGGACAGAAGCACAGTGTTTTTACCAACACATTTTGTCATGTTTTCTGTGGATTTTGAAGTGCTTTCAGAATGTTTTAAGACTCTTGACATTAAAGCGCATTTTCATAAGACTGCAGGAAATTACAAATTACAGGAAAGTGTCAACAGTCTTAGGATAGTCCTTGCTTTGTGTTATAGGTTTCTCACATGCCAGTGATGAACTGGACAGCACCCACATCAAAATGTAACCCCCCCCTCAGGTGGACCAGGCCACTTTGAAACAACATTGTTGTGACAAACTGGTTGGCTTGGTTCAGGACTCCCAAGTCCTTCAGACCTCTGCAATGTATCAGCGCCGATCACAAGCTGTGTTAATCATAACTTCTAACATCACGACTCGGTCAGGAATGTCACACTATTCCTGACGTTTTGACAATGATGACATGTTGTATCATGTCTTATCCCCAGAGGAATTCTCTGATGTATTGCTGGGAGATGGAACGTATGGCCTCCAGCCAGACCCCTCAAAAAGAACAGTAGGCATACAGTCAAGCCCATGCCAGGACAGACATGGTCTTTGTGTCCACCCTCAAGAGTCAGCACAGATGGGGCATGTGGCTTCACTGTGGCCTGCCTGAGCAAGAAATGCCTTCACGTTCACGCTCTCCTGCCTTTGTAGTCTCATTTCATCTCTGCTGCTGTTTGGTCTGTTTGCCGCTGAGAAATTCTTCTGAATTATAAACCGAGGAGGAGAAATGAGCATCGTCGGCTCATTTCTCTGTGTGCAGATAATGTTTGGATGGATGGATCAACATAACCTCACCTTAACAGTGAACAACCACTGGTGGTAGGTCTTGTCACTGCCTGTAATGAGAGTAAAAAGAAAAGATGTGCATTACCTTGAGGACACACTGAGAGCAAACCCAGGGCCATTATTTCAACAAGATAACCTTAACAGCAAGGTCCAGTCACTTTAAAACTCTTGTCATGTTAACACAGCAGCGGAAGCTGGGTGGTCATCAAATACTGAGTCTGAGCAGGTTCATTTACTTTTAGAGCTGCACAGAATCAGGTCAACATGTGGCAATGTTGCTGACCGTTGCAGTAATAACGCAATAAGTGATGAATGTCTTCTTCAGTGTTTGTATTGATCACTTATTGCGTTATTACTGCAATGTCTTTCTGCTTTGAAATTTGCAGTTCCAATAACTATGGTCTTTCTCTTAATTTACACCAGCACTGAACCACAACTGTGAAATAAATTTTTTTAAACTCATTTAAGAAACACCAAAAGAAACATTTTAAAAACAATTAATTTAATGCGTTTAAAAGGGCCTGTTATAATAACCAATAAACAAAATCTAGTTTTCTTTATGCTTGGGACACAGAACACAATTACACATGAGATATTGTGTTCCTAAATGAAACAATAAATAAAGACATCAAAACAGGTGAAGCTGCATACAAAGCAAAGACATCTTGTAAAAAAAACATTTGATTGAAAAAGCATTGCAATGATGTCTATAAAACTTTAACTAAATCTGAACAGAAATTTTTCTCCAGCAGTGGACATTTGAGGGTTAACGAGCTTCGATTCTATTGTCTTATGAAGGTGATTTTAGTTTAGTCTGCTTCTTCCCTTTACACACCATGTGAGTTTCGGTCATCCCAGAAAAGATAAGAATCGTGTAGATATCTTTGATCTTGGCTCTAAATCAGTGTTCCTATGTCACACTGTGAGGTCGGTTGAAGGACGGCTGTAGTCATGGTCTTTGACCAAAGACAAGCTTTACCTACGTCAGTGAACTAACCAATAGAAATACAGTGTGAAATGACCTACTGATCACTGCGACACTGGTGCCAAACCTAAAGCCCCGTTTCCACCGCACAAAAAGTGCAGGAATGGAGCGGTATAGTCCGTTACAGTTTGTGTTTCCACCGCAGGAATTTATGAGTTTCCGGAAACAACCGCTCCAAAGGTGGTTGCTTTTCCACTACCCTTCTGTCAGGGGACCAGGACCACGGAACTACTTGAGGACCTGATTGGTCTGTGATTCACTACACGCCCTCAATTTTTTTTATGTCAGCTGGATGAATCCTCTGCTGTTAGCGTGGTCAGCTTTGATCTGGTTGGTTTTTTTTTCTTTCCTTTTCTTTTCTTTGCTGCTCAACTTTCATGCTGGTCGTGAAAGAGCAGATGTGAGGCAGGGGGAGACCGGGGTTCTGGACTTTGCATCGCGTTGGAGCTTTCTGTTTGCAGGGCGCCGGGTCTGTCTTTGCATCGCGTCTGTGGTTTCTGTTCTAACGCGATGCAGCGGTGGTCAGCGTTCTGTTCAATCGCGGTCAGCGCCGCTGCGTCGCCGCTGCGTCGCCGCGGGGACGGACTGCAGATGCGATGCAACGAGACGCGGGGCTGCAGGAGCGCGATCAGCGCCAGAGTGGCTGCTCCTGCATTTGAGCAGAAAGCAAAACGCTCCCATGTCCCTGAACAGCGCACCGGCGCAGCTCTGTGCCGCAGCCAGCCGGGGAGCTGGGTGCAGGGCAAGTCACTAGAGCATTCGCTCTCTCAGGACCAACACGGAAGTTGTAGCTGCAGCTCTGCTGCTGCAAAAAATATAGTAAACAAAACAACTAGTGCAAAGTGGAGGATGTAAACAACAACCAAGGATTCATAAGATCCAGATCTGCCTCCATGCTGAGACGCCTGTTATAACGTCACATATCTGAGGAGCTCTAAGCCCCGCCCACTTTTTAACCTCCTGTCTGCAGTGAAAACGAGAACCGGATTTGGCCCCGGTTACGCTTTGACGTACCGCTGTTCCGTCCCTGCACTTTTGTGCGGTGGAAACGGGGCTTAAATAGATGCTTTGCGGCGATGATGACAACAAGTGAAAAGAGTACGTGGGATGAAAACCAAAACTTCTGGGGGCTTTCTCTCCAAACACATAAATGTCCCAACAGCAAGGGCTCCGTTCATGTTTTCTTGGTTTCTTTATCTTGAATGGAAGGCATGTGCTTATGACATTTCATTCTTGTGCAATCATGTTGACGCACATACAGACCCTTTCCACAAAATTAGAATACGATGGATAAGTTTGTTTTCATGGGTTTTATGAGCTGGAAGCCCAAATTATGTAAAAATGAACAAATAAATACTTGAAATCATTTGAATTGTGGGCCCTGAATCTATAATCTATGAAAGTTTAACTTTTTGAATGGAATTATGGAAATAAATAAACTTTTCCATCGTATTCTAATTTTTTGGAAAGGGTCTGTATATCGTTGGCTGTAATTCAGCATCAGTGTTTTATCATGCAATCTGCACACAGCAAACTTTCTGCCCAAATTTCCTTTGGATTCATGTTTTACAGTGTGGCTAGCTGTGCACTACGGATAGGAATTGATAAGATTTTTACGACGCAGACTGCATTTTTGAGTCTGTTTAACGATTCAATTCTTTATTGATTCTCATTGGAAATGAAACCTGCAGTATGAACAGCAGAGTACGTGCCAACGTTGCCGGTGCTGCTGAGTAGAGATTCACTCCGGAGCGGATCAAAAACAAAACATTCATTCAGTTATCGCTGCTGTGTGCACAAATGTTCCTGCATTGCGCTGTTATTTTGTCTCCTGAAATGGAACCAAACCGTTGGATGCCATGTTTCCTGGTGACTGCACTGGTGAAAGACATCACCACGCATGTTGTGTAGCTTGTGCTCACTGGAATCGATAAGGGAAATATTTGCAAATTTGGCAAATGATTGCAAGGAATTGAAACACTGAGAACCGTTTCTCAATAAGAACCAGTTTTGGATTCCCATCTCTACTTATAAGGTTGTCATAATCGCAGTTTGCAGCGGTTATGATGTGAGTGACTGCTGAGACAGAAACATGCGCTCACCTGCGTATTCCCCCAGGTTGATCTCCTCCTCAAAGATGTCACTGAAACCTTCTCCTGAGTTGAGCAGGTCCAACCGACCATCGATGAACTGCAGGGAAAATAGTGTGTAAGCTTTGGACTGAAGGCACTCTGAAAGCTTAAATGGACCACGATGAGGACAGAAGTGTGTTCACCTGTTTGAAGAGCTGAAGCTGAATGGCATTCCGAAGGAAGTGCCTCATTGCACTAGAGCGATGATTTATGAAGGTTTCCTCACTAAATGTGATCGGTTCTCCCTGAAATGGAAAGAAACAAGAAGAAGATAGAGGTAAAATCTTTTTCTCCCTTCAAACTGCTCCTCCTCATGGTATTATGACATACCCTAAAGGATCTCGATCATATAAACTTTTGATCCTGGATCTATCATCTTGGTTCACTCTCTAATTGTAATCATTTCCTTCCATTTCTGCACAGGACAATTTATTCCAACAAATGTCATTAAAATGACTTCATTCCACATGTGGTGCATTGGGTTGTCTTTCTGCCTTCTGACCCACGATTGATGGTTTCTTCCTCAGCTCAGCTTGTTTTATATGTTGCAGTAGAAATTGTAGAAAGCTCAATGACACTGTGTAAAACTGTGAAATGAACAGAGTAGGACTTTGGTGGGACCACACATCGCCTTATCGGGTGTGAGAACTTCCTGTTTCCATCTTGACTGACCGACTCAATGTGCAGAGCGTTCCTGTAGCTGCCGAACAACGTCGCCTGACTTTTGAGGAAGGCTTGAGCCACGCCGTCGCCTGTTGTTGTTGAAACCTTCTTCAAGCGACTCTTCAAAGACGAAACCTAGAGGACAGAGTTGCAGTCTGTCAGAGAATGAATTCCTGGTTCCAGCTTAAGAAAGGTGGTCTGCGACACTCGTAGGGGAGGTCCTGCAGCGTGAAATTATTTCAGTTGTAGATGGGCATGTTTCACATTTTTTCAAAGCTTATATCTGACACACACCCTTTTCTGACTTGTATGTGTAATGTTCTACTATGAAAATACAACCAAAGGTCAATAGAGCGGAAAACAACTCTGAGCCGAATCAACGGCCTGTTGCAAACTTTCTCACTTCAAAGACTATAAATAATAAAAATAGGTGACAATTACTGCAGGACCTCGATACCATAATCCATCATTGTTCGGGAACATTCTCAGAATTTTGATGACCCAAATGTTTACACATTATCCGTTTCTTAAACAAATAACTTTTGGTGTTGGGTGGTGATTTAAATTGGGTTGTTAATCATTCCTTGGACCACTCAAATCTGTACACCATGACTCAATCCCATATGGCAAAATGCTTATCCAACTTTATGCTCAGGAGCGGATTGGAAATTGACTTCACTGTATAGCACCTTGTCACTGTGAGCAGCCTCAAAGCACTTTACATGATTCAACACACTCACCTTGTGCTGGACAAGTCCACAAAGTAAAGGCTGAAGGCCATGCATTCACTCATCTCACCTCCTCGTTTTGCAGGCAGCCACACCCCAAAAATGTTGTATCCACGCCACACATTTGAGTTATTCCCTTGATTTAGAATTGCTTTCTTCTTGTCTTACACTGTTTAAATGAAGTGCACATTTTCACAGTGAAAGGCAATCGTTGCCACATCTCTGTTATATAAAGTGTTGTTTTATCTTGACTGACCATGCTGGTGGGCGGAGTCATCTTGCAGTGGCAGAAGGCGGGCACCAGACCAGAAAGTCTTGTGCCGAAGCCCTACTATCTATTGCCATGGCAGAGGGCTTTTCTTTGAGTTTAGGTAGTTTTCCCCATCATTAGTTTGCGCATTATCATTTGTATCTTAGTTGCTTTTACCCAGTTACTATATATACTCCCTCGTGGCTCATTTTCTTCGGCCAGTTTTTTGTGTTAACACCCGTTTATTAGATATTTTGTGTTTGTCTTGTTAACCTCATTTTTTGTCACAGAAAACGTAAGTATATATTTTCTTTGATGGTCGCTTGATTACGAAACCTCACAGTTCTTGGGTTTGAAGTTTACCGATTGGTTGTGAGACCAGGCCGCAACAGTATACATTCAAGCAAACCTTGTGTTCTGCTACGACAAATGCAATTCAAACTGTTGCATTGACTCCATTTATCAAAATCTCAACTATCCCAAATATATGTTACTGTTGGAGATCAATGTGATAAATGCAAAGCTTCCACTTGTAATTCAAGCCATATGTTCTTTTTCATTTTAGAAATTTTTCGAGTGACAATTCTACTATCATATCAAAGGTTTCAGGCAAGAACATGAACACGAGTTGTTTTTGGGCAACAGTTGGGCTCTTTGTTGATTCCACTCATAGCATAAACCCTCTACAGTCACTTATCATCTATGGCCTTATCATCTCTGTTAGCAAAAGTGTATTTTGTTTCTGTGGAAATCCCCAAAAATCCATTGATTGCCTGCTGACAACTCATCTTTTGTTAAAATAGACAAGCTAATATTCGTAAAAGGCAGATTACTTGTACCGTATTTCACCGCTAATCGTCTGTACTTAAACTTATTTCAGGTTTATTCTATTTACTTATATTTGTTTCATACTTGTATCAGTCTGTTTCGGTATATACTTCTGTTTATGCTCGTTATATCATCATTTTTTTGGTTGGCTTTTATTCTTATTCTGTTATTACGTTTGTTTATTTAAAGTTTCATAGTATTTTATTACTAACGCTGAAAGAGAAAATGTTCTATTGTTCTTGCTGTTTGGCACCCTTATGAGGGCCCTGGGTTAATTTTTACTGTTAAGGGGAAGAAAAGGGGTAATATGAGTAATATCTTATGTCCACTATTGCATTCCCAACCCATAATGATTCATTTGTATAGTTTTTCCTTTTACAAAAAGGATTTCCTGTTTCTATTCCAGCAGCCGTGCAACAGTCACTCACCACATCGTTGGGCAAACTTTGGAGGTCGTCGTAGGGGCTTTCTAACATGTTGGTGTCCACGTTGAGGATCACTACATCATCCAGAGCCATCCCACGGACTTTCTTCAAGCAACGGCGAGAAAACACAGCAAATAATCAGCAGGAGAGGCATTTCATTGTTAAAATCATTGTGATTGCCAGCTGTGAATATCTACCTCCATCAGGCTGGAATGTACTCCAATGAGGTAGGGCATCGGGGCGCTGCAAACAACACAATCACTCTTACCAGGTGAAACACTACGGGGTTCTAGACTGTAGACACACTTCACTGCTGTGTGCTTCACTTCTATTAGTCATGTGGAAATGTTTTGGGCAGGAATATGTTGTTGTTTGGGCTTCTGATGTTGTACAACACAACCAGAATCAAAATACAAAACAAGATAAGTAACAGATGATTTAACTAAAACCACTGTTAGCTTTGAACGACTGTTGGGCAACCCTACAGACTTAAATTAAGTGGTTCAGTTCCTCTATGACATTAAATCTGAAGGAAATTACTTATAGGCACCCAAAAGTCACGTTCCCACCGCACAAAAGTGCGGAGGCGGTACGGAGCGGTACGGCAAAGGTCCTGAGAGAGCGAACGCTCCAGCGATTTGCCCCGCACCCGAGCGTCCAGGCTGGCTGCGGCACAGAGCTGCAGTGGTGTGCGCCTCTGGGACACGGGAGCCTTTAGCTTTCTGCTCAAACGCAGGAGCAGCCACTCCACTCCGGCGCTGACCACGCTCCGGCAGCTCAGCGTCGGAACACGGAGGCTCCGAGCTTCTCTGCATCGCGTCCGCGGTGCGTCCCTGCGATGCAGCAGCACTGAACGCGGTTGAATAGAACACTGACCGCCTCTGCCTCGCGTTTGAACAGAAAACACAGACCCGCTCTGTGGGACCCGCACCCGTTCCGTGGTCCTGGTACCGTGATGGAGGGGGAGCGGAAAAGTGACCACCTTTGGAGCGGTTGTTTCCGCATTCCTCGGTGGCAACGCAAACCGGAACGGTTTAAACCAGTCTAGCCCGGCACTTTTTATGCGGTGGAAACTGGGCTTTAGAGAGACTGCGCAACACCCATCCAGTCTGAAAACACTTTCTGACTGCAGTGGGTGTTAACCAGTACAGGAGTGTCAGACTTCTGCAGAGTTCAGCTGAACCAGAAAAGAGTTGAGAACAGTTTAATACAGTAAGACTGTTGCATACCACAGTGATCTGTGTATGTGTGTCACAACAGTGTGATGTTTAACTCTCATAAAATGTTCCTGTTGTTCGTAGGCAAAAGCCTGCGCTACCAGGGAATCCTGGCTAATGTAGACATCTTAATAAAAGCTGGTTCCAAAGGCACAGAGTCGCCGTCCCCCTGATTTATACACATAATTGGCGACGAGGATGGAGTTTTTTCTGCTTTCATCCCCGTCTTCATTCTTTGCTTTGCGGAGCGAGTGGCCCTTCCCATGGCCCCGCTGGTTTGACTCTTCTGATATGTTTATCGCCACCGTCGGGTTAGCTGACGTGAGCGACACTAGGCTAAAGGCTCTGCTAGGGGAAAGGCTCTGCTCATTCACAACCTGGGAAACGAGGGAAAATTTATTTTCCGCATGCTGAAAACCACAAATAAGTTTTGGGACTCTGTTGCCTTACTGGCTGGACATTATGGTTTGGCGGATCATCTTCAGACAGCACCGACGGAGACCCGGTGAACCCATCCACAATACATCATGGACCACTGATGCTTGGCTAGAGTCTGCAAATTTGGATACTTCGAAGATGAGTTCATTTGAGATCAGCTAGCGGAGCACACAGTTGATCACAAACTATGTGAGAGACTGCTTATGGGTGGTACAACTGTCTTAGGCAGTGGCCGTGGCTCTTTAGCTCGAGTCGGCTGAACAGTTAGCATCGCGGCTGGCGGCGAAAGACGCAGCTCCTTCATACTCTGCTCAGCTGGCACAGACAGTGGCCCCAGCAGCTCAGGCTCCCAGCTCCACTTATCCTCACAACGAGCTCAAGGTTAACGCTACGGGACACCAGGATGCCTCAGCACGCCGACTCTGCGGGAACTGTGGCTCGCTCTTAAACACCACACATCCACCGGTCTGCCCAGCCACAGGACAGATGTACTGTACCAGCACTGTGATAAGCTCAATCACTTTTCAAAATTGTGCCACTCAGCGCCCGCTTCCACAAGAACCCAACGTCGCTCATCCCGCCCATTAAGCCTGACCACCATTCACTCTGTGGGCGCCAACAGCAAACCTTCTAACTGCTGCACGGTACTGATAGATGATGTGCGTTTACCACTGCTACTGGACATGGCCGCTGACAGGTCTCTTCTGAGTACTCACTCAGAAGCCACGGTCCGGTGGCTCTTTCCCAGACAGTCAGTCAAAGCAGGAGCAGAGGAGCTGTACCGCTATGGACACACTAAAATTAACATTGATCGGCACTGCTACCTTTCTGTTTGTGACGACTTGAGAGTTTCCCAGCATTCACGTTGCAGGTGTCTCACCATGACGCCAACCTCCAAGGATTGGACCTGTTCTGTGCCCTGGGCTTCTCCATTACCAATAACCTGGGTGTCACCATCCTGACATGGCAGCAGCACTGGCCAACGGTTTTCACTGGGCTGGGCTGCCTCACTGTCTGCAACCACCAGCCACTTATTGACCCAGCTTTGAAAACAGTCATCCAACCTCTGTGTAGGCTACCCCTCATCATGCATGATGATGTCACAGCAGAGCTGCAGAAACTGCTGGATGGTGGCATCATTGAGTGAGTCGATGCCCCGCCCTGCATCTCCAAGCTGTTGGTGGCAAAGAAGAAGACGGTGGTTGCAGACAGAAACCCACTCCCCACAGTGGAGGCTCAATGGTCTTCTCAAAGCTTGGCCTTCACCAGGGCTACCAGCAGGTTCCCCCACAACCTGACAGCCACAACCTCTCCGCCGTTGTGATCCACATGGGTGTCTTTCACTACACACACATTCCCTTTGGACTCACCTCCGTAGATAGTAGATAATTTTATTAGTGTCATACAATGTTAACAACACAGTCAATAATATGAAGTGAAATGACCAAGAACCAATACATCTATCTTTAGCTGTTTGGTTTAAGCAGTCAAAAACATAACCGTTACTCTGCTACAAGCTGCTTCCAGAAAATTATGGCCACTATCATTGTGGGCATTCCTGGGGTAGTTGTGTACCTGAATGACATTGTGGTACATGGAACAATGTCCCCCCTGCATGACGACCGCCTCTCCAGGGTGCTGGTTGTGTTCGCCGGTCACCACCTCATGCTGAATAGAAGTGCATCTGAGAAGCTCCTGTTAATGAATTTGTGGGGTTACGTCTGACTGCTGAACGTGTGCCCACTGTACTCTAATGTTGATGCAATCCTGCGCCTGCCTGCACCCTCCTGCCCAGCGCAGCTACATGACCGTGCATTACCTGTGCGTCCTTCCCCTTTACTATGACAATACTGCACCACTGTGTGACCTCCTGAAGCAAGATGCACCCTGGGCTTGGTCTCCTGCAGTTCGCCAGCTCAAATCTCAACCAACCACCCCTCCTGTACTTACTCACTTTGACCTGGAGAGCCTCACATTTGTGACCTGTGATGCCTGGACCGCTACAGTTGACACTTTACACTGCGGAACAACCACCAGGCCCTCACAGCACCCCTGGTCACAACTGGATTGGGTCACAAACCACTGCATCTTTATCGGGGGTCTGAGAGGCTGTAGGGGTACAACTTCTCCTCTCAGTTTACGTCTATCAGGGAATGTGGCGGGGTTCTCGTTTCGTCCAAAATAATAATTCCTCCTGGTGGCTGATGAGCTCCACTCCAAATGGCCGGAGGTGCTTCCTGCCAGGCCTGTCACCACTGCGGTGGTCATACACTTCCTCTCCTCCTTGTTCACTTGCTGGGGGTGCCTGCCACCACTACCACTGATAACGGGCCCCAGTTCATCTGACTTTGTGGCTTTTACAGAGGAGAGGGGGATAAAACACATTAAGACTGCCGTTTCCCACATGTTAACAGAGGCATGGAGAGGTTTAATCACACCCTTAAGGATGGGCTCAGCGTTCTCCACATCACTGCAGAGCACCTTACTGCACCACAGAGCCACACCCCACACTGCCACTGGCAGCTCTCCAGCCCTACTGATGCTAGGGCACGAGCTGCAACTCCCCTTGGACTGTCTATGCCAGGGGTGGGAAATCCTGGTCCTCGAGGGCCACAGCCCTGCCTGTTTTCAATGTGTCCTCACATTAACACAGCTGACAGCAATTATTGGCTCATTAGCAAGCTTTCTGCAGAGCCTCATCATGAGAACTCAGGTGTGTTTGAGCAGGGAAACATCCAGGATTTCCCACTCCTGGTCTATGCCCCCCAATGAGAGGCACTCAAGCAGCAACGCCCTGCCCAAGCTACAGAGAGGCACAGCAACAACATAACATGAAGCAGCAGTCTGACAGGAAACACTGTGTGAAACTGCCTGAACTCACTGTATTCTCACTGGGTCTGAATCTGGCGAACCACTCCTTCTCACAAGCTGCTCTCTTTCTGGTCGGCACCAACGCAGATCACTGCACAACTGGGGCCGGCCGCCTTCCGTGTGACCGATGGCTCACGCTGGCATGTCAGCCGCCTCCGACGGGTGAGGCCACCTCTTGCGTCACCCCACGAAACCGCAGCTGATCCAGGTCACACAATGGGACAGACATAGGGGTGGAGACCACGGCTCGACGTCCCCCTGGACCAGATGCCATGTGACGGGCATAAAGCCCAGAATACTCCACAAGGCCATGTGGGTAAAACTGCAATCTACCAGGTTGATCTCGCTGGTTGGCTGTTCGGGCTTCAATGTTATTTTCGTACACTTGGGAGTTCTTGGCTTATGACCATTGTTCAGGTATTAAAGGGAAGGTAAATGTTTCATATCACAGTGACTTGTGTACGTGTGTGTGCTTCACTACCATGTCAGGGCTCGACATTAAGGCTTGCCCAACCGTCCGGGGCTAGCAAAAGCTTTGCTCAGGCAAGTGAATCATCTACCCAGCTTGCCCGAATGGGCAAGTGGTTTTTTGGCGATATATTGACATTTTTGGGCGACATTTTGACGTTTTTGGGCGATATTTTGACGTTTTTTCGGCAAAAATCATTTGGTATTTATTTTTTTTTTATTTTTTTTTTTTCAAAAATCATTTGGTATTCTCCCCCTTGAACTGCAACCTTATCGTGGTGGGGGAGTTTGAGCACCCGAATGACCCTCGGAGCTATGTTGCCGGGGGGCTTGCCCCACCAGTAGGGTCTCCCAAGGCAAACAGGTCTGAGGCGACGGGTCAGACTAAAAGCAGTTCACAAGACCCCATGGACACACTCACGAGGAACAAGGTGACGTCGCCCGGTTTGGCGCAGCCGGGGCCACACCCTGGAGCCAGGCCCGGGGTGGAGGCTTGCACGCGAGCGCCTGGTGGCCGCGTTCTTGCCCGCGGGACTCGGCCGGGCTCAGCCCAAAGGGACGACGCGGGCCCCTCCTCCTCATCCTCCTGTGGACCCACCACCCACAGAGGCTGCCGTAGGGGTCGGGTGCACTGTGGATTGGGTGGCAGTCGACGGCAGGGGCCTCGACGACCCGATCCCCGGACACGGACTCTGGCTTTTGGGACATGGAATGTGACCTCGCTGGGGGGGAAGGAGCCCGAGCTTGTGAGGGAGGCTGGGAGATACCGTCTAGATATAGTCGGGCTCACCTCCACTCACAGCTTGGACTCTGGAACCCAGCTCCTCGACAGGGGCTGGATACTCCACTTCTCTGGAGTTGCCCGCGGTGTAAGGCGGCGGGCTGGAGTGGGCTTGCTTATTGCCCCACAGCTCAGCCGCCATGTGTTGGAGTTCACCCCGGTGAACGAGAGGGTTGCGTCCCTACGCCTACAAGTAGGGGACAGGTCTCTGACTGTTGTCTCGGCCTATGCACCAAAGAGCAGTTCAGAGGACCCAACCTTCTTGGAGTCCCTGGGAGGGGTGCTGGATAGTGCCCCAACTGGGGACTCCATTGTTCTCCTGGGGGACTTCAACGCCCACGTGGGCAATGACAGCGAGACTTGGAAGGGGGTGATTGGGAGGAACGGCCTCCCCGATCTGAACCCGAGTGGTGTTCTGTTATTGGACTTCTGTGCTAGTCACAGTTTGACGATAACGAACACCATGTTCGAGCACAGAGGTGTCCATAAGTGCACATGGCACCAGGACACCCTAGGCCGGAGGTCAATGATAGACTTTGTGGTCGTGTCATCTGATCTCTGGCCGCGTGTCTTGGACACTCGGGTAAAGAGAGGGGCAGAGCTGTCAACTGATCACCACCTGGTGGTGAGTTGGATGCGCTGGACTGGGAGGAGGCCGGATAGACTCGGCAGGCCCAAACGTGTTGTGAGGGTCTGCTGGGAACATCTGGCCGAGCCCTCCGTCCGCGCAGCCTTCAACTCCCACCTCCGGGAGAGCTTCTCACAGATCCCGAGGGAGGTTGGAGACATTGAGTCCGAGTGGACCATGTTCTCCACTTCCATTGTCGAAGCTGCTGCTCGGAGCTGTGGCCGCAGGGTCTCTGGCGCCTGTCGTGGCGGCAATCCCCGAACCCGGTGGTGGACACCGGAAGTAAGGGATGCCCTCAAGCTGAAGAAGGAGTCCTACCGGGCACTGTTAGCTCATAGGACTCCCGAGGCAATCGACAGGTACCGGCAGGCCAAGCGAGCCGCAGCCCGGGCTGTGGTGGAGGCAAAAACTCGGGTCTGGGAGGAGTTCGGAGAGGCCATGGAGGAGGACTTTCGGTCGGCCTCGAGGAAATTCTGGCAAACCGTCCGGCGCCTCAGGCGGGGGAAGCAGTTCTCCACCAACACTGTTTACAGTGGAAGTGGGGAGCTGTTGACCTCAACTGGGGATATCGTTGGGCGGTGGAAGGAATACTTCGAGGACCTCCTCAATCCCACCACCACGTCTTCCATTGAGGAAGCAGAGACTGGGTTCTCAGAGGTGGACTCATCCATTTCCCAAGCTGAAGTCACCGAGGTTGTTGTGAAGCTCCTCGGTGGCAAGGCACCGGGAGTGGATGAGATTCACCCAGAGTTCCTTAAGTCTCTGGATGTGCAGGGACTGTCGTGGCTGACTCGTCTCTGCAACATCGCGTGGCGGGCGGGGACAGTACCTCTGGACTGGCAGACCGGGGTGGTGGTCCCTCTCTTTAAGAAGGGGGATCGGAGGGTGTGTTCCAACTACAGAGGGATCACACTCCTCAGCCTCCCCGGGAAAGTCTATTCCAGGGTACTGGAGAGGAGGGTCCGGCCGTTCCTCTCGGATTCAAGAGGAACAATGCGGTTTTCGTCCTGGTCGTGGAACACTGGACCAGCTCTATACCCTCCACCAGGTGCTTGAGGGTTCGTGGGAGTTCGCCCAACCAGTCCACATGTGTTTTGTGGATCTGGAGAAGGCGTTCGACCACGTCCCCCGAGATGTCCTGTGGGGGGTGCTCCGGGAGTACGGAGTCCGGGGTCCCTTGTTGAGGGCTGTTCGGTCTTTGTATTCCCGGAGCAGGAGTCTGGTTCGCATTGCCGGCAGTAAGTCGGACCTGTTCCCTGTGCACGTTGGCCTCCGGCAGGGGTGTCCTTTATCACCGGTTCTGTTCATCATATATATGGACAGAATTTCTAGGCACAGCCGGGGGCCGGAGGGGGTCCGGCTTGGGGACCACAGAATCTCATCTCTGCTATTTGCGGATGATGTGGTTCTGTTGGCCCCATCAAGCCTGGATCTCCAGCGTGCACTGACACGGTTCTCAGCCGAGTGTGAAGCAGCTGGGATGAGGATCAGCACCTCTAAATCCGAGGCCATGGTTCTCGACCGGAAAAAGGTGTCTTGCCCCCTCCAGGTCGGTGGAGTGCCCTTGTCCCAAGTGGAGGAGTTCAAGTATCTTGGGGTCTTGTTCACGAGTGGGGGAAAGATGGAGCGTGAGATCGACAGGCGGATCGGTGCAGCGTCTGCAGTTATGCGGACGTTGTATCGGTCCGTCGTGGTGAAGAAGGAGCTGAGCCAAAAAGTGAAGCTCTCGATTTACCGGTCGATCTTCGTTCCTACCCTCACCTATGGTCATGAACTATGGGTCATGACCGAAAGAACGAGATCCCGGATACAAGCGGCTGAAATGAGCTTCCTCCGTAGGGTGGCTGGGCGTACCCTTAGAGATAGGGTGAGGAGCTCAGTCACCAGGGAGGAGCTCGGAGTAGAGCCGCTGCTCCTCCACATCGAGAGGAGCCAGCTGAGGTGGCTCGGGCATCTATTTCGGATGCCCCCCGGACGCCTCCCGAGGGAGGTGTTCCGGGCATGTCCCTCCGGTAGGAGGCCTCGGGGCAGACCCAGGACACGCTGGAGAGACTATGTCTCTCGGCTGGCCTGGGAACGCCTTGGGGTGCCACCGGAGGAGCTGGAGGAAGAGTCTGGGGTGAGGGAAGTCTGGGCAACTCTGCTTGGACTGCTGCCTCCGCGACCCGGCCTGGATAAAGCGGTAGCCAATGGATGGATGGATGGATTTGATCACAACTGATCACACCACTGCAGGGCGCGGCCATTTCTCACCCTGAGACCACGATCACGTGATTCTTGTGCAAACGAGATGATAGCGTTGGAAAATGATCGCGACCGCCATTTTCTTCCCGATTCCTATTCCGCATTCTGGACAGTCTACCCTGGAAAACATGCGTTTTGATTGGAATCCGTCAAATTACGCAGTCGGGGAAACTCCTCGTCGTCCGCTATTTTGAACTTTTCAGTTCCATCAACATTTAGATAGTCACCAAAGCTTATTACAAATTCACTCGAATTCCACGCAAATACAACTTCAATGAAAACAACATATTTTTGATTATTTTCACTTTCTAATCCCGAAGTTTCATAATTTTTTATGGTTCAGAAACAAAGTTGACTGAACAGGAAGAGGAGGAGGAACAGGGACAGGATTTGATTGGTTATTAACATTTATAATAAAAATACATGACACATTTACCACGTTATTAAAACAATGCATATGGATAAAAAGTGACTAATACAATAAATAAGGTGTGACAGTATGTAGTAGTATGGTAGTAGGGTGTGACCGCTCTAATCTTAAAACTATCAAATTTATTATTATTATACTATACATATTATACGTCTGAGGCCGGTTGACCTAAACTAAACACAGTGGGCGTTAAATCAACTCTGGGCTTTTTGCTGTGAAGAACAAACTTAAAATATAGATTATTATTCTTTCAGATTTAAGAGTACAAAGAGATACGCCTTCCCTGAGTTTCACTGCGATATCTTGATTATTAAAGAGACTACAAGTTTTTTTTACATAAAAAGGTTATGTTGGTCGAATTCATATATTGCACAAACTTATACATTTCTATTGAACTTTGGGCAAGTAAAAAGTGGCAAGCACTTGCCCGAAAATCCTTAATATCAATGTAAAGTGTTACTGTTGTCCGTAGACGAAAGCCCACGCTACCAGGGAATCCTGGGTAATGTAGTCGTGTTAATAAATGCCAGTTCCTAAGGCACACAGTCGCCGTCCCCCTGATTTATATACAATAAAGACCCCTTCTAAAAGGCTCAAATTAGGAATATCATTTTGATCAGTCTAAGATATACAATTAAAAAACCTGTAATAAAACAACTATTCACATGTGCTTTCAAAAATGACACGTTAATTTAGTTAATTGATTTTAAACACTTAATTCATAAATTTATTAACGTAGTCTTGTTTACTTCCGTTTTTTTTACTCTCTTACAGCAGTATGTGCAGCACCGTAACTACAGAGTGGCACAATACCTAGTTGCCCGACGACTGACTCTCTCGCTCTCTATTTAGCAAATACACTTGTAATCGTTGTCGTGTAAACGGGGCCTCAGTGAGCTGTAACTTTTTCTTGTTTCTTTTGTTTGTTAGGTAAGTTTGACCCCTGACAGAATGAGGTGATTTTTGGTTTGTTGTTTTTTTTATAGTAGAGCTCACTCTTGGATTACTTTGTTAAGGATTCCTGATTTGCTTGTTGTACAGAAGAGCACATGGTAAATAAATTCACTATTGCACTGAGAAGTAGTTTGTGGCAATTCTATGTTGCGCTCCAGTAGCTCTTAGGCTGCGGTGTCACACACATAGAATTATTTCACTACTTAATTGATTATTTCATTACTTAAATGTGCCAAAATTAAATAAATAAATACACCATTAAATAATCATTGATTAATGAAAATTAGAACTAAATATATAAATGTCATTAAATGTTTCATTAATTAAATAAAATATGAATTCATTTGATGTACAAACTAGTACAGTCAAAAATAACACGTAGATTTAATTAATTGATTTGAAATGTTTTCGGGTCTTTAACAGCTCCCCCCAGACACTTTGTTCATGTAATAACTTGAATACAACTTTGTTTCTAGAAATATTCAAATGGTCAAAGTGGTGATCCTGCACTAACAAAACCCAGACTTATGTTAGACGTTTATTAATTAATTTATTCATGTTTTTATTATTTTGCTGATCTTGGAGGGAAACAGTTTCACCAAAAGCTAAAAGCACGTTATAAAAATAGTCTTAATTTAAATAGTCTGTGTTGAGCCGACATTAATACTGTGGTTTTCCCTGAATACATAAAGATCTATTACAGTTGTCCTTCACTATAACGCAGTTCACCTTTCGCGGATTTTACATGCTTTTTCTTTTTACAGCGTATGAACGTGACGTGTTCAATCATGATTGGCTAAGGGAGAACCTGCACATTGTATTCTGCGTCCTGATTGGCTAAGGGACTTAGACCTTTGTCAATCAATCTCTGTGCCGTGTCTTATGTACGCAAATGCTTTCGACTTGCCAAACATACATCCCTGTCTGATCGATAGCAGTGAGACTCTGAAGTGCTGCATGTTTGCAATTTGTGTTCCCGACAAACCCCACAGTGTCAACAAACCCTTGTGCACAGACAAAGTCCTGCCTGCCAAGAGGCAGTGGTATGTTCATGTTTTAAAATCTACCAAGGTTTGAACTTTGGAAGTGTTTACACAAGAGAGAAATGTGAGAAAATGTTCATTCCAGAAAATTGTGCCATTAATTAGTTTTTTGAATCAATTGACAGCACTACTATTCACGCATTTGACTGCCAGCAGGATACACAAATGAATTCAAACAAAGTGCATCTCCTCGATACGACCACCATCACAGTTCAAACCTGACTCAGTTCATATCACAGCACTTTTCTGATCATGGAATTGTGTGATTAGTTCCAATAAAAAATTGGAACCCATGCAATGTAGTTCTTTGTAAATGTTACTGTACATGTACTGTATATACATAATGTATTGTAAAGCCTTTTATTTGCTAAACTTTACTTGTTACAGATCACTTTCTGGGAATTGTGCCAGTTCTTGTGCAGACTTTAACAACCTGCAGCTTTCCTGAATAGAAATTCAACCTCTTCAAGAAACAATTCCAGCATGCTGTGATCTGACCTGGAGAAAGTGATGCAGAGAGTATATAGATATATGGATGGACACCCAAATGGAACATGTTAACACATTTATGCAGCCAGTGCATGATTTAATTGGGTGAATATGACATTTTAAGTGGATATGGATGGATTGGTGTGTGTGTGTGTGTGTGTATGTGTGTGTGTGTGTGTGTGTGTGTGTAGCGTGATCATGAGTCTCCACTCACCAGCAGTAGTCCAACAGATGCTGAGGCAGAACAGGAATGTAAACATGTTGCCAGTGCATTGGATACAACATAGCTGCAGACCCATGGACACAAGCGGTTAACTGGAGACAAACCACAGAAAAACACCATCTCATCATTACTGGGTCTGTGCCTTTATTGTAACATCTGTTTAAACCAGAGGTCTGCAACCTGCAGCTGTGGAGCCACATGTGGCTCCCTGACGTGTTCACAAAATATCTTGTCAAGAAACATTTTGCTTATATTTTTATTTGCATAACACACTGATTTTTGAAAATGGTCTAATCTCCAGGATATAACAGCTAACAAATGGATAAAAAGGCTAAAAGTACTCTAATAATACTAATACCGATACTAATAAAAGATATATAGTAAAAATGGTTAAAAAAGCAAATAAAAAAATGTAAAATCCTCATACATTTCATTTAGGAAAAGAAAAAAAATGAATAAAGGCAAATTGGTGAAGGAAAAAAGGAAAGCAAAGGAGAAAAGGACAAATGAAGGGGAAAAGGAGGGAAATGGTGTGTTGTAGAGCTAAAACTGTAACCATGAGGAAACACACTGCAACTACAAACAGTTCAATCGCTAAAGCAGGAAAATCCATGACAAGAAAGAGGAAAAAGCTCTAAAAATTTAAAAAGATATAGCAAAATTGTACCCATGACACTTAAATGTTTATTTGTATCACCATTTAAAGATGTTTATTTTGTTTTAAAATGAGAGAATTGACATGTTTTGTAGCTACACACATTTTTTGCGGTAGAATATTGTGAAAACTGTACTTTTGATCATAAAGATTGCAGACCCCCGGTTTAAACCGAGATTTAAAAGTCAGTCGTATTTTCTTCATTTTACTGACGAGCACTTCTGTAATCTGAAGCTAACAAGAGTTTATCAGAAATGCAATTCTAGAAATTTCACAAAATGTTCCAAACTCCAGAGAAGTTTTTCTTCATGGGAAAAACACCAATGGGAGACTGTGACTGGGCCCAGAGATGTGCCCAGGGGAACACCCTGGGTGGTTTTAACTGCCCCAGTGAACAGAGCACTGGAACACAAGGTTTGGCTGTCACGGTGAAACATCTGACCATCACAACCTACAGTCTTGTCTTGTGTTTTCTCTTAGTTTGCTTCTGATGTGGATAAAGGCTGCATGAGTCCGGGAAAAGGAGGCACTGAGACTAGACTACAAAATCATATTGGTGATATTTTCCTTACATTCTTCCATAATGCCTATGCACATTCCAGCAACAATAAGTGAGTGCACAAAATCCAGAACTGCAGTTTTCTGAGAGGAAATACTGGAAAAGAAATCACTTGTCATATAATGTAGTCAACAATATACACAGTGAAAAGAGCAGGTCTTTGGTCCGTTTAATCAAACTAAATGAATAAAAGAAGAAAAATGATGTACTGCTTCCACACAAGATCGAGACAGGTTGGTTGGTTAGTTAATTACAAAACTCAACAATTGTAGTTATTATAGAAAACAAGGCAGTAAATCACTGCAGTTATCCTGGAAGACAAGATCCCCAACATCAGTCTACAGACCCGTCGGTACCAGCCGGTGGATCATTTGGTAGCAGGCCACAAAGAGAATTAAAGTTTTATTTTCAAATGCTACATTTAGATTTCTATTAGTCTGCATTGAGCTTTATTTTGAAAAAGGCTTAACTTCTATCCTGCTTGAAGATTAGTGTTTCCACATGCAGAGAGGCGGTAGAGTTTACTTACAGTGCTTAGTTTGCTACAGCAGATGAGGATTCGACGTTCATAAAGCATACTAGCATAGAGATGAAGCATGTTATTGACATCTACTGCTACAAAGTACTCCGTTAGGTTTCTCTGAAAGAGTCACACAGAAGAAAACAAAAACATTTATTTGTGACAGCAAAGATCAAAATCAAAATCAAAAATGTTTACTTTTCCATAGAAAAATCCACTATTTAAAGCATCACTTGGTACACAGTGTTTGGTTCAAATGGCATCATTTACTGAATGACAAAATACTTGTGTGTTAAGTGATTGAACAGATGCAACAATTTCATTTAGTCACGTCAAACGAAAATGTTTCAAAACAATGAATATATGAGAATCTCAGCAATTTATTTGGTGCAATAAAAAACAATATCTTCATACACTGCACACACCGATGGTCATGTGACTGTTGTAACATGCGTTTCAGAAGCAGAACAGTTTGTTTCAATTTTAGGTCATTTTCCTTGATTGTTATGATTTTGATTTCCGCCCGCTGGCCACCAGGTACACCATTTTGTATTCACATACATAAGAACATGAATGACATCCTATTCTTATCCCATCATTTAGAACAAAACGTGGGTCCATGCTTTGCAGCTACAAAAACTTCAACTCTCCGAGGAAGTCTTTCCACAAGGCCTAGGAGTGTGTTTCTTCCAGAAGGGCATCTGTGAGGTTCGACACTGATATGGGACCAGAAGGCCTGGCTTACAGTCTCCGCTCTAATAATAATACTAATAATGCAATTTATTTCTATGGCACTTTACATTAGGAAATCTCAAAGTGTTCAAAACAATGCGAGCTCAGGCAACAATATAGAACACTTCAAATCCCAGCAATACAAATCAATAGAAGCAAATATAAAACACTGTCAAAACAGCAATTACAGTCAATAACAGCTGTGCAGGGGTGTTTTTAGTTCTTTTGGGTTTTTCTAAATGCAATCTGTGGAGCCCTCAGATGGTCAGGAATTGAATTCCACGGCGGAGCAGGGTCACCCCTGGTTCAGTTTGGTCCTTGGGAAAAGGAATGTGAGGAGTTACTGAAGCGGAGGGAGCGCGCTTTGATTGGAGGGCTGAGCAGTTCCTTGAAGTAGGGGGTGTGTTGCCATGAATGCAGATCTTGAAGTGTATTCTGGGGGAGACGGGGAGCCAATGGAGGGATTTCAGTACTGGTGTGATGGAGTCATGTTTTGGGGTTTTGGTGAGGAACCTGGCTCTTTGGAAAGTATTGGAGTTTCTGCAGGATTTTGTTGGTGAGGCCATAGAGGAGTGAGATACAGTAACCCTAACCTGGAGGTGACAAAGATATGGACGAGCTTCTCAACGTCAGGCAGGGCGAGTAATGGGCAGAGGGTTGCAATATTTCTTTGATGGTAAAATGATATTTTTACATCGATGTTGGATGTGCATGTCAAAACAGAGGTGGAAGTCAAACAGCACACCAAGGAGGAGTGGAGGAGAGAGGAACGTCCTGACCAGAACGTTTATTGATGTGACTGTGAATGACTGAAGCTGATGGGATGTACCAACTAGTATGGCCGTGGCTTTGGAGCTATTCAGTTGGAGGAAATTGTGTTTTATCCATGCCTTTATCTCCTCCAGGCAGAGGGGTGAGTGTGGAGGCTGACGGTGGGTGTGAGGCCGATGCTGAAGCAGATGAGGATGAGGGGCGGTCCGTTTTTATGTAAAGTTGAGTGTTGTGGGTGCATTAGTGGAAGCACATTTTGTAGTAGGTTATCATTTGACCAGGAGGAAGCATGTATAGAATGAAGAGGAAAGAGGACAGATCCTTGGGGAACACCTGCGTTCTTGACTTGGCCCGACCAATGGAGATGTATGCTCTAATTCATCCCAAAGGTGTTGAGGTCAGGATATCCATATATTTATTGACTTTGCCTTGTACACCGGTGCGCAGTCACTTTGGAACAGGAAGGGGCTGTCTACACACTGCTTCCACAAAGTTAGGGGGATTAAATAGTCTAAAAAGTCTTGGCATGTGAAAGCTTTCCAAGTTCCTCTCAGTGGAAGTTAAGCCCAACACCCGAGAAACACCATAACCCCCCTCCACTAAACTTTGCTTGGTACAGTTCAGTCAGACAAGTACTGTTCACCTGACAGCTGCCAAACCTAGGCTGTCCATCAGATTGGCAGACAGAGAAGCATGATAGACACCACAGTGTTCTAGAGTCCAGTGGTGGTGTCCTTACACCACAGTGTTCTAGAGTCCGGTGGTGTTCTAGAGTCCAGTGGTGTTCTGGAGTCCAGTGCAGTTCTAGAGTCCAGTGGCAGTGTCCTTACACCAGTGTTCTAGAGTCCAGTGGTGTTCTAGAGTCCAGTGCAGCTCTAGAGTCCAGTGGCAGTGTCCTTACACCACAGTGTTCTAGAGTCCAGTGGTGTTCTAGAGTCCAGTGGTGGTCTAGAGTCCAGTGGCGGTGTCCTTACACCACAGTGTTCTAGAGTCCAGTGGTGTTCTAGAGTCCAGTGCAGCTCTAGAGTCCAGTGGCAGTGTCCTTACACCACAGTGTTCTAGAGTCCAGTGGTGTTCTAGAGTCCAGTGGTGGTCTAGAGTCCAGTGGCGGTGTCCTTACACCACAGTGTTCTAGAGTCCAGTGGTGTTCTAGAGTCCAGTGGCGGTGTCCTTACACCACAGTGTTCTAGAGTCCAGTGGTGTTCTAGAGTCCAGTGGCAGTGCCCTACACCACAGTATTCTAGAGTCCAGTGGCGGTGTCCTTACACCACAGTGTTCTAGAGTCCAGTGGCAGTGTCCTTACACCACAGTGTTCTAGAGTCCAGTGGCAGTGTCCTTACACCACAGTGTTCTAGAGTCCAGTGGCAGTGTCCTTACACCACAGTGTTCTAGAGTCCAGTGGTGTTCTAGAGTCCAGTGGCGGTGTCCTTACACCACAGTGTTCTAGAGTCCAGTGGCAGTGTCCTTACACCACAGTGTTCTAGAGTCCAGTGGTGTTCTAGAGTCCAGTGGCGGTGTCCTTACACCACAGTGTTCTAGAGTCCAGTGGCAGTGTCCTTACACCACAGTATTCTAGAGTCCAGTGGTGTTCTAGAGTCCAGTGGCGGTGTCCATACACCACAGTGTTCTAGAGTCCAGTGGCGGTGTCCTTACACCACAGTGTTCTAGAGTCCAGTGGCAGTGTCCTTACACCACAGTGTTCTAGAGTCCAGTGGTGTTCTAGAGTCCAGTGGCGGTGTCCTTACACCACAGTGTTCTAGAGTCCAGTGGTGTTCTAGAGTCCAGTGGCGGTGTCCTTACACCACAGTGTTCTAGAGTCCAGTGGTGTTCTAGAGTCCAGTGGCGGTGTCCATACACCACAGTGTTCTAGAGTCCAGTGGTGATGTTGAAGTTTGGACGCAGCTGGAACATTGAAACCCTCCATGAAGACTCTACGCTAAGTTCTGGAGCTAACCTGGAGGTCACATGACGGTTTGGGGGTCTGATGACTTTGCAGAAAACAGAGGGCCTCTTGTTCATTACACAGCTCAGCATCTGCTGACCGTATTTCTGTGATGGATGAGTAACTGACGTTCAAGATCACTTATTATGGTTCTACTAACAGTGGGTTGAGGAACATGACGGCACAAGGAGGTTTCCCGGCTGGACTGACTGATGACAGAGGGCAGTAGCACGCTGGAGGTCACTGAGCTCCATAGTTACAAATTGGTCCACTAATGTTCGCACAAATAGTTTGCATGCAGAGGTGCTTGATTTTATACACCCTATGGTCATGGAAGTGATTGGAACACCTTCATCTAATCATTTGGATCGCTGAGCAAATGATTTTGGCAATAGTGTATGTTGCAATAATGAAGTGAGATATCATCCTTTTCCAACATGTGATGTGTTATTTGGAAGATGATCAGTTTTTAGGGAAGCTTCCTGCCCAACTCCATCTTCTGTCATAATATCCATGGATCTGAACATGGTGGAAACACCATCACTGATAGTAACTCACCGAGTACTGTGGCACATTGGTGACTCACCAAAGCAACCTGATTTTACATACATCCAGTTTAAATGTTCTTTTTTGTTTCCTGTTCAGACAAAGTGAAGTTTTCAGGAACTGTTAGGAAGTTTAAAAAGAAAAGAAAGCTTACTTTAGAAATTCCGCCTTTGGATTTTTAAGTTTGAACTTTAAGTAACGAAGTAGGAGCATGGAGTTGCTTAATCTATAGTCTGTCATTAACAACCACTATTGGAGACAAAATGAGTTTAACAAAGCTTGAACTCCTTATTGGGAAAATAACTTGGATGCCTTTCATCTGGAGGAGACAAGAGGACTCACATTTTCAGGGATGCTGGGCAGTTCTCTTGGGTCGGGCACAGTGAAGAAGGAATGCTGGAGAAACAAAAAAACAAGAAAAAGATCGAAACTACGGAATCAACTCAATTCCTGTTGATTAAAATAATGAACCCACAGAAGTGAACTACAATACATTCTTACGAAAAATCTTTTTTTCAGTACATCCTTTCATACTGTAGTTCTATTGGGTAGTTAGATGACGTAGGTCACAGCAACAGTCACCATCACCCAGAATAATCCTGTTGCCGGTCGTCTTTGGCTGCAAGACCGGAACAACAACCGTCAGTGAACCGTCCCACAGTGCAACCTGGGATCACTGATTCAGAGCCACGACCAAGATATCGACGCTGGTGATACATTCCTTAGGTGGGGCTCTTCATTATCCCCCCAATGAAATATTGAAATGGATATTGACCAGAGCACTTATTAAAACTCTTTATTAACATACTTGTAAACAATTAGAAACAGAAGTGTCATTAATCCCTGTTAGAAAATAAGTGTTTTGGGGTTGGTTTACTGGAAATGGCAGTTCGTCTAAGTTTAGGAAAATCAAAAGGTATATCGGGTATATTTTCAAACAACACATCAATTTCTCTCTCTTGAAAAAGACCTCAACAAAAAAAATAACTATGGTGGAGAAAGTTTTCAGCCAAATTTCTTCTTTCAAACCGGTAAATAAGAAGAGATGTGGCAGAGTCAATGATGAGACACTCACCGCCTGTTGTCTGCAACATCTCATAGAAACACGCAAGAACAGACAGGAACAGACTTTAAGCCTGGACAGGTCTGGACAGGCCCCAGGTCTCACACAGGAAATGATGCTGGTCACTTTCATTTTCTGTCACTCGCTTTGGAGTTGATCAGTAATTGGTGAGGTCACGACTAAGCCCCGCCTCCAGAGGGCGACTTTCCTCATCGCCCCAAGCTGCTCACACACACACACACACACACACACACACACACACACACACACACACACACACACACACACACACACACACACACACACACACACACACACACACACACACACACACACACACACACACACAACTAGAGAGAGAGGAATCAAGAAATCCTCTCTTTTATTGAGGATTGTCTGTATAAAATGAAGCAAATACAGCTACAATTCCTCTTGCTCCCTCTTGACCAGTCGACACTGATTGCCAGGGTTCTCATGATTGTTGCAGTGTGCTGTATAGAGCAGCCCCCCCAATCCCCAGGTCATTTAGCACAGAAAGAACAACTAACTTAGGTTATTTCCATTGTATTTATTATCCAAATTATTTTGAAAAATTACACAAATCTCTGCATTACATCCATCTATGACTCACGCTTGTCTCGGTCACATGATACATTCATGCTAATATTAAACCCACAAGCTAACAAAAGTTGTTGGGCTCTCACAAGCCAGTAAGTTGGTTCATTCCTAATGAAAAACAATCTTCATTTGTCCCTAAGCATCTCACCGTAGGGGGTCCTGCAGACACTGCAGTCCTATGGAAACCCTCCTTCCTTCATGCACTCAGCCAGTCACCAACTGGGTGAGGCCCCCGGGCTCCACACCTTCCAATCCCCTAACCTTCATCAAAGGCATTTGGAGAGATTCTCTCAAAAAGCTTTGCTCCTGCCCGGCAGCAACTCACCCAGCGTTAGCATCCAGCTAACACCAGAGACCTGCAACCAAAGGCCTCAACTCCTTAACTCCTCTGCTGACCCACCACGAGGTTCAGACCTTCCCCTGATCCAGAGACCAGCACCCAGAGTCTGATCTCCCATCAACCAGGAAAACCATCACAGACCTGAGCGACCAGCTCCTCAGTCTGGACAAAAGGAACAACCAGGAGCTGCAAAGAAGGACTCCTGAAACATCAACTTCATCTTCTTCTCCTCAGCCTGCAGAACCAGCAACCACAGTTAGCAGGAGGTGCTAACTACAGGAGAAGACACCAGCTTCCCTCCAGCAGGACAACAACTGAACTCCTTCAAGGAAGTGGGAACAACTGGGCTTTACCTGAGATTAGTTAAACCTGATGCTATGATAGAACTGTTTAACTTTATGAAGATGTGTTGATTCTGTTACACTGATTGAGTTCTATAGAGAATGATATTAGGAGCAGTTAACCTGTAAACCAACGTTAGCTCTGCCACAGACACAGGGTCTGCATGCTAATCTTTGCTTTACTAACTTGGTAACTCACAATCACACACAATCACACTCACACTCACACTCACACTCACACACACACACACACACACACACACACACACACACACACACACACACACACACACACACACACACACACACACACACACACACACACAGTTAGAATCTGTATTATCTGCTTTCATTGTAAATTAATATAATATTTGGAATCATCCTTGCTGGTGCACAAAGGTGTATGACATGTCCTTCAAAATGCTTCAAGCTTTACTGTTAAATGTGGTCATTCTAATTTATTAAAATAATAATTTGAATTCCTAATTAACTGTTTAGTAAATCTTATGACTGATAGAACTGAATTGGCTATCATTTCCTGTTAAGACAGGTGGAGCTCCGAGGTATCTGATACAGATCAGGTTACATTTCAACAACATAATTAATAACTATCTTTGAGAATTCTTAATCATTATTGATAGCCAAATGCAACATAGATGGTACCCCATGGGTGAACCGCACAACATCAATGCTACCGAGTCATCCTTATGAGGTATGAAAATCCCAACACTTATATTGATTTGAGGCCATATCACCCAATCCCAATTTTCTTTTTATTTAGAATCTGAAAAACAGTTAATATTGTCATTGAATGTGCTATATAAAGCTACTTTGTGTCATTTTTGTAATCATCTTGATTGGTCATAAGCCATGATATTTAAAATCTGAAAACTGTGCCGTGGCTCAAAGAAGGTTGGAAAACATCGAGCCACACTTCCACATTCCTGTGGTGATCCGTAGAGATCACCTTCATGCTGAGACTTAGAGAATCTGCTGCCAACGTCTCTCAATGTCTGGTCCAGACACAACAGCAGACCTTTTAAGGTGCCATAGAACTCGTGAGGTTTCAGGATAAGCAGCCAATTGACAGAACTGCACCATATACAGCAGTTGGTCATAATGTTGTGGCTCACCAATATATACATCATGTAGTGGAGAAGAAACATACACGAGGAGGCCTGTCGTGAAAATCAATAAATCAATGAATTGTACGAGAAATAAAAATGGGCTAGATAAGTTTGCCAGGCTCAAGACTTTTTCATGGACCAAAGGTCATGAGTGAACGTCACTGCATCCGTCTCCACTGACTCCTGTCAGTTCCTTGGCGTCATGAGGAGGGAACCCTCTGTCACTCACTCTGGTGTGGGGAGGTGAGGCACCTGGCACACCTGGAGTGCAGCATGAGAGTCCCGTGAGGAGAGCAGTGATCGCCAAACACACTTGGTCATTACCGATGCCAATGCCCTTGGTCCGGTTAATATCCTCTTACAACTGGTCTCATGTACACATTTTTCATTTATTTCGTGGAGCAATGAGTCAGGAAATCCGTTCCACAGTTCGCAGCAAGGATGCGAGGGAAGCTAGCACTGCAGCCATCTGACTTTTCATGACAACATGTCGCTGTTTGGACGTATTTTACACTCAAAACACGGCAACGTATCGATGTGGATATTCACAAAGCCGTTGTACAGCGAGGCGCTCTGCCACTCGACGCCACCGTTTTAAAACTCCAGCTCGCCAAGGAGAACGGCTCCGACGTCAAAACAATGAATTGCAGCTCCTCCGCGCTGAAGCAGGAGATTCACTCCTCTGTGAAGCTGCTCCACTCTAAACTCACTGAAAATAGGCTCCACCATTTGTCAAGCACTCGAGCTGGAAAATTTGCTGTTTGTGCTGCGTTGCTAAATAATTTCCCCAGGAATTAATTAAGTGATTCTGAGGTTTTAAAGATAGAACAGTTTTGATTCAAGTGCACTTTCCGTTTACAAATGTCCTCACTGGATTGAGAGTTTTACTTGTTAAAATATCTTAATGCATAAGCCTAATGTTTAATATATATTGAAGTGCAATTTTGTTGACAGAGACTTTATCCTTTATTAATTGTTTCAGTTGGGTGTGGTTTTTATTCAAGTGCAATTTTTGTTACAGAGACTGACCGTTCATTATATTGATGGTTTTTGGTTGTTTTGATTATTTATTTGGGATATTTACAATGTCTTTTTTCATGATAGAATTCCAATTTTAAATATTCTTAAGAAATAAAAGTTTATTTATCTTTAAAAAGGTGAACTTGCATTATTATACCATGATTATTATTATATTAGTGGAAAAATGGTATAAAAATGGCAATATTATCATTTATCGCAATCATTTCAGGAACAATTTATCGTCCAGCTGTCGTGACAGGCCTATACACGGGTTGTCCTTTGATGCTTTTATCTTTTAAAACAAAATGAAGATAAGGTTGTTTATTTTTGTACCCAAACAGTAGCCACATTTTCTCTTTATTGTGTCATCTGGAAATGCTAAAATTATGCCTCAAGAACAGCAGCTCAATTAATTGAATCCAGTAAATTCTTGATTTTTCCCCCTGCATTTTTTCAAACTCTTGTTTTTAATTCTACTGCGTAGATTTTTATTTTTGGAAAGTTTTCTTGCTTTGTAATGATGATGGCTTTTCTGTGGTACAGTAGCAGCTTTCTGGTGTCATACAGTGACATCCAGTGGTCACAGATGGTATGTGCCATATATTATAAATTCTGTCTCAAGACAAATCAAAATAATATACATGTAGTGTGTCAAATATGATATGAAGACTGGAAACTGACCACACCGAGGTGAACCGGGAGTCCAGGATCAGGGATGGGGAGAGTATGCAGGGACACCAGGAGCTCCTCCCACTGGCTCTCCTGAAAACAACCACAACATCCAAACCCAGGTTTATTGTAAGGAGGCTGCTGCTGTGTGGGAAAAATCTCTACAATCTCCACATGTGAAACTGTGGTGATACAACTCCACATGCCAATGGCGGTTCATGTAAAAGAGCCGTTTTTGACCCATCATCCACACAAGGCGATGTCTTTGAAGCCTGAAAACTGGGGTTTTTGAACACGGCTCCCAGAGCGGGGAAATTCTAACAGTCTGGCTCGGCTGTGAGGTGCACACGACAAAGACGATCATCTGTGGAAAAATTATGCCATCACCCCCCACGGCAGTCCGTGATGATGAACCCTAAAGGCCTGGCAGGTGTACTACAGGCCCTGAAGGCTCATGCTGAGCCGTGTTCATAGTGACGTGTGGACACAATTTGTTTTGACAACCCTGGGGAGAAAAAAGATTGTCTTGGCTCATGTAGATGAGACACAAAGCGTTGAAAAAAACTCGAGAAGCAGAAAATGTGAAGGTAGGATGAGGGTTTACCTGGCCTTTAACTCTGTAATCTGCCAGGATATTCAGCAGCTTGTAGAAGACTTCAAACCAGGGCAGGTAGCTGAAACAATTAACAACTTCCATGTATTACATATTTAACATCCATTGTGTATATTTGCAGACCCAGATATTCACTTTTGTCCCTCGAGGGCCCCTGTCCTGCATGTTTTAGCTCCGTCTCTGCTTCAGCATACCTGAATCTAATGATGTCATCACGAAGGCTGTGGAAAAGCCCAATAACGCAAACGAGCCCCTCATTGCAATCGGGTGTGTTCCAAATGGGAGAGAGCAAAAACATGCAGGACTCTGGAGGACCAAGGTTGGACACCCCTGCTCTACATGTAAGAATTGCAGAGGAAATGAATGAGACTCACCTGAGGATGCAGTAACAGGTGTGAGCCCCTGACGAGAGGCGGCAGAAGCCAAATCGCTGTTTACTTTGAATGTCAGTCAACACAAACGTGAAATTCTGCCCAACCTGGTTGACTGTGAGGCTGCAGGGTAAGAGAAGTTCAGCTCTATAACACATTCACAGAAAGCGCATAATGGAAGCAACAAAACAAATGATATTTAGTTCAGAAATCTAATCAAAGTGGGTTAGCATTAGAGACGAGTTGGAGAGTTCAATGTTTGCCACCTGACATTCACTTGTTTTATTCTTGTACAAAAAGACTCGACTTCAGCAGCCTTTAAAAACCAATATAGCCGTTAAAGTCTTCAAATGGATCTGAATACAAGCATTTTATTTCAAGAACAATGTTCACAATACTTTGCTATAAATTCTGCAAACTTCTAAATGT
Organism: Blennius ocellaris; assembly: GCF_963422515.1. Taxonomy (NCBI): domain Eukaryota; kingdom Metazoa; phylum Chordata; class Actinopteri; order Blenniiformes; family Blenniidae; genus Blennius; species Blennius ocellaris. Next base: position 26,398,003 of record NC_137664.1, on the reverse strand, counting down.
TTAACAATTATGGATTTTATTTTTTTTAGACATCACAAAACAAAAAACAGGTCTCTGGTACTGAAAATACTTATCATATATAGAGATAAAACCTGTGTTTATCTTCAATATAATCAATGGGCTGTGATGACTGACGCTGGGTTTTCTCTGATTTTCTTCCGGCCTCACTACTGTGCAGACGTGTCCTCTTGGCTTTCCCAGACACGCTTTGCTGTTGTCCTTTTTTCCCCCTAATCTTTTTTCTTCTTCTTTTCTTTCTCCCTTCTTTTACACACGACAGAATTTTAAAGAAATACTTTTGTGTTTACTTGTTCCAAAAGCTGATAAGAGAAACAAAACTTTTTTCTCTCAACCAGCATCCAGAGGAATCCTACAAACAGTCCAGCAAAACAATGTCATCCAGCTGAAGGCCTGTGAGAAACCTGCTGATAAGGTGAAGAGGCTTGAACAGAAGATTGAATTGCTGCGTGAAATATGTGAAAGTGAGTACTTTATTAAATCGGTTCAAACTCTGTTATAACTGCTCGTAGCTATTGTACCTGGAGGAAATGTCTCTGAACAGTCACACATTGTTCTGCATGGGAATACATCTGATGCTGATTTGTCCTAATGTGACCGAAACAGCTGCTGAGGCTCCAAAGTCGAACAATTTCAACATTTCTTACTGGACCCGCATCGGAGTTAGACCTAAGGCTCCAGCCAAGCCCAGCCCAGACCTGGTCTGATGTTGTGCTTGATGTTGTACAGAGGCAAGCCCAGTAAGAAAACAACCAAGAGGCCTCCGACACTCATCCCTCCAGCTAAAATTGCTCTGCAGAACAGGTATGGTCCCCTGGCTCTGAGTGAAATGTGTGATAACACGGACCAGCCAGGATCATCACACAACAAGCAGGAAACACAAACAGGTTCGCAGAAATAACCCCAAAACCACAGCTAAACCAAGGGCGAGAAACCTAAAGAAACCTGTCAAGTCTGGACCAGCTGGACACTCTATTGATTGGAGACTCCGTCACCAGGCAAGTCATAATGGAAAAGACTGAAAATGTCAGTGTGGCCCACAACAATGCAGGAGCTGACAGCGATTTGAGCCACTGTTTGGTCTGCACATCCCAGCCACATGAACATCCTCATCCATGCTCGCTCCTTCCACATACTGCAGAGCAAGACTGGTTCTCAGGTCCTGAAACATGACTTTTCACTGCTAATGGAGACTCTGAAGGAGTTCGAGCCCAAACATGTTGCCGTTTCAGGCCCCATTCCAACCCTGGGAACAGGAATTGAATCTTTCTCTCACCTTTCAGCCCTGAATACATGGCTGACTTCAACATGAGTACAACATGCAGTGGGATGATGTTCATCGACAACTTCAACCTGTTCTGGAACTGTAAGGACCACTTCAAACCGGATGGGTTCATCCCAGTATCACTGGATCCAGCCTGCTGGGCGCCAACATACGTCAGGCCCTTGGGATAACACCTTCAAACGGGGGCATGACCAGAACCATCAAGGACACTGGCGCCAACAGTGACTCAGGATCCACTGTTTCTGTGACCCAGATCAACCTGCCTCTCTGCCACAGTCCAGGACCCACCAACCCCCCTTGCTTTCCCCAATCACATCTGTATGAGAGAGACCCCCTGCTGCTTTTTTTAACAGACCAGTGATCTCAAGTAGCGGGCGGCGTGGTCCAAAGCCATATCAGTAAGAACAGACATACGGTTCCACTCTCTAACATGACCACAGTTGTGTGTCAGCCTCAGTGTGAACCCAGTGGGATTCATAACACCCTGGACAAGTGGGGGCCCTAAGCAGGATTCTATTTTGGGGGCCCCCTTCCAATAGCATAATAATAATAATAATTATTACTATTATTATTGTATTGGCGTTTAAATGCCATCTCTCTCTCTCTACTCTCTACCTGTAAACAACTGCCTGCCGGCCCATCTGACCGCTGACTGGTCAGATGGTGATGCTTCGCGTCTCTCTCTCTCCCTCTCTCCCCCTCTCTCCCTCTCCCTCCCCCTCCCTCGCCCCAGGCTGACTTGGTGGCGGTGCTCTTCATCATCGCTCATCATTCTATCGACAAGGTCAACTCCACCCATCTGGAGTTGTATTCATGGATAATTCTTGGTCACGAGATGGTCACATATCTTTTCAGTTTCTTGTCCCATCATTGGCAGATATTGTCACCATGGACAAGCTCCTGTGAATGGAATCATCTGCTCGTCAATAGAAACACATGGTGGGGAGCCTGAACTGCAACCTTTCAGGATGCAGTTCAGAAAAGGCCTCACTTTCCAGAATTTATCACACCCTTTCAGAACATCTGGAACATCATCATCAATGACCACTTTTAGTGATTTCCTCAGTCTGAAAAATCTGTCATGTGTGAACTTTTCTGTGATGGCAGGAATTCTCAAAGCACTGGACCAATACATCCTGACTGCAGGACACTGGACACAAGACATCAAAATAGAAGCACCAAAAAAATTCTAGATTTCATTAGTTGACGTGTTGATTGAGTCTCAACTTCTGGCCAGTGATATAGCATTGGAGCAATCAAAAATCTAATAAAAATCAATGTAAATGTATTAATAAAGCATACCATATCTGCTTGTACTGTAGTAAACTATTTATTTCTACCCAAATCATCCCAAAATACGATTTCAAAACTCAATCCCTTTGTCCACATTTGTGGACATGTTCAACCAAACTATCAGAACTAAGTCCTCCTGTCCACATACGTGTACATCAAGTTTAACAGCATGGTGAGTTGTTATAGTTACAAACTTTTGTCAAATTTCACTTCAATAACGGACATTGAACACTTACAAATACATCTGAACAAGAATCAGCCATGACATTTCTTTAAATTTTTTACCTGGTCAACTTTTGTATCGGGAGTGGCCGGCTAAACTTCTAGGTGTGTTGTCAACCATCTTGAATCTAACCTATAATGTGTTCTACTCTTATTCCACCATCAAGTGGCAGTGTGATGTCCAGAGAAGTGGACACCAGGACCTTGTAGGCAAAATGTAGTATTGTGGTCTAGACAAGTGAAAATGTGAAGTCCACATATGTGGACGCAAGGTCCTTGGAGGTTAATGATCTTATTACTGAGGAAAAAATAGATTTCATGTTTTTAATAGAAACTTGGTTAAATGAAAACAACAGTGTCATTCAATCAGCTCCTCCACCCTTCAGGTTTATCAGTGAGGTCAGAGCGTTGAAGAAAGGAGGTGGAGGAGCTTCTTTGTATAATGATACGTACCAATACTGCTGTATAGCTGTCGAATGGAAAGTTTGACTCTTTTGAACATGTTGAGCGTCAGGTGACTCTTCCTGTGGGGCAATATTAGGAACCATCTCCAGACCCTGTGGGCCAATTTTAGCCCCGTTTCCACCGCACAAAAAGTGCCGGCCTAGACCGGTCTAAACCACTCCGGTTCGCGTGTCACGACAGGAATGCGGTCTAAACCGCTCCAGACCGCTCCAAAGGCGACCGCTTTTCCGCTCCCCTTCCGTTGGGGTACCAGGACCATGGAACGGGTCCGAGTTTGAGCTGCTGTCTGCTGAGTGGTCAGTGATTTACGACACGCCCTCAATATTTTAATGTGTCGGCTGGACGAAGCCTCTGTCAGTGTGGTCACTTTGCTCTGGTTGTTTTTATTTTCCTTTTCTTTTCTTTGCTGCTCAACTTTAGTGTTTGTGGTGAAACAGCGACTTGAGGCAGGGGGAGACCGGGGGGAGGGACTTTGTATCACGTTGGAGTTTCCTGTTTGCAGCATAGCGCTCGCCGTGGCGTGGATGTACGTCCGAGACACGGGAGTCTGGAGCTTTCGTCTCCGGCGCTGACCGCGCTTCGGCAGCTCCGCTTCCCAGAGGCGGTCAGCGTTCTGTTCAGCTGCGGTCAGTGGCGCTTTATCGCGGTCAATGGCGCTATATCGCGGGGACGCACCGCGGCAGCGATGAAAAGGAGCTCGGAGCTCGGAGCCGCCGTGTTCCAACACTGAGCTGCCGGAGTGGAGCGGCTGCTCCTGCGTTTGAGCAGAAAGCTCAGACTCCGGTGTCTGTGCCTCAGACAACCGGGAGGAACGCTCCGGTCACTTGCCCCGCACCCGAGCACTGGAGTGCGGGGCACGTCGCTCCAAGTCGCCGGCAAGTGGCCGAGCGCTCGCTCTCTCACAACAAACACGGAAGTTGCGCTGCAGCTCTCCGCTGCAAAAAATGACTGCTGCAAAAAGTAACTTTTTTTTTTCCGCTGCAAAAAATAACAGTGCAAAGTGGAGAATTTAAACAAAAACAGAGGATTCACAAGATCTAGTTCTGACGACTTTATTTTCCGTTATAATGTCACATTTTTGTGGAGCTCTTAAGCCCCGCCCACTTTTTAAGCCCCTCTCTGCAGTGGAAACGCGACCCAAAATTTCGGTCGGGGTCTCTATTCCGTACCGCTCCGTACCGCTCCGTCCCGGCACTTGTGTGCGGTGGAACCGGGGTAATTAGGAACCTACAGACCCTGTGGGGTAATATTAGGAACCATCTCCAGACCCTGTGGGGTAATATTAGGAACCATCTACAGACCACACAAATACAATGCAAACGTTTTTCATGACGTTAGCAAACTGCTGTCTGCTGTATGTATACAGGGGTCAATCTTAACGCCAGTCCGAGACAAGTACATATTTCTACAGACCAGTACATATTTCTACAGACCAGTACATATTTCCGATGGCCAGTCCGTGGCCAGACTTTCCAATTCAACCTGCGCAGATTTCTGATCCATGAAGCCTCTTCTGTGCTTCACCGTTACTGCAATGACGACACCAGTGTTTCTCTGCAGGCTGATCTACTAGCGAAGTAGCATTGCAGCTAACCAAATTTTCATGACAACACGTCGCTGTTTGAACGTATTTTACGCTCAAAACACCACAAAGCAACACATCAACGTGGATGTTTGCAACGCCGTTGTATAGCGAGGCGGACGCTCTGCCGCCAGACGTCACCATTTTAAAAAGTCAGCTCGCTGAGGAGAGCAGTCGTCCTGAGACTGCGGCATCAAAACAGCTTGGTCCTCCACGGTCACGGAGATTCACACCTCTGTGAAGCTGCTTCCTACTCCACGCTAAACTCCCTGAAAATAGTCCCAATCATTTGTGTTGTGATAGAACTGGAAACATTCCGTCGGTGCTGCATTGATAAAGAATTTCTCCAGGAATCAATGAAGCGATTCTGAGTTTTTAAACATAAAATGTCACATTGATGAAAACACACGGCAAGTCTTCACCCAGACATTCACGAGCATGCAGCTCTGCCTGCAGCTTCTATCAACCACCTTGTAAAGCTTTAGCTCTAAAGTTATAAACATCATTGCTACTGTGGGGATCTCACAAGACCACACAAAGTTTGTTCATTTCTCGGGTAATTGTAATTAATTTAACTATTAATTCAAATTCCTGATGAACTGTTTAGTAAATCTTATGACTGATAAAACTGAATTGGCTATCATTTCCTGTTAAGACAGGTGGAGCTCCGAGGTATCTGATACAGATCAGGTTACATTTCAACAACATAATTAATAACTATCTTTGAGAATTCTTAATCATTATTGATAGCCAAATGCAACATAGATGGTACCCCATGGGTGAACCGCACAACATAAATGCTACCGAGTCATCCTTATGAGGTATGAAAATCCCAACACTTATATTGATTTGAGGCCATATCACCCAATCCCAATTTTCTTTTTATTTAGAATCTGAAAAACAGTTAATATTGTCATTGAATGTGCTATATAAAGCTACTTTGTGTCATTTTTGTAATCATCTTGATTGGTCATAAGCCATGATATAATTTTCTGTTAAGACAGGTGGTGCTCCGAGGTAATCTGATACAGATCAGATTTCAATAACATAATTGATAACTATCTTCGAGAATTATTCATCATTATTGATAGCCAAGCTGCCAACCACAGCATAAATGGTACCTAGTAATCCTTATTTATGTAAGAAATCCCTGTATGTAGTATGTCCTAGGAGAAAAGCCCCATGGAGAAATAATAGACTGGTTAAGGCACAGGTGAAGAAAATCGAAGGTCCATGCTCATCATGACATGTGAGTGAAATGGTGAGAACACGGACCAGCCAACTGAATGCTTGGATGGCACGAAACAATGAGATCAATGTTTTCCATCTGAATTGAGGTCAAACCAGTGAAACAGCTCTTTTTACTGTTACTTAGTGCTGCTTTGGACACGGTTGACCACAACATCCTGCTGGACCCACTGGAACAATGGCTGGGAATTTCTGCCACTGCATTAAGTTGGTTTAAATCCTACTGCAAGATGGCGACTGTTCTGTCAATAGCTAATTCTGAATCTGAGCAGATTAAATCATTGGTGGGGTGCCTCCAGGTTCAATCCTTGGACCCTTTTATTTATCATCTACATGCTCGCACTGGCTCAGATCAGGAACCTTACAACATCTCTTATCATAATTACGCAGACGACACACAGCTCTATATGTTAGTGTCAGTGAATGACCACGCCCCCTTTTTGGGTTGAATTATTGTAACCTGTGTTTACAGGTCACAGTAAAAAAATCTGTCAGACAGCTGCAGCTCTTCCAGAATGCTCAGTCCTTACCAACACACTGAGGGTGGGGCACATTACACCAACACACTGAGGGTGGAGCACATTACACCAACACACTGAGGATGGAGCACATTACACCAACACACTGAGGGTGGGGCACATTACACCAACACACTGAGGGTGGGGCACATTACACCAACACACTGAGGGTGGAGCACACGACACCAACACACTGAGGATGGAGCACATTACACCAACACACTGAGGGTGGAGCACATTACACCAACACACTGAGGGTGGAGCACATTACACCAACACACTGAGGGTGGGGCACATTACACCAACACACTGAGGGTGGAGCACATTACACCAACACACTGAGGGTGGAGCACATTACACCAACACGCTGAGGGTGGGGCACATTACACCAACACACTGAGGGTGGAGCACATTACACCAACACACTGAGGATGGAGCACATTACACCAACACGCTGAGGGTGGGGCACATTACACCAACACACTGAGGGTGGGGCACATTACACCAACACACTGAGGGTGGGGCACATTACACCAACACACTGAGGGTGGAGCACATTACACCAACACACTGAGGGTGGAGCACATTACACCAACACACTGAGGGTGGGGCACATTACACCAACACACTGAGGGTGGGGCACATTACACCAACACACTGAGGGTGGAGCACATTACACCAACACACTGAGGGTGGGGCACATTACACCAACACACTGAGGGTGGAGCACATTACACCACCATACAGCGGGTGGAGCACATTACCTCTGTGCTCCACCCGCTCCACTGGCTGCCTGTGTGTCAATGGATTGACGTCAAAATCTTCCTTCTGGTCTATAAAGCTTTGAAAGGGTTAATCTTGGGCCTAAATAACCTCAGATTGACTTGTAGAATGTAGACCCTCCAGACCTCTGAGGTCCTCAGGAAGAGGTTCCCTCAGTGTTCCTCGTCAGAAGAAACAAGGTGAAGCAGTTTTTAGTTCCTCCCTCCTCACCTGGAGAACAAACGTCCTGAACACCTGAAGACTGCCGACACTCTCACTTCTTTTACATCACGACTTAAATCATTCCGATTTTCACAGGCTTTTGAATAAAAAAAATTATTCTACTTACTTTATTAAATGTATCTTACACTCTTACCTTATTTGCTATACTTTTCTTCGGAATTTGTTTTAATTCAATTCTTTCATTTCTTCTAAAGCTTTAATTCATTTCTTTGTAAAGCAGTGAATTGCCCTGTGTTTGAATGGTGCTCTGTAAATAAACTTGCCTTACTGAGATAACTTGAAGGATTAACGCTGGGTTTTCCGTACTATGACGCTCACTGACTTCTCACCCCGGTAACTTGACTGTCGACCCTGCTACACACCAGGACATGTTCTTGATAAACAGTCAGAGCTCCGCCTCCAGACCAATCAGATCTCTTGGAAAATGACCTGCCCATTCTTAACTGATGGTGATTGGTGAGCAGGTTCAGCACGGAGCTGCAGCGGAGAGATGAGAAATAAATGTACAGCAAACTTTTGGACGTGATAAAATAAATCCTGGTCACTGAGACTTTCAAGAATGTTTTTATACTTGACTTGTTCCTAGTCTGTCTATCTCTAGGAGGGTTGATCTGTAATAATGAGGTTAATGACAGAACTGCACAAATATGAATTTATGGAACGCAGAACTACTCATGCCATCACAGCGATGAATGAATCTTCCAACACAAAAAAGTCACACAAGAGGACTTCCGGTAAGACGCTGATGCAACCAGGCGCATAATTAAGAGCTCTCTCGGTCGGGAAACTAAACTATTACCTTTATAACTCAACATTTGGACGACACAACTTTGCCATGAAAGGTGGCAAACACAAACAGAAGGGGAAAGAATCAGCTATCAGACCGGACACGATGGAAGAAAACGACAATGACGGACCGGAGAAAACCACACCTGCGGCCTTACACGGCGAGGAAGCGCTGCTAGCAGGACTGGCTAATATACGCAGCGACATACAAAGCCTCAAAAACGACTTTCAGGAGAACTTCAACACGTTCAAGCAAGAGCTGAAGCAAGAGATGGCTGCTTTGACAAGAAATGGACAAAAAACTGGATGAAAGTAAAACGGAGATGCAGTCACAAAAGACGAGCCAATCAGGGGCTGGAGGAGTGGAGCGCTGAGGCTGGGGACAAGCTGACGGAGCTGGAGGAGTGGAGCGCTGAGGCTGGGGACAAGCTGACGGAGCTGGAGGAGTGGAGCGCTGAGGCTGGGGACAAGCTGACGGAGCTGGAGGAGTGGAGCGCTGAGGCTGGGGACAAGCTGACGGAGCTGGAGGAGTGGAGCGCTGAGGCTGGGGACAAGCTAACGGAGCTGGAGAAGCTCTCCCGCAGGTTGGGAGAGAAAGTCACTGACCTAGAAACAAGGTCACGTAGAAATAACATGAGAATCTTCAACCTGCCTGAGGATGTTGAAGGCAGTGACATGACGAAATACATCATCCACCTGTTGACAACTGAGCTCCAGCTGCCGGAGGGGACGCCCCTACAGGTACAAAGAGCTCACCGAGCCCTCGGCAGGAAACCTCCTCCAGGTAATGCTCCGAGATCCGTAGTTATAAACTTCTTACAATATGAAACAAAGGAAATTATTATTAAAAAAGCCTGGCAAAAGAAGGTGACAGTCAGTGAAAAACGTATGTGGTTTGACCATGATTACCCCACTGAAACTGTCCTGAAGAGAAAATCATACATCGACATCAAAAAGAAGTTAAAGGAAAACGGCATCCGCTTCCAAACACCGCTAACAAAGATGAGGATCCACTGGAGCAGCGGAGTTCGTACGTACGAGTCAGCCAGAGAGGCAGCGGTGGACATGAAGGAACGCGGATACGAAGTCGACGTCCGAAGCGAGTCCACCGGCACTGATGTGAGGACGACCCCGGGATGGAGCCGCGCGGCGCGGCAGCGTTCCAGCCAGAGCACCGCACTGAGAGCGAGGGAAATACTACAGGACTACCAGCTGGTTAACTGACTCCTGCTGAAGGCCAAACAGACTCCACACACCTTCTAGGATCAATGAGTGAGTTATAAAGACCACAAATCTAAAATGATCACGGAGAAAAATACTGATAAAAATTATGTTTGTGGTTTAAAGTGTTTTGCTCCGGCTATGAGAGCACGTTCTTTAATGTTGGACATATCCAGACTTAGTGTAGCTCACTGTACCTACAAGTCTAGGGAAGGGCCCCCACCCCGTGTGGGGTTTTACTCTTCACCCACCAACAGGGACCATGGGAGGGTAAGGTTTACTCTCCCCCATTGGAAGCAAGTTCTAAGTTCATTGTTATTATTTGTTAAATGTTTTGAAGTTGTTTTATATCAGGGGAAATGTTTTTTTCTAGTTGGCATACAATAATGTCACATTAATGTCGCTGAATGTGAACGGTCTAAACACACCAGTTAAAAGGGAAAAGGTCATGAGAAGAATAAAGAAAGAAAAAGCCCATGTAGTATTCCTACAAGAAACCCATCTGGACAGAAGTGAACATGAAAAGCTAAAGACATTTGGTTACAAAAATGCTTATTATAGTTCCTATGCTAATAAAAAAATAAGAGGTGTTATTATACTGATATCGAATACTGTTAAATTTGAACTGATTAACGAGATAAGAGATAATAAAGGTCGATATGTGTTAATTAAAGGAAAACTTGAAGACCAGATTGTTACACTGGTCAACATAGACTCACCCCCCAATAGCAAAACAGATTTTATGCAAGCTATTTTAAATAAAATAGCAGTAGAAACAGAAGGAACCTTAATCTGTGGTGGAGATTTGAATATAATTCTTAAACAAAAATTGGATACAACGAGCCAAAAGAGGAGTAACACACATCTATCAAGATTTACTAAAGTTGTTCTAAAAGAAATGGGAATGATAGATATTTGGAGATACCTACACCCAAAAGAAAAGGAATTCACATTCTACTCAGCACGCCACAAAATATATTCAAGGATTGACTATTTCTTTGTTAACATACAAGATATACACAAAATAAGGGAGTGCAGAATTGGCACAGCGGACGTATCTGACCATAACTCTTTACATTTGACAATACAGATAGGAAACAATAAAAGGAATACGGTGTGGAGACTAAATGTAGGAATATTAAACAATATAAAAACAACTGATTGGATAAAACATGAAATACAGAACTATCTAGAAGAAAACGACAATGGAGAAGTGAACCCAGCTATTCTATGGGATGCAATGAAAACAGTTTTGAGAGGTAAATTGATATCTTACACTTCAGCAATAAAAAAAAAGGAAAACCAAGGAATTTAAAACACAAATTGATTATCTGAAAGAACTGGAGAGGAAACATCTGGCTACAAATGACCCAAATATATTAGTGGATATAATAAATATACGAAAACGAATAAATGAACTACTATTGGAAGAGATTGAGAAGAAAAATAAATTTTTAAAACAGAAATACTACGAAATAGGACCGAGGGCAACAAAATGTCTAGCAAGAAGAATACGAAAACAGCAAACGGAACAAACAATATTTAAGATGAGGGACCCACAAACAAAAGAGATTCTACACAAACCAGAGGAAATAGAAAGAGTATTCAAAAAATATTATAAAGAGCTATACACTCAACCCACATTAGATAATGAAGATGAAACAGAAACTTTCCTAAAAGATCTGGACTTGCCTTCAATTGGCACAACCCAAAATGATATTTTTACTGCAATCATAACTAGAGAAGAAATAAATGAGGCCAAAAATCATTGAAGAACAATAAGTGCCCAGGAAGTGACGGATACCCTGCTGAGTTTTACAAGACATTCAAGGAAGAATTGGTACCTCTCATCCAGTCCTCATTTAATTGGACACTAAAAAATAATAAAATGCCACTATCATGGGCAGAGGCTATCATATCAGTCATATTGAAACCAGGAAAAGATGGGAGCTTGTGTGAAAATTACCATCCTATATCAATATTGAATATAGATTATAAACTATACACATCTATTATTTCAAAGAGACTTAATAATTTGATAGCCGATCTAGTTGACGAGGATGAAACTGGGTTTATAAAGGGGCGACAGACGCAGGATAATATTAGGAGAACTCTACATGTGATAGAAGAAGCAAAACAACAAAAAATGAGTCCAGTATTAATAAGTGTCGATGCAGAGAAAGCGTTTGACTGCGTTAACTGGAAGTTTTTATATCAAGTTTTAAAACGGTTTGGTTTTAATCCAAAGTCAGTGGATTGTATAAAGACATTGTACCAAAACCCCAGTGCAAGAATCTAAATAAATGGTAATCTGTCAGATAAATTCCTGTTAGAGAGATCAACTAGACAAGGCTGTTGTTTGTCCCCCACATTGTTTGCCCTATATATAGAACCTTTAGCACAGGCAATTCGACAAAAACAAGAAATCAAGGGAATAGAAATTAAAAACACAAATCATAAAATAGGACTGTTTGCAGACGACATTATCTGTTTTCTTCAACGGCCGAACCAATCAATTCCTGCACTAATGGAACTTATGGAGCTTTATGGAAATTTCTCAGGATATAAAATAAATGTCAAAAAAACACAAATACTGGCACTTAACTATTTACCAACAAAGACTATGCAGAATAGATACAAATTTAATTGGAATCTGAAGGCAATAAAGTACTTAGGAGTGATGGTTACAGAAAATTTAAACACATTATGTGTAAAAAACTATTGTGACGTCACTATAGAAATCCAAAAAGACCTTGAAAGATGGAACACACTGCCTTTAGATTTTAGTTCAAAAATAGAGATTGTAAGAATGAACGTCTTGCCAAGGTTACTTTATTTATTCCAATCATTACCAGTGAAGATACCCCGAATACAATTTTTAACATGGGACAGGAAAATATCTAGATTTATATGGGGAGGGAAAAGGCCCAGAGTTAAATACACAATCCTCCAACTTCCGAAAGATAGGGGGGGATTGGCCCTCCCAAATCTAGAGTATTATTACATATCAGCTCAACTGAGGTATATTTACTGCTGGTGTAATCCCATATATGCAGCAAAGTGGAAAGACACAGAAAAAACCATAAATAATATTCCAATACAAACTCTGATTGGAGATAGAGAACAATACAATAAGCTGAAAAATGAAATGGACCCGACAACAAGCTTCACACTGGACATATGGTACAAAGTTATTAAAAAATTCAAACTACAAAAAGGTATTAATACTTTTAAATGGATCGCATATGACACCAGTTTCAAACCTGCTCAACAGGAGCTGGGATTTAAACAATGGCTATCAAAAGGAATCACAACATGGAAAGTTTTAGAAAAGGAGGGGACGTTTAAGAGTTTTGAAGAGATGAAGGACGAATTTTGTCTTGACAGATGTGACTTTTTTCGATATTTACAAGCGCGAGAAGATTACAATAAAGAAATCAGGGAAACTCCTTCCATGGATGAGAGCACAATGATCAAAATGATAAACGAAGCATACAAAGGAAAGTTGATGAGACTCATATCCAAATTCTACCATTCACTTCTAGAGAATACTAAAAACTCAACAGAACATATAAAAACTAAATGGGAAACAGAACTGACTACTGAAATATCAAGTAATGATTGGCACCATATGTGGAAGAACCACCAAACAACCACTTGTTCTCAGAAATGGAGGGAGTTCTCATGGAGAAACCTCATCCGTTTTTTTATTACCCCTAGGGTTAAAAGTAAATATCTAAAGCAGCCTCTTCCATGTTGGAGAAACTGTGGATCAGTAAATGTTAATCATAGCCATATATTCTGGAAGTGTTCAAAATAACTGAGTATTGGAAAATAATAAACACAGAAATAATAAAAATGTTGGGCTATAAGATACCGTTGGATGTCAATATACTGTACCTGTGCAATTTTTCAGTTGAGTCTGTACACTGTAAAGATAAGTACCTGTTGAAAATTTTAACAGTGGCTTGTAAAAAAACTATAACAAGGAAGTGGTACCAAGCTGATCCTCCAACGATGGAGCAATGGACCCAGACTGTTGAGCAGATCCAGTTAATGGAAAATTTGACTCACATGCTGAGATTACAAAGATCCCAGTTTGAGGAGAAATGGGAGAAATGGACAATATATAAGAACAGCGACAATGTAAATGCAACTGAGTGAGAAGAGACATGTTGACAAAGACACTTGTGACCCTGTGAGTTTTGAAATATTTTCCCCTGTAATTTAATTTAATTATATATTTTTTTTGTTGTTGTTGTATTTGCTTTGATATGTTTGTTCTTGTGTTCTGCAATTGTTCAAAAATTAAATAAAAAGAAAGTAAAAAAAAAAAAAAAGTCACACAAGAGAAACTCAACCTCAAAACAAGTGCATGGAAAATATAAACTAAAAGAGGAGCAGTGAGGAAGTTCAGCCCAACACATTTCTCCTGTTAGAAAGTGAAACTGAGTGATCAGCATGCAGTGCAGTCTATTTAGCTCGTCCATGAATTAATATCATATAACAACACGAAATTGCGCATTATCAAGTAGGAACGTTCTGGCTTTGGATGCAGTACCAGTGTTGCTTTTAGCTGCTGGATGTTTCTTCATTTTCTCAGAGAATCATTTCTACTTCAGTAATCCGTAAACTAATCTGCAGGGTTCTCAGTGTGTGATTGGTCAGATGCTGCAAACTCCGCCCTTTACATGTGAACACACACGTAGGTCTGCGTTGAACGAGGGAGTTGATAACTTGCTTCGTAATAACGGCCATCAGGATGGCGCATCTCGATCAGTCAAGCCAGGAAACAGAGAGATCCTGGATATGTTGATGACAGTGTGTCGTACAGGCCTCAGGAGTATGCTGCCCTCGCCCATAGTGAGCTGCTATTGGCTGTAGGCTGCACAATGCATCGCAAATGTATGGCAGCCTGCATGTCAAACTATATCTAGCCAATGAGACGGAGTCATGCTGCTCTATGCTCCCCCATGTGTGGTTGAGGGTGCTCAGCATGTGGACACAGAGCTCCATTATCTTTGTGGTGACTGAAGGGACAGAGGTGAGAGGGGAGGGCTGGAGGAGGAAATGTGCAGGTGAAGAAGAACTCCCGGCTAAAAGAGACAGCACTGCGTTGTTTGGAATTACTTTGGTAGTCTTTGTGGTTTTCCTCTGGATCCTCCGGTTTCCTCCCAGTCCCAAAAAGCATACAGTGGGCAGCAAGATCAGCAAGCCAGCAAGATCCCCGCCCTTCATCACTTCTGCCCATGCACAGAGCTGTGTCACCACACAGCTCTGTGCATGTAAATACCCGATACCAAGTCATTTTTGCCAAATAAACGTCAAAATATCACAAAAATACCTTGAACCTTGAAAAATACCCAAGATTGTTCGGGGTAGATTATTCACTTGCCTGAGCAAAGCTTTTTTACTCGCCCCGGATGTTCGGGCAAGCCTTAATTGTCAAACAGGGTGAATGTCAAAATTGAAGCACGTCTAATGAAGACAAATGTGCCTTTCACTGTTGTCTTTTATGGCAAATTAATTACCGAGCACACTTTATGCATTAGTTGATTTATACACATACATACAGTCATGGCAACACTCAACAACATACATGGATGATGGATGGATGGATTTGTATTTATACAGTTTGAGTCTTGTTTAGTCAGACCCAAACACAAGCTGAAAACCATGACAACACCTTTCGGTGTGTGTGTGTGTGTGTGTGTGTGTGTGTGTACCTGTCCATGCTAAATGGGAAGCAGAACTTGGGCACAGTCTGAATGGTCTCCTGAGGAAACAGATGAGAGAATATGAAGTTCAGTTAGGTCATGTGACACTGAATTCATCTTACAAGAGAGGACGGACGAGCCAGTGACAAAATTCTAATTACTGTTGTTTGATCCGATTTATCAAAGTGATGTCAATAAAATATTGTCCACTAAAGTTGAAGTCTGTGCAAAAATCTAAATGGAACAACAACATTAAAGGAAAAAAAACTGTAAATATATGAAAAAACACTGAATATGAGAAGAAATAGATAAATAAAGAAAAGGTAGTGTGCTCCGGACCTGCTCGGTGTAATCCATAGGGTACTTCCTGAGTACTTCCGGCCCTGTGACAAACACACACAGGAAAATACACTGATCAGACAATGACTCAACACAAAGTAGCTCCTATAAAGTGAAAAAATGGACTTTGGGTGAGATTGAGCAAATCTGCAGTGAGAAGAGTCAGTGATAAAAGCCATCACGTACAGATACACAGCCTTTAATGTTTAATCCAAAGTCATGATATTACCGCTGTAAGGCGAGAGGGCCAAACACGGCTCCACCGTGCAGAATAGAATAGAATTTATTCATCCCAAAGGGAAATTCTTTGAAGTTGAAAAAATAACCAAAACACCATTTCCAAGGCACAGTTGTGTATTTGTGAACATTTCCAGTGTGCAGTGAAAGGAGTAAAGACCATGTTCTCCCTGACACCATGTCCCTCATGGAACCAGGAGCTGCAGTCTGCTCCACTTACCTGAGCTGTGTTGGCCTGAATGGTACACTTCCACAAACACTTCGAAAGTCGACTCCGGGTTCTCCCTGGAACAAGAACACACAAGACACCAGCTGTTTTCAGGGCAATGGCTGCTGTTGGCAAAATATGGAGAAAGATTCCACAGCTGAGACTCTAATGAAGATCTCTAGAGCTATTTGATGAACAGAAGACCGTACGACCCTTTTCATTAACCTTTACTTAACCAGGAAAGTAAAAGACCCTGAAACACGTGGCTGATTTGGAACTAGACCAGCAAGAATTACTTTTAAAGTCTCTCATTTAAAAGCAAATTAGGCAAAATTCCCCTTCTAATGGTTTTCCAGCAGTAATGCGTGTCCCCAAAACCTGGGAATGATGGAGCAGAAGTGAAGAAAGTCTGTCCTCTCTCTCACTGGCTTGTTAAATGATTAAAAAGTGTGTGCTCCAAGGAGCTAATCAGAAACCAAGCCCATATAGTGTCATTGGAGGTTTAGCCAGTCCCAATCAGGTAGACCCTCCCTTTGGACTTACACAATTAGGCAGCTCTGCTCTGGCACATGGCACCACTGATGATCAAATATTCAAATGAATGAAAAACAGGGGAAAGCTGGATTTGGGGCAATAAACCTTGAATACAAGTTTCTGGACCAACAACCCATGTGAAATTGTTGAAAAGCTGTATAATATGGCTCGGGCTGCAACTAACGATTATTTTAATAATCGATTAATCAGTTGATTATTTTTTCAATGAATCGGTTAAAAAAAGAAAAACAAAAAAAGATTTCAGATTGTAGCACCAGTTGAAAATAAAAACACATAACTGAACCAAATACAAAGATGTATACAACATCTACTATATCTATACTTTAAACATGTTAAATGTGTGTCATGCATTTTTATTATATTAACAAATCAAACTCTGTCTCTGTTCCTCCTCCTCTTCCTGCTCAGTCAACTTTTTTTTGGAACCATAAAAAGTGATGAGACTTTGGTATTAAAAAGTCAAAATAATCAAAAATATGCAGTTTTAATTGAAGTTGTTTTTATGTGATGAATTTGAGTGAGTTTTTAATATGTTCCAGTGACGATCTGAATGTTGACGGAAGTAAAAAATTCAAAATGGTGGAAGTCGAGGAGTTTCCCAGACTACGTAATTCGACAGATTCCCGAGCAATTACGCGACTCTATCCAATCAGAATGCATGTTTTCCAGGTAAAAGGCAGCGAGTCACTGACCAGAATAGGGAACATAAATTGGGAAGAAAATAGCGGCCACGATCGGTCGCAGTCACGCGACAATCACATGATTCCATGGCGATTCCAAGTGATTTGTGCTGACAATTTTTTCAAAATATAACCAAAAAACCACGAGCCCATTCGGGCAAATTGGGTGGGAGATTCAGTTGCCCGAGCAAAGCTTTTACTAGCCCCGGACGTTCAGGAAAGCCTTAATGTTGAGACCAAACCTGCCTGGACCCAACAGTACAAGTACCAGTATGTACATTGTTACACCTTTAATACACATGTATACCAGATTTATACTAAATAATTACTAAATAAGATTTAATATAATACTGGGCGATATATCGAGTTTTTTAATAAATGTTGATAGATTTTTTTAGGCGATATAGCCTAGAACTATAGTGTAATATCGATATAATTCACACAACATAAAAAGTCAGTATGCCCCTTCCTCTTACTTTTTTATGCTGTGCACAGAGGTGTGCATGATTTGAACAACATTATTTTCACTTTGTCTGTACAAAATCCAAATTTACATACCAGTGTGTTGGCCTGCCTGAGCATACAATCTACATTGTCTGTTCATGTCAGCATCATCAGACAAGTCCTCTGTGAACATATGCCCAAGATATTTGGTTTTGTTTGTAATGTTAAGCATTGTATTAAACCAATAAAAATCAGGAAATGCTGTACTTTTATCCTCCTTGGTTCTACAGATCAGAACCAAACTTTTCACTGCATTATATTTGATGTCATAGTTAGGGCTTTTCCACCAGAAAGAACTAGGTTGTAGTTCAGGGCCAGTTCTTAAATGAGAACCACCAAAGAACTGGCTCTTTTCCCACCGTTAATGGAGCAGCGAGAGAGAGCGAGAGCACGAGAGAGCGAGAGAGAGAGCGAGAGAGAGAGAGCGAGAGCGAGCAAGAGCGAGCGAGAGCGAGCAAGAGCGAGCGAGAGACAGACTTGTGAATGAGCTTGGGTCTTATTTTTCAACATTTGGACATTACATAGTGAATTTCTGCTCCTTTCACTTTATTTCTGGATTGTCTGAATCAAATGCTTCAACATCAGGAGGAATGGAGGTGTAGAATGATAGAACGCAGCTCTAAAGCAGTTTATCATGGAAACCTATGGAAACACACTGATTAAAGTTCTCTTTCACATGAAGCCATTAAAAGGTTACATTTATGGTTAAAAAAATCCAAGCTTTCATTTACAGTAGTACGTAGTTTGTTTTTTAGTTGCTGATGAACCAAAAGTGTCACTTCATTATACATTTCCGTGGGTTACAAAATAATAGTAGAGCGTGTCATTGCGCATCGGCTGCAGGGCCTCAGGGCCTCAGGGCCTCAGGACCTCAGGGCCTCAGGACCTCAGGACCTCAGCCTGCAGTCAGAACGCCAAACAAGACATGGAAGTGAAGTGAGTTACAACGATGTTATGATGAAAAGCCCCCAGTGAGAACAAATGTTAAGCAGCTGTTGCAGCCCAGCAGTGCTCGGACTGAAGACCACTAGATCGTCTGCAGACATCAAATGATTGAACACAATGCTACCAGCTGCACATCCACTATTACAAGCCTCAAGTGTTGTTGACAGTTCATCCAGATACAAATGAAAAAGAATGGGGGGTAGTATCCCACCCTTAAATGGAGCGGACACACTGTTCCCCCACTTAACCTGCATCTTTTCATGAGCAGGCCAAGATCCACACAATGGATTCGGGAACACCTTTCTGAGTTAGTTTAATCAATCATTTCCTGTGATTCACTCTGTCAAAGGCCTTAGAGGCATCTAAAAAACACAGACAAACTGAGGAGTTTTGATACTTGTATTTAGCAATAATTTCTTTGAGAGTATATATACACGTCTGTGTCCAGCTTAGCTTTAAAACCAAACTGACTATCTGAAGACAAAATAAACTATTTATCCAGCAGTATTGTTTCAACAATTTTAGACACAATACTGGCCAATGCTATTGGTCTATAACTGTCTAAACAGCCAACCTTTCCAGATTTATCTTTTAAAACGGGACTAACAAAACAGCCAGCATAGAATCAGACAAAAACCCATGGAAGAAAAAAGCTGTAAAGCAGATGGAGAGCAAAGGAGCTAACCTTGCACTCACAAACTTGAAGTGCTCAGCTGAGATACCATCTGACTCAGTGACTTTATTGTTTGATAAATTAGAGATCGCTTTGATTACTTCATGACACAGGATAGAATCTGAGCTATCAACTTCATCAACACTATAAGTGTCACTCTGAACACAACTAAATAACATAGTGTAATGTTGCCAATGCAGTTCCAACGTATTATCAATGCCAGAGATGCTATCAACCACACACGGCAAAGAGACCTTAGTTTTCATGGCCCTGACTTTTTTGATGTAACAAAGAGCATATTGATATTGGTGCTCAAAAACCGGCCCAAATCTTGGTCTACCTGCCAATAACCACTCAACGGATGCCTCACGTGCCTCTGTATGAAATTCAGCAACATGAGCATTCAATACAGGTTTTACTTTCTTTTTAACTTTGAATTTGGGAATAGCTTTACTGGAATCAATTAGTGCTTTCATGATGTCATCATACATAGAACAAATACCTGAAATATGTTCAGAGTTCTGGCACATACTATCTCTACACATGGCTGCTTCTCCAGGCATGAAGATGTTACCAATAGACTCTGTATGCACACAATAGGATACGATTTCCTCTGGTGTGAGGGAGCTGCAGTCCAAGTAATAACTACTTTGATTGTCATTATTTACTGTCAAAGGCAAAGCCTGAAAAGTAATTTCCATCCCAAAAGGTTTGCAGATAGCTCATAAAAAATGTTCATGTCTGTCAGTGAGACATGTGCATCTGCTGTAGCAAGACAGTGATCCAACCAAGAGGTTGTGAGCCTCACCTGCATATGTACAACTGTCAGCAGGCAAATGGACTTTGGAAGACAGAATTACCCCATTATCCCCACAAAACTGGTTAAGTGATTAGCAAAAATAGACTTCCCATCAGTAATATGTGCATTAAAATCTCCAATAACCAACACATTAGAAAACGTGTTATCCTGAATAAAGGAGTTGATAAAAGCAAGTCTATTAAGATATTCGGTTTCATTAAGATGGCATTTATATGGAATGTACACATTCAAAATAACACATTCCTTGCAGTTGTGTGTTAAGCGTATTGCGATACACCAGTCCATTTCAAACCAAATAACAGTGACGCATGAGTCCAGTCTTTTACTCCAAAGCAGGGGTGTCAAACTCATTTGAGCTCAGGGGCCACATGGAGGACAATCTGTTCCCAAGCGGGCCGGACCAGTAAAATCATGGTATATAACTTAAAAACAACAACTTCAGATGGCTTTCTTTGTTTTAATACTGTCCAAAATAGTGCAAACACATCATCACTATAAATCATAAAACACTGTTAACAGAATTCTGAGGACAAAGATCACACAATGCCTCAGTGGTTCACAGAACCAGAACAGTATCACAGAACTACATCAGGGGGTCATTCCTCAGGCAGCAATGTAGATAAAAATAATAAAGTCCTGTTGCATCCAACAAGTGCAAGAACCAGTCACAAATCAAGAATAGGTTAAATATACAAATAAAACAAAATAAATTAAATTAAAAACAATACACATCAACAGAAATACATATAAACACAAAGCTGGAGCCTGAGGACAGTGTGTCCAAAATAGTGCAAACAACAATACTATTGATCATAAATCCCTTCAAGTTTTTTGAAAATTCTGACGACAAAGAACACAAACACAGTGATTCACAGAACGGTTTCATAGATCACAACACTATATGAAGGTGTCTCATGCAGCACTTTGAGTGGGATTACATTGATTATTTGACTCCCGATACCTGCTTCTTTTAGCTTTTACCATCAATATCAGGCGTCACATTCTGAGTGACAGACAACTTCAGAATGTGATTCAGTGACTGTGTGAGACTTGAGCGCAGCTTTGTTTTATTAATGCTCATTACAGAGAAAACCTGCTCACAAAGATATGTGGTTCCAAACATGGACCACAGCTTTGCAGCGAGGCTGTCAAGTTGGGGAACCTGGCCAGAGTCCACTCCGACCCGGTCCAGGGCGCCGACGCTGAAAATATCAGCGGCTGTCGTTGTGACATTGGTACCATCTCCACAACTCTTCGGTGACGATCAATGTATCATCTACTCCGCGGATGAAAACGGCCAGTTGTGCAACATCTGTAATGTTCGTGCTTTCATCGATTGCAACTGAAAAGGCAATAAAGGCATTTACTTTGTTCTTTAACCCTCTGGGGCCTGAAGCATTTTGTGCCGTTTTTCACTACAATTGATTTTTCCTTTATATCTCAGATATAAAATTCTTAAACCTTGCCTTTTTTGGTGTCATTTTGTTCAGGACAACCTCATAAATGCATTTCTGAAGTATTTTCATCACTTTGGCATACTGTATTAAAACAGTGGATCTAAAAACACCATAAAATTACAAATTCGGGTGGTAAAAACATAGATTTATTGACTATAAAATTCACAGACATGGTTAACGAATCATTTTGTTTACTTGTAAAGTAAATCTAAACTATAATTAACTAAAATGTATCAAAACAGGACTGAAAAAAACAGTTCTATACAGATATTTACAGTGAAATAGAAGCACTGCCTCAGGCGTTTTTATAAAACCATTTACAAAAGGTCACACATATAATATCAGGTGAAGACAAATTATTTGTGCCACTCAAAACAACAGACTCTGTACAACACAACACAGAGGGACACATCACACATGGCATTTCCATGGAGTGTTTTTCCTTTTCTTTTGTTCCTGCAGGCAATGTTTACATTTGAGCCTTTGGCTGTTGTGGTGGAGCTGGAATGATGGGGACAGGGGTGGGGGACAGCTGTCCTGGTCTGGGGGACACCTGTCCTGGTCTGGGGGACACCTGTCTCCCCTCTAACAAAAATAAGCTGAGGTCTTCAATATTATCATCTGAATCACTCTCAAACTCAATGTCAGACTCGATGCCCTTCTCCTTCAAAAACATTTTTAAAAAAAAGTTGGCGCGCCTGATTGACGTTCATAAGGTCAATCAGGCACCATTGTTTTGATAGAAAAAGAAAAAGAGTTCACTTGAAACTAAAAAACACTCTGATCTGACTAACTACATGGTCAAATCATGATAAGAATCGCTTTTTCTCTGATATAAATCTCAACTCACTCTCGCTGTCTCCATCTCTCTGTTTACTTTTTCACGGGTGAACTCAACAGAATGACACCTCCCACTATGGAAACTTTTGATTGGACATGGGCTCTTCTTCTCAACCAATGAATGAAAAGTATACTGGCACATGTTTTTTTTTGCTGCTCAGTTACTTTCACTTTCACTCCTGACCGCTCTTCTGCACCTGACGCACTAAAATGTCGCGGAAAAACACGGACACAGGTTTCCTCATATCTCCGCTTTTATTTGGGCTATCAACATCATTTAAAAACGAGCTTGTAGTTTTATATCTGCACTTTCGACACGGATTGAAACACTGGACCAGATGACGCTGTGCTGTGACGCTACTGCCTTTTCAAACGGTCATGTGACGAGGACGCACCAGTGCGTCCGTCGGCCCCAGAGGGTTAACTGGCTGTCCAAATCCACGGAAAGATGGGAAATCCTGTCTGCAATGGTGTTTCTTTTCAGGCTGATATTTGCAAAAGTCTGTCACTTTTCAGGGCTCAAGACCTCCGCTGCCTTCACCATGCATTTTTAATGAATTCACCCTCACTCAATGGTTTTGAAGCAACTGCCATTTCGTTAGCAATGATGTAGCTAGCTTCCACCGCAGCGTCACTGACGTCTCGGCTGTGAGTAAAAACACACTGCTGTTTCTTCAGACCTGACAACAGTTCATCCACCTTCTCTTTTCTCCGCTGTCCTGGGAAGTTGTCATATTTGTCGGCATGAAGACTCACGTAGTGGCGACGAAGGTTGTATTCTTTCAGCACTGCAACATGTGGACACACACAACATACTGCTTTCCCTTCACTTCTGGGAAAAAATAGGAGGATGACCATTTTTCTAGGAACGCTCTGCACTCTGTCCACTTTAATCTTTTTTGACAGTGACTTATTGGGGCAAGGGGGGTGACAAAGCATATAAAGCTAAAGTAGAAGCCGTAAAAATTAGGGCGGGCAAAACACAACGTAGCTCATCCTGATTGGCTGCACTTGCTTGACCTTGCTTGACCTTGCTTGCTTGCTCTGCCCCGGAATAAACCAGGGGTGTTTCCTTAATACAATTGCCAGTGCGCCACCCAATGGACGCAATTAGAACAGCAGTTTATTGAAAAATTGCAGCTCATTTTTATACTTCACATAAACATCTCGCGGGCCAGATCAAACCCACTTGCGGGCCGGATCTGGCCCACGGGCCGTACGTTTGACACCCCTGCTCCAAAGGCTCGCTCCTCCTCCAGGCCAGAGCCACGTATGATTCCACCACTGATACCAACGGTGGACTCTCCAGCCCGTTAAAGTTATCGATTAAGGCATTTAAGCCTTCCAAGTCCGGCTTGGTGAGAAATGTCTCCTGGAAGCAAAGCGCATCGCACCGCTCCAACAGGTAGTCAACAACAATTAAACGAGCCCTATCTTCTATGCTCTGGCCCAAGCGTAGACCGCGACAGTTGTATGATGGGACCTTCACACCCAGAGCCTGTTTTAATCAGTCAGTGCCCTGGGCCGACAGACACACTATGTTGTCCACCCATACCAGCATCATATGAGCCAGAAACACCAGCCCTGCTGCTGCGTGGCTCATAAAAGCGCCTTACATAGGCACCAACAGGCCAGATTTGGGGTTTATACATCTCCACCACATCACTGCACTCAGCAGAAGATCTACTGTTAGCTGTAGCTATTTCCTGACCCATCACTTCACGGCCAAGCTGTTCCTGAAGATAGTCAGACGATGTCTTTACATCCAGGTCAGGCGAGCATTTGGAGGCGAACACACTCACCAGCTTCGTCGTCACGGTCTTTATGTGGCGGCCAACTGCTCCTGTACCCACAAGAGCGATGCTTTTACCTGGCTTCCTCAATCCAGGTGCCGAGGAAGGTCGGGTTCTCGTTTTGCCACCAGGATGGGGCTTTCCCCTTTTTAAAACTGTGGTCCACTTTGGGGATCCAGGCACTTGTATTGTTCCTCCGTCTGCAGTCACCTCACCACTGCTGTGTGCACAGCTCCTGCCCTCTTCACGGAGAGCAACGCTGCTGGTAGCCTCCGTCACCACCATGGTCACTGGACCAGCCTCCAAATCCAATCCCTTGTCCCACTTCTATGACGCACGCCTAGCCTAACCCTAACCCGGGGCTCCCGGCCAAACAAGCCTTCACTTTTCCGGGCTTCGTCTCCTGCACACTCCAGGCTACACACCCGGGAGTTCACATCCGCGGTGATCACACGTAGATCCACACACACTTCCCCCTCGAGTTGAAGCACACGCCACATGGCACCAATGTCACAGTGAGCTGTTCCATTTTTTGAGCAGGGCACAGACATCCATGCTAGAGAATGTCACCGGTGGCAAATCCTCCAAGTAAAACAATACTTTTGGACACCAATACTTGGAAACCTCAATCAATTCAGAGTTAAAGGTATTTACTGCCAGTAACACAATCTCATCCTGGGTTCAGGTTTTCAGTTTCACAGCAAGAAGGTTTAGGAGCTCATCCTCCACAATCATTTTACCATCCACGGTCTTGTCGATTACAGGTCTAAGCCTTGGGCAACACAAAGTAGGAGCAGCGCACACTGCTGCTGCTGCTGTTGCTGCGTCCACTCCATCCGCCATCTTGCAACCATCTTACAATCCCAGTCCTGGCTCTAATGGAACTACAGGTGTAGCAATCTTAGCAATAGTTTAATTATATAGGGGTCAGTATTCCTGAAAAGGAGATATCCAAGGTGGAATTTTGAACCCCACAAAAAGTGACCGATTTTCAAGAAGCCAGAATGAACTGATGCACAGGTTGTAGAGGACTGTGGCTTTGCATAGGAACTCATCTATGCTTTATCTAAAAGCACACAATCAGCCATCTTCCTTCCATGAGGGGATCATGCTTAGTTTTAGAGCCAAAGTGACCAATTATAGTACATTCGCGATTCTAGTGCTTAGATACATTTAGTATGTAGTACTGTTAATCTGTGTGCATTAAGGTGCATTAAAATGATATTTACATTCTTTAATTATAACATTTGTATATCATGTATATTTGAGGAAAAATACAGATACATGTATTAGCAACTTGCTAATTTGTATACATGTGCGCAATCATGTTTTACTATATTACAGGTTCATTGCTGGAGGGCAGCTGGAAGCTATTTTTGACCTCCTACTCAAGGCCTAATTGCTGCCTATAACTTTCACAGCAAATAATACAGCATTATATTTAATGAAATCTCAAAATAGCCTCCTACTTTCCCCGAGATAACCCCCTATTATAAAAGCTAGTGACATCACTGTACAATGTATCATGAATATACGTGTCACTAGCTTACCGTGAAAAAAAATATTTTTGCCTGGATCTAATTCTCACCCTTTAGCACATTTTTAGTGTGTTCAAATTTTTCCTGGAACTAATTTTCTACTAAGATGGCACTACATATTTGTAGTGGTAACACATTTTGCTGGAACTTACTTTCACCCTGTAATTTGTAAATAAGGGGGCGAAAATGAGTTGTATAAGTGACTGTCTACAGCATAACACAGTTGCAGTCTATGCCTTCCAGAAGGCAGTGATCTATAACTACATCAAGAAGAAACTGCCACAGGTTCACAAGATTATCTACTTCAGTGATGGCTCAGCTGCCCAGTATAAGAACTACAAGAATTTCTCGAACATCTGTCACCACAAAGATGACTTTGGTCTGGCAGCTGAGTGGCACTTCTTTGCCACGAGTCATGGTAAGAACACTTGTGATGGCATTGGAGGCACAGTAAAGAGGCTTGCAGCCAGGGCAAGTCTACAAGCGCCAGTTGATGGACAGATTCTGACAGCTCAGCAGTTGTTTGACTGGTGTGAACAGAACATTCACAATATAAAGTTCTTCTTTGTATCACAAGAAGATGTCGACGCTAACCAGCAACCTCTGCAACAGCGATTTGCATCAGCCAGCACAATACCTGGTACTCGTGATAACCACTGTTTCATCCCTTTGTCAAAGCAGGAAGTGAAAGTGAGCAGAGTCTCTGGGGATGAGCAGTACTTTGTGGCAAGGCAAGGAAGTCAGGCCGCTGTCCAGCCAAATGACCTGAAAGTGGGCCAGTATGTTGCATGTGTCTATGATGGCAAATGGTGGGTAGGAATGATTGAAGAAAAGTCTGAAGAACATGAGGATGTGTTTGTCATATTCATGCATCCAAGTGGACCAGCAGCTTCCTTCAGGTGGCCCAGTAAAGAAGACAGATGCTGGGTGCCTCTCCAGCACATCTTGTGTGTAATCCCAGCTCCAATCACAGGCAGGAGAGGAAGGCAGTACAAACTGGATGCTAAAATCAAAGCCAAAATTATAAATGCATTCACACAGTTCAAAGACCAGAATACATGAGTTGTTGCTGCTGAGCAACTGAAAACTGGAGGAATATTTTAATGTTCTTTTATGATGGATCAACCTTACTTTTTGTGCAATAATTATGTGTAATCTTCAAATTTGCAAATAGTGACCGAGCCCTTATTTTGCATCCAAAACTAAGCATGATCCCCTCATGGAAGGAAGATGGTTGATTGTGTGCTTTTAGATAAAGGATAGATGAGTTCCTATGCAAAGCCACAGGCCTCTACAACCTGTGCATCATTTCATTCTGGCTTCTTGAAAATCGATCACTTTTTGTGGGGTTCAAAATTCCACATTGAATATCTCCTCAGTTATTGTCTCCAAAAAGTTCCTGTTCATCCCATATGTGCACAAGGTTGTTTAGAATAGGGGCCAAGTGTTCCTAAACCTTAAATTGTTTCATTTCTAGTCAAATTAAGGCCTCAAACCCTACTCGCGAGTAGGATTTTCTTCATTTTAGGCATTTTTGACACGCTGTCATTAAGTTTTGAGAGAAGATATAAAGCTGGGAGTTGTGCTATAACATCACAAACATGAGTCCTCTCTCTGGAGCAAGTTTGGTGCCGCTGTGGGGTCTGTAGGCTGATTCAGATGCATTTAAAAACTCAAAAAATACCTCCGAGGATTTTCTTGACCATTTTAGGGGCAAAATATGATTTCTCTAAAATACTAATACTCAAAAACTATTTGAGCTAAAGCTCTGAAATTTTGTGTGCAATGTGATTTTGTTACTATCTTCCACCACAAATTTGCTCAAGCAAATTGAAGATGGTCATGCAACCCCCATCTGTGAGATCACATGGAATGACCCATAGGCTACATTCTTAAACACAGATTAAAGTGTATTTGCTTTTATATGATTTGCATCTTCATATAAAACAATTAAAGTGGTTTTAAAATATATTTGACCAATTTGTGTATTACAGGACATAGTATGGATGACTCCCGCATCACCTGGGCAATTTCTCTGTACAAGAGTGGTCAGCAGCTTCTCTACAGTTGGAGGAAGAGGAGACCGCTGGCTGAAGCACAGAAGCAGCTAAATGTTCCTGGTCACCAACTCATCACAGAAGCAGCTAAATGTTCCTGGTCACCAACTCATCACAGAAGCAGCTAAATGTTCCTGGTCACCAACTCATCACAGAAGCAGCTAAATGTTCCTGGTCACCAACTCATCATAGAAGCAGCCACACGATGGGGATGAAGGGTACAAATGGTTGAGAGGGTTCTGGCGCAGGAAAGAACAATCGCTAAAGTCCTGTCTGCTGACAAGGAAAGCAGAACTGTTGTCCCCACCTGGCAGGACATAGAGGTTCCAGAGGCAGTTCAGACAGGACGTAGAGGTTCCAGAGGCAGTTCAGACAGGACGTAGAGGTTCCAGAGGCAGTTCAGACAGGACGTAGAGGTTCCAGAGGCAGTTCAGACAGGACGTAGAGGTTCCAGAGGCAGTTCAGACAGGACGTAGAGGTTCCAGAGGCAGTTCAGACAGGACGTAGAGGTTCCAGAGGCAGTTCAGACAGGACGTAGAGGTTCCAGAGGCAGTTCAGACAGGACGTAGAGGTTCCAGAGGCAGTTCAGACAGGACATAGAGGTTCCAGAGGCAGTTCAGACAGGACATAGAGGTTCCAGAGGCAGTTCAGACAGGACATAGAGGTTCCAGAGGCAGTTCAGACAGGACATAGAGGTTCCAGAGGCAGTTCAGACAGGACATAGAGGTTCCAGAGGCAGTTCAGACAGGACATAGAGGTTCCAGAGGCAGTTCAGACAGGACATAGAGGTTCCAGAGGCAGTTCAGACAGGACATAGAGGTTCCAGAGGCAGTTCAGACAGGACATAGAGGTTCCAGAGGCAGTTCAGACAGGACATAGAGGTTCCAGAGGCAGTTCAGACAGGACGTAGACGGTTCCAGAGGCAGTTCAGACAGGACATAGAGGTTCCAGAGGCAGTTCAGACAGGACGTAGAGGTTCCAGAGGCAGTTCAGACAGGACGTAGAGGTTCCAGAGGCAGTTCAGACAGGACGTAGACGGTTCCAGAGGCAGTTCAGACAGGACATAGAGGTTCCAGAGGCAGTTCAGACAGGACATAGAGGTTCCAGAGGCAGTTCAGACAGGACGTAGAGGTTCCAGAGGCAGTTCAGACAGGACATAGAGGTTCCAGAGGCAGTTCAGACAGGACGTAGACGGTTCCAGAGGCAGTTCAGAAAGCTCCAAAGCCCCTTCAAGACTTCACTGACGCTCTTTCAGGTGAGGACTACGTCACCCTCTCATACGTCAGACCCGTGCTACACTTGCTAAACTCAAGTCTCCTCGTAACTGACAAGGTGATACTAGGGTTGGGGTAAACGATTACCGTATTTTCTGCCCTATAAGGCGCACCGGGTTATAAGGCGCACCTACATTGATTGACATAATATACAACTTCATTCATATATAAGGCGCACCGCCCTATAAGGCGCATGGAATAGACCAGTGGTCAGCAACAATTATAGCTCAAAGCCATTAGGTTACATTTTCCACTGATTCTAACACCCAGAGTGGTGCACACGCTTTATTTTGATAGTCCTACCTGCAGCCTATGCCAGGACGACACTACACACAAAACCTTCTTCACTACTGGTTGACAACTTACAACTACCGGTAATAATAATAATAATAATAAACTAAACTACATGAACTAAGCAACAAAAACACAACACAACACAATTATTACCGACACCACAAACCAAATATAACCCCCAATAATTGCATTTAAAACACCACAAACAGCTGCAATGAATTATGGGAGTTTCTATCGGCTGCACTGAGGAGCTCAGGTTGAATTTGTCGCTGCAAGGCATGATGTCCCATCATGCCTTGCAGCGACAAATTCATGTTTTGTGTTGTTGGAGGTTATTGTGGGTTGTTGTTGGGCTTGGTGTTGTGTTGATTGTGTTTATGCTGTGTTTTTGTTCCCCAGTTTAGGGAGTCATTATTTCATCTAGTTTATTTTGGTTTGTTAGAATGTTGGTGTGCAACCATGAGTGATTAAGGTGTTGTGTGGAGTGTCGTCCGCTCTGGAGATCCGGTTGCGAAGTTAGAGTTGTCAAAATAAAAGCTTCTGGTTGTTCAGCTGTCAAATAGCAGTCTTGAGTAGAACAATCGACCATATATAAGGCGCACCGGGCTATAAGTTAAAAATGTGTCTGTGCATAGCAACGTGTTGCCCAGTACAGGGTGTCACTCTTACCAGGTTTATTGTACCGCCTCCGCCCGCTCACTCTGCTTTGTTTATTTAAACTGTATTTCAGTCAGCTAGCATTGACAAAGCTCTGAAGGTGAAGTAAATGGCTCTGCAACATGGCAAGTGGCACATAAATTGCGCAACACAGCGAATTGATAATGAAATTTGTTGTTAACACTTTGAATAATCAAATTTAATCGATTTGTTGTCGCAGCCCTAAATATGGCACCTTTAAAAAGAAACAAGACAGCTGATGCAGGAGCTTGGAATTGACATTCTAAAGATTTCCTCTTTGATTCTGCTGCCAAAGCCTCGGGAAGCCATCAAGAACCATCATCAGGTACCATGGTCAGGAACTGTGATAAGAACCATCATCAGGTACCATGGTCAGAAACTGTGATAAAGACCGGTCATCAGGTACCATGGTCAGGAACTGTGATAAAGACCGGTCATCAGGTACCATGGTCAGGAACTGTGATAAAGACCGGTCATATGGTACCATGGTCAGGAACTGTGATAAAGAACGGTCATCAGGTACCATGGTCAGGAACTGTGATAAAGAACGGTCATCAGGTACCATGGTCAGGAACTGTGATAAAGAACGGTCATCAGGTACCATGGTCAGGAACTGTGATAAGAACCATCATCAGGAACCTCTGCAGATGCTCCCCGTTCACATCTGTGCATCACTCCTCCAACAGGCCCACTGCGTACAGTGTACACCAAATCTTCCAGCTCAACGGAGGCTGCGTCAGGGCGAGTTTAAGAACGTGACAGAGGCCGAGTTCCTGGGATCAACAATCGTCAGCTCGATGACGTGTCTAAACTGTCAGAGTCCGAGTTCTAGATATAAAGTGACTGTGTAATTCAGGAACATGTCACAATTCGAATTTGAGAAGATGTCAGAAGTCAAGCACATGGAAGAGTTCTAAGCGCAGATTACACGACAACAAATGCGAGTGTATCTGCAAAACTTTCTTCACTATTAAGGGGTCTGTTTACAAGACACTGGTGTGTGGATCCACTGTATCCGCAAAGTTTTTACAATGGCTGTAAGGTGGAAAGAGTCTTTCACGGTTATGATTCCCTCCTGTAAACATTGCCAGAAGCCACAGAGTGCTCCAACTGCACATTTGCATATCTCCACATCCCTGTCCAATGAAAAGAGTTTCCTCTGCTCATGCGTCGGTATTTTACTTTGAGTCCATAGCAGGAGTTTTATAGTCCAGACTCACTTCTGGTAGCATCCAATTCGTCATCAGTCCGATTCTCTTGATTTTGTTCACGTTTATAGCGTACTGTTCTCTGCACACAAGTCTGTGAGGTTTCAATACAAAAACAAGCAACAGTGCCACCCGTGGCCTGGCAGACTAACTACATTGTGTGTCCACTGCTGTAGCTGTTGTCACATGTCAACCTTGTGGTGTAAACGGCCCGAGTGTATTCAAGTATTGTAATGAGTGGCCCACCAACAGTAACCTACTGAAAACAAACCTCTGGTTCCTGATCTTCATGTCACAGCTGTTCTGCTCTGACTACTCGAGTGAACAAAATGTTCTTCTATAACTACTACAAAATAAAAGCTTCTGGTTGTTCAGCTGTCAAATAGCAGTCTTGAGTAGAACAATCGACCATATATAAGGCGCACCGGGCTATAAGGCGCACTGGCAGCTTTTGAGAAAATTTGAGGTATTTTGGTGCGCCTTATAGGGCGGAAAATACGGTACTTTTAAAATTATTATACGGGCGATTATTCTATCAAATAGTTGACTATTCTAAAGACTAATTAGACGATTAATCTCACGATTATTTTTCTGTTGCACGATTAATAAAAATCATATAATCTCAAATAATAAAAAAATTTTTTTTAAATAAATTGATTTTATTATACAATGGTTTTCAAAGGCCAAACATCTGCTTAACACAAAATAAAAGCAGTGTTATACAAAATGGAAGGCCTCAGTGTTTACTCTTTTACAGTACCAATAACTAGTTTTAAAAAGTTGTACTGCAAAACAAAACAGTGTGCAGTGCACAGTATGGACATTCCTACGGTGGCCAAGAAGGGCCAACAACACAACAACAAAAGCCACAACACAACAACAAAGACCACAACACAACACACCAGCAAAAGCCGCAACACAACAACAAAGAGCCACAACACAACAACAAAACCACAACACCACAACAAAACGCCACAATGTAAGGGTGCAGCGGTTGGAGCACAGTCGCTGTTTCCGGGGGACCATATTTTCTGACGGACTTGGGACCGGAGAGATAACAGTTTCTTACATTAAGGAGTTTAATGAGACGTAAGTAAAGTACTGTTGCACAATTAATTATGTGTTTTCAGATATCAGCAATGTTGATCACTGTGTTGAAATTGTCATAACATTGTGTTTGTCCTCTTTCGTCCATCATTTGGTTCCACCAGAAAATATTGTCCCCCGGAAAAAAGGTAGTAAAAGTAAATTGATTTGAATTGAAATATTTTATTGCCACTGTCAGAAAAACAGTCGATTTTAAAATTCTTTGATTCCCACATCATGATTTAAATAATTATTCAGGAGCAATGCTCTCTCACTTTACACGATAACCAATTAATTCAACCACATTACTTTAATTGACCATAAAGTACTAGTACTGTTGCATGATTAATGTGGTTATATGTTCTCAGATATCAGCAATGTTGATCACTGTGTTGATCACTGTGTTATATATTTGTTCTGCCATCCATACTTTATGGTTTACTGCCAATAGGCAATAGAGAAAGAACTTTCTAGTTACAGGTTTGTTTGTGTAGAAAGTGAGATGGACCATCTGAAACGGTGGAAGGGGCATAAAGTTGCCTTTCCAGCATGGAGTCGCCTGGCAAAGAAATATTTGTGTCAGCAACCAGCTCCCCTTCTGAAAGGATATCCAGTTGCACTGGCAACATCGTAACCTGCAACAGAGCATCACTGAAGCCAGAATGTGTTGACAGGATAGTTTTCCTGGCACAGAACCTCTAATATCTAAAGTATTAGGCCTGACCTGCTGTCAGTTTGTTGTGTTTACATTTCTGCTTTCTGTTGTTACTTGAAATTTGCACCAAAACAGTTACAGATGCACATGTGCTGTTTTTGTTTCTGTTCTGTTTACATGTTAGTTACACAAAACACAAACGTTTGTACAGGGCTGCACACAAGTTAAGAAAATGTATGTGGAAAATGTATTTTTAAGAGCAAGGAGTTATTTTTGTTCTGTGTCTGCTCTGTTTTCATTTACATTATTTTAGGGCTGCAACCAATGATTATTTTTAAAATCGCTTATTCAGTCTATTTTTTGGGGGGATTAATCGATGAATCGTTTAAAAAAACTAAAGGTTTTCAAATTGTAGGACCAGTTGATATTGAAGGACCCAAACACGATATGATTATTTATAAGCTCATAACTCAACCAATACAAGATGTATACCATATAAATACACATGTATATAAGATTTATACAAGATCATTATTAAATAAGATTTAATGAACTTCAGGGACCACAAACAGTCCAGTTTCATCCTGAGTGACCAGACTGGTCAAATATAGTTGTAATAACCTTTACATTTACACTTCACAGCTCCACAGATATGTGATGTTGTTCCAGTAATTTTAGGAATCCTCTGTGTTGTTTACATCCTCTGCTTTGCACTGGTTGTTTGGTTTCGTCTCCCCACATCTGAGCGTGCTCCGGCGGCGAGCCGGTAAGCAGCAAGCCCCGGTCATGTCTTCCCGCATCGGAGCTGCCGCTTCGCTCAAGTGCTGCTGTGTTTGGTCCATATTGCCCAGCCCTACTTCAGGGACCACACAGTCCAGTTTCATCTCGAGTGGACCAGACTGGTCAAATATTAACCTTTAAATTTACACTTTAATGTTTTTCTTTGTTGGTCACAGTGTCTGGAATGAAATTGTCTATATTTTTGCAAGATCAAACAGTTAGTACTTAAAATTATTACAATCTCAAAATGAAGTCATTTTTAATGAAACATTCTGGTGCAAAATACAATGAAATGTAAGACAACCAAACTTGTATAAATCCTCGAACATCCTTGCTTGGTGGGACCAGATTGGAGACTCTTATGGTCAGTTTTGGCCCCCGGGCTTGATGTTCTCTGCTGTTGAGTGAAAGTCAAACTAAAGGAGAGGAGCTTCACAGAGCAGCATTGTGCTACAGGGAGGCGGCAACAATTCACATCTCAAAACTCATCTCCTGACACCACAATGTCTGAATATTTCACTCAGCTTGAAATTTGCCAGGAAAACCTGTTGTCCTCGTCAGGTATGTTGAAGCACATCACAGTGTCTGAACAGTTAAAAATGTGTCTGTGCATAGCAACGTGTTGCCCAGTACAGGGTGTCACTCTTACCAGGTTTATTGTACCGCCTCCGCCCGCTCACTCTGCTTTGTTTATTTAAACTGTATTTCAGTCAGCTAGCATTGACAAAGCTCTGAAGGTGAAGTAAATGGCTCTGCAACATGGCAAGTGGCACATAAATTGCGCAACACAGCGAATTGATAATGAAATTTGTTGTTAACACTTTGAATAATCAAATTTAATCGATTTGTTGTCGCAGCCCTAAATATGGCACCTTTAAAAAGAAACAAGACAGCTGATGCAGGAGCTTGGAATTGACATTCTAAAGATTTCCTCTTTGATTCTGCTGCCAAAGCCTCGGGAAGCCATCAAGAACCATCATCAGGTACCATGGTCAGGAACTGTGATAAGAACCATCATCAGGTACCATGGTCAGAAACTGTGATAAAGACCGGTCATCAGGTACCATGGTCAGGAACTGTGATAAAGACCGGTCATCAGGTACCATGGTCAGGAACTGTGATAAAGACCGGTCATCAGGTACCATGGTCAGGAACTGTGATAAAGACCGGTCATATGGTACCATGGTCAGGAACTGTGATAAAGAACGGTCATCAGGTACCATGGTCAGGAACTGTGA
Source organism: Blennius ocellaris (assembly GCF_963422515.1). NCBI lineage: Eukaryota > Metazoa > Chordata > Actinopteri > Blenniiformes > Blenniidae > Blennius > Blennius ocellaris. The sequence continues at coordinate 26,362,784 of NC_137664.1, read as the reverse complement.
TAAAGAACGGTCATCAGGTACCATGGTCAGGAACTGTGATAAAGAACGGTCATCAGGTACCATGGTCAGGAACTGTGATAAGAACCATCATCAGGAACCTCTGCAGATGCTCCCCGTTCACATCTGTGCATCACTCCTCCAACAGGCCCACTGCGTACAGTGTACACCAAATCTTCCAGCTCAACGGAGGCTGCGTCAGGGCGAGTTTAAGAACGTGACAGAGGCCGAGTTCCTGGGATCAACAATCGTCAGCTCGATGACGTGTCTAAACTGTCAGAGTCCGAGTTCTAGATATAAAGTGACTGTGTAATTCAGGAACATGTCACAATTCGAATTTGAGAAGATGTCAGAAGTCAAGCACATGGAAGAGTTCTAAGCGCAGATTACACGACAACAAATGCGAGTGTATCTGCAAAACTTTCTTCACTATTAAGGGGTCTGTTTACAAGACACTGGTGTGTGGATCCACTGTATCCGCAAAGTTTTTACAATGGCTGTAAGGTGGAAAGAGTCTTTCACGGTTATGATTCCCTCCTGTAAACATTGCCAGAAGCCACAGAGTGCTCCAACTGCACATTTGCATATCTCCACATCCCTGTCCAATGAAAAGAGTTTCCTCTGCTCATGCGTCGGTATTTTACTTTGAGTCCATAGCAGGAGTTTTATAGTCCAGACTCACTTCTGGTAGCATCCAATTCGTCATCAGTCCGATTCTCTTGATTTTGTTCACGTTTATAGCGTACTGTTCTCTGCACACAAGTCTGTGAGGTTTCAATACAAAAACAAGCAACAGTGCCACCCGTGGCCTGGCAGACTAACTACATTGTGTGTCCACTGCTGTAGCTGTTGTCACATGTCAACCTTGTGGTGTAAACGGCCCGAGTGTATTCAAGTATTGTAATGAGTGGCCCACCAACAGTAACCTACTGAAAACAAACCTCTGGTTCCTGATCTTCATGTCACAGCTGTTCTGCTCTGACTACTCGAGTGAACAAAATGTTCTTCTGATGGGAAAAAGCTAAAGTGATAGCGGTTTCCCGATGAGAACGACTCTATCCAGCTGCTTTGTTGTGATGACAAGCGTCCACACACCATAATAACTCAAACTCTCTCAAGCAGCCTGAACAAACGTCTCAGCTGAGTACCAACTTTCCTCCTGGTCCAGAAGCAGCACTGGACCCGGACCCGTCAGCAGCAGGAGGACGTGTCGGTGGACCCGGACCCGTCAGCAGGAGCAGGTCTCCGGGGACTTCTCGGACCAGACTTCCCCTCAGAACACGGTGTTTTCCGCACACTTCCACCGCTCATAGCCGCATCGCAACAAGTCCGGGCCTGACCGAGTAACGGACAGGAAGCGGAGCCCCGGAGCTGGGGGCTCGGCCGCAGCGGAGGTCACTAGAGCCCAAGAAGGTCCTACCTGATTCTAGACCCCATCGTTGACGTGTGGTTGACGGCAGGAGAGGAGCGCGCCGGCGCTGCGGTGCGGTTCGGTCGTTCCGATGCTAGCCTGATGTTTCACGGATCCTTCATACGCCACGCTACGGCCGGGTCACGCTCAGCGCCGCACTGAACTCTGGGTATTGTAGTTGTTGCTCAGGTCTGCGTCTCGGAGCGGAGTCCTGCTAAAAACTACGTCCCCCACAACCCACGTGGTGAGGACGGTTCCGTCTCGTGATGATGCGCGCGAGTCGAGGCCCAGATGAAAACCTGGCTCTCGCTGTACAGTGTCTAGTCAGAATACACGGAGACGTCTGGTGGACTGCTGCTGCCTATGGGAGCACTTTTGTACATGGGAATATTGAATTAGTCCTGTCAATTTTGTGATAACCGCTTTATCATTCTAGGTTAGGCAATATGTCAGGAATGGAAAAGTTTCTTCCTGTAGTAGATATGATTTACGTGGGTGCAACCATGTCCACATATATTAATACATTGCAAAGCACAAAAATGACTCGACATGGATGAGTTGTTGTTATTGCACTCCAGTTCTTTTGTATTTTACTTTGGATTAAAACAAAAGACAGGGCAAAAATATAGTACATTGCCAAATATGAACACAAATGCCATTCAGCAGACATGGAAAGCAGAAAAGCCGGTTCAATGAAGCCGATCCTTCCTTGTGTACCATTCAGTAAGGGTCTGTCTGTTACTTGTGTGTGTGCGTCAAGTCAGCGTTTCTACTCTGTGTTTACTTCCTGTTTTGTTGCGTAATCCTCCGCCTCGCTGCGTCTGTGTCACTCACCCTTCCTGTGTCCTCCTCCTCTGAGTGCTTGTGCAATCAGCTTGATTTGTCTCACCTGTGACTTCCCTCTCCTCATGTATTTAAACTCCACTCCTTCATATCCCAGTGCTCGATTGTCATTGTTGCCTGTCTTCATGACCCCCAGCCCTCTCCCTGTGTTTTCGATTTCACCTGCATATTGACTTCTGCCTGGACCTGGACTCTCTTTGTGAATGCCGATTGTAACCCGTTTGCCTCCTCCTCTGTGGAAAAAAAAAACCCTGCGAACTTCAAGCTTCTGGGTTGTCCTCGGACCCTGGCACCATTCACACTGGAAAGTATGCTCAATTTTCTGATCTTTCTCTACCTCAGACTACTTGGTAGGTATGGTAGCTCAGGTGTTGGTCTCCCATCTTTTAAAATCTGGTGTTTTCCCTCAAAAGAAACTTGAGAAAAAACTTATCGACTTGAGTGCTGTTATCCCGCCAACTTGCGAAAGAGCATAGCAGCTCTGTACTAATGCACTGTGAACGTATGTACAGTGTTAATGTCAGTTATGGCCAAAGGCAGCGTAAGGATCTGCCTTTTTGTGTAAATGATTTGATAAGGGGAAACTGACTGAGCATGGGGGGGGGGTGTGGTCATCACGGTGACTCGGGGGTGTGGTCATCACGGTAACAGCACAGGAGTGCATAAAATGCTGACACTTTCAAACCTATAGGCACGCATTAAGGCAAATATGCATTATATTATAATTAAAATGAACAGATTAAATTTTTCATTCATTTCAGTTTGGCCAAGGGTAGAAACTGCCTACCCTGATATCACTGGTACTCGCCTGTCTTGTCTGTATCACTGCACACGTGTTTTTTCTGTCGCCTTTGCCTTTGTGCGTCTGATTGTCAGTGCGTTTCACTTGTCTTCCCCTCCCCTGTATACATAAACTTCTTTCCCTTGTTTGTCTGCACCAGTTCGCCCCACTACTCTTCCTGTGTCCTTGTGTTCTGACCTCTTCCTGGGTTTTGCCTGTTTTTAGGATTCTCTTTCACGAGACCCCTTTTGGAGAGAAGCCGTCGGTGGGGAATCCACCGCCGCCATCTTGTTCGGCCATTTTGATCCGAATCACCACCCCAGCGCCACTGTTGGTGGGAGGCAGTACTACATGCAATGTTTTGTTCCGACGCACAATTACAGCGTCACTGTCGGTGGGAGGCAAGAGAACATGATCCGCAATGCAACCGCGCTCCTCCAGACTTGAAACCTCGCCAGTGCGGTATAAAAATGGCGGTGTACGGCCGCTGACATGCTTGTTTGTGGACGCCACCATACGTGTTTGTGGAGGCCGCCATTATTGCTCACGGTCAGCGCCATACTACTCTCAAAACGCAAACCTCGCCAGTGCGGTATCACAATGGTGGCTTATGGGCACCGACATACTTGTTTTTGGCCGCCGCCATGCGTGTTTGTGGTCGCCGCCATATTTAAAAGGACAACTGATGTCACTGCTTCAGTTACGTCACGGTTTCATGGATCATGTTCAGTTTGAAGAAGCACAAGAACACTGGAGAAACATCCAGTAGATATTATGTGAATAGAGCTCAGAGTGTTTATAAGGTCCAGAGCTAAGTGGATTGAAGAGGGAGAATCCCCCCCCATCATATTCCATATTCAATATCTCTCTGAACCTATTTCAGCAAGACACTGCAGCTGGAACCACATCTGTAGAGTTCAGCTACTAAACTGATCTGCCTTCTTCATTCATGCAGTGACAATGTGTGGTGCATTAAGCAAAACTAACTACAAAAATGGAGAGTAACTGTAGTTACTTCAGAGTAAATGTCCATGACAAACCTTCAAAAAGTACCTCTGACAACTTTAAAAGAATAAAACCATCCATGAATCACGTCATTGTTCTTTATTATATTTACAAGCACTTTTAAAGAGAAAACCCAACAAATCCACATGAGCAAGCGTGAGCGACTGTGGAAAGGGAAAAAGTCCCTCTAACAGGAAGAAATCTTTGCAGAAACCAGACTCAGGGTGGCGGCATTCTGCTGGCCGGTTGGGGTGAGAGGATAGAGGAGAGGACAGACAGATAGATAAAAGATACACTCTGAAAATTGGGACAGGAGACTTCAAACCACTATATTGTTAGACATCCGACAGGGAGGATGAGAGCACAGACCACAGGAGCTTGCTAGAACTTTCTCCCACTGGCTATGATGACCTCTGCTTGAAGCCTTGTGTGACCTTCAGCCATCAGGATGTTGATGATGATCTGAAAAAGATGGACAAGGTGCATGCAGATAGGTTTCAAAAGACACAAAATATTGACCACTACTTCTATGATGTCCTCCATTGATTGATCATCTTAATTCTGGAAGCATAACATCAAAAATGTAATCGGTGAGTCTCAGGTCCCCCTTCTTGATTTCCGTGACCACCTCGATCTCTTTCAGCATCTCGAAGATCTGTTGCAATACAGACGAATAAAAATAAACAAATTGAGCTTATGTTACATAAAAAATCTCAAACTTGATTGATGAGTCATAGGAGTGTTCTGCATGCAGACATGCGACACTCAATTCCTTTACGGTCTCTGGATCCGTGGTCAGCACAGATGCTGTGTGCATTGTTGGGTGTGCATATGAATGCTCCATGCCCACGCATTCGCTGCTACGATGACGTGACATTCTGATTGAACACTGCGTCTGAAAAAATATTTAAATCAGAATCATTAGTATTTGTTCAAATGTACTGATCTCTCATTGATGAATGCAAACTGACAAGCATCCAAGTGATTCATTGCAGTATGTTATATATAAGATATTCAATCTCCCTCACAACCATTAAACTTTCTCTAATTTGGATGCTCTGATAATAACACAGAAATCCCAGTCAGGTTGCAAAAATCCAGTAATGCAGTATGATAAAAAACACCAGTAGGGGTCTCAATAAACCAACACATGGAACAAAGATAAAAAAAGAGCAACATAAACTTTGAGCTGATCTTACCTGAATTGCTCCCAACATAACTATACAACAACTCTTCCTCTCACTAATACTGATATAATGACACCTATCAACCATGTCCTACTTATTAGTGCAGGCTGATGCACACCGTTTTGAGGCTTTTCACCCACGTGACAAAATTCAGCCATTTAGGACGTAATCGCAACTAAATGTTGTGATGAAACTGCAGTTAGCAGGAGTGATAAGTGAAGGCACACAGTAAACTGTGAGTTGTCTGGACGGAGAAATAAAGCAGCAGATATGTGGACAGACTGACACAGTTGGGGAGAGATGAACATATCTGTTCCCTCATGGAAGGTTGTGAAGCTGATCTGGCTCCGGTCTTCCAGTGCGAGTATAAACATAGTCTCTAAATACTGGTAGAACGCCACCTACCATTTCGTTCTTATTAGTGCAGGCTGATATTTTACACATAGAAAAAAATGCAATTATTTACCTTAGCAGAAGACAATCCTTTACTCTGTTGAGCTTCGAGTACACGTGTGAAGAAAACAATGCAATGGGAACAAATGTGCGCTTGAACAGCGCGGCGCACAGTTTTTTTCCGGCGAGTGGGTCCTCCAACGTCACTTCCGGTGGGTGGGCCTCCGAAAACGTAATTCCCGACGTTCCTCGGGGTCTGATACGTCACTTCCTGTATGTCGCTTCTGTAAACGTCACTTCCGGTACGCCCAATTTCAAAATGGCGGCGATCGGTAAATAAGTATGGCGGCGCTCGCAACACCGCCATTTTTGATTCTCCACCGACATCTCTTGCTTTTGGACACTTGTGCATCCAGACTTTATAGTAAATGCTTTAAACGTCTGCAGTGGAGTGGCCCAGCGGTGAAGCAGCAGAGAGTGGGAGGTGGCTCGAGGGGAGATGACACACCTGATGCCCATCAATTGTCTCTCCTCCCTGACAGTAGTGGCTGGGAAGGCTTTAAAAGAAGGAGACGCTCCAGGAGGAGGAGCCTGGAAAGGAAACATGCATTGTTGTGGTTAAACTAAAAAGAACTCAGAAATTGACACTGACTCGGCATCTGTGTGCAAGTGGATCTGGTACGAGAGTCTCTTGTTACGTCAGTCTACTTGTGGGTTTGCCATGATCCTTGAACATTTACCCGTCTTTAAACAATTAGTGTTTTTCCACCAGAAAGAACCAGGAGCTAGTTCAAGGTGCCAGGGCCAGTTCTTAAATGAGCACCACCTGTTGGGATTTCAAAGGACCACAGAAAGTTGGTTAATTTTTGATTAGAGACAATATGAATTTGTCATGAGACGCAGTCATGACATGAATTCTGACCCAGGACTGTGATTGACCATCACACCCAGTGGGGGTGGAGGGCCTTCTGCAGGATCTTCCTCCCCCCCTTTCTGCTCACAAGACTCTTCCCCCATGCAATCAGCCAGTCGCTGATTGGTTGAAGCTCTCAGGCTTTGACACCTCTGAAGTCACACGTTCAACAAAAGGCTTTCAGCCAGCCTCCAGGCTCTCTTGCAAACTCCAAGGAGGTGGGTTGCTGACGAGCTGCTCCCAGCAGCTCAACTCACCCAGCGTTAGCACACAGCTAACACCAGACGCTCTTGCAACCAGAGGCCTTCACTCCTCAACTCTTCGACTGACCCAACCACGAGGGTCAGACCTTCCCCTGATCCAGAGAGCAGCACCCAGAGTCTGCTCTCCAGGGAAACCAACCGGTTTCTCCAGGACGGGACCAGGGACCCTCACAAAACTTCTTTGTGTTTTTCCTGAACAAGCAGGAAAACTATCACAGACCTGAGCGACCAGCTCCTCAGTCTGGACAAAAGGAACAACCAGGAGCTGCAAAGAAGGACTCCTGAAACATCAACTTCATCTTCTTCTCCTCAGCCTGCAGAACCAGCAACCACAGTTAGCAGGAGGTGCTAACTACAGGAGAAGACACCAGCTTCCCTCCAGCAGGACAACAACTGAACTCCTTCAAGGAAGTCGTAACAACAACTGGGCTTTACCTGAGATTAGTTAAACCTGATGCTATGATAGAACTGTTTAACTTTCATGAAGATGTGTCGATTGCGTTCTTTTGATAATGATATTAGGAGCAGTTATCAACTTGTAAACCAACATTAACTCTGCCACAGACACAGGGTCTGCATGCTAATCTGCTTTACTAACTTGTTAACTCACAATCCTACACATATCACGTCAAAGACAACATCACACCATCTGATGACTCCTGACGTTTAATAAAACAAGTCTCTTTCACATCAACTCATTCTAGAAATGGTCCTTTAGCAGAGACACACAGGAAGCAGATGCTACGGCTAGCTTCTATTGTTCCATTGCTATCAGCACATGGTGGAGACCCAGGACAGACTTCCTGTTCTCTGACAACCTCCATTTGGAATGTAGTTTCTTGTGATCCGCCATCTTGTTTTGTAGTTCCATCACACGTCTCACACACATGCACCTACACACACCCAGCTGTATATAGGTAGTTAGAATCTGTGTTTTGTTTTCATTGTTAATAAATATAATGTTTGGAATCATACTTGCTGTTTTATTAATGAGCACAAAGATGAATGAAATGTCGACCTCTTCTGTGTCAAGAACTCCAAAATCCTTCAAGCTTTACTGTTAATTCTGGTAATTGTAATTAATTTAACTATTAATTCAAATTCCTGATTAACTGTTTAGTATATCTTATGAGACTGATAGAACTGAATTGGCTATCATTTCCTATTTAGACAGGTGGTGTTCTGATACAGATCAGATTACATTTCAATAACATTATTAACTATCTTTGATAATTATTAATCATTATCGATAGCCAACCAAAACATAAATAGTGATCCATATGAGGTAGTAAATCCCTACATAATGATGCAGCTCGTGTCTGTGCTACATAATGGCCCCCAACACACCAAAGAACCAGGTCTTTTTCCACAGTTAACGGAGCCAAGTGAGAGCCACGTCAGTGCGTCACTCCAAAACGTGACACTGTCAGGTTTAGGCTATAGACATTTCTTAAATCTGCAAGAAAGAATAAGACAAGGGTAACTTTCTTATTACTCGCGAGGAGAATGGATAGGGAGTGCTTCAGCCACAACCTCCAACCCATTCTGAAGACTCTCTCCCACTTCCTCTCTTTTATTAGGGGTTCGAAGGTGGGGAGTGGAAGAAAGGTGAAAGGAAAGCACCGTAGTGGAAAATCACTAGACAAGCACAAGTCGGAACATTCAGTATGTGTGTGGCAGTTTTATCAGTCTCGGACAGCGTGTTCCTGCAAGTATTCAAAATACAAGATTAAACGGCAAAGACGCCGTGCTTATTGCAACGTTTCAAATGATTTGGCATGAAGGTGAATTAAGCATAAATATGGTAACTTTATGTAACAATATTCTAACAGACACACACACAGATTTCACAAATTTGGCACTGACCGGGCTCGTAGAAGAACGAGGAGACGTACTGTATTCATTGGTTTGGTCCGAGTCGCTCCATCCAGTCTGGCCTGAACCTCGGATTCAGACCTAAGAGACAGAAAACATTGAGTCTCTTCGTATCTCTATTGTTGTTTTTTCACGTCCGTCTTGTTTTAGTCCGGAGCTCCGGAGTGGCCAGAGGGGAAAAAAACAGCGTGAATGAGCTTGGAGCTTGTTTTTCAACATTTGGACATTACATAGTGAATTTCTGCTCCTTTCACTTTATTTCTGGATTGTCTGAATCAAATGCTTCAACATCAGGAGGAATGGAGGTGTAGAATGATAGAACGCAGCTCTACAGCCGTTTATAATGGAAACCTACGTAAACACACTGATTAAAGTTCTCTTTCTCATGAAGCCATTAAAAGGCTCGTTTTATAGTTTAAAAAAATCCAAGCTTTCATTAAAATAGTATGTAGTTTGGTTTTTAGTTGCTGATAACCAAGTATGGCATCATTATTATAAAGTTCTGGGGGTCAGAAAATATTAATAGAGCGTCTCGTAGCTGAGTGTCATGCAGACGTCAGCCTGCGGTCATAACGTGATACAAGACATGAAAGTGGTTATTTAGAATGTTGTTACAATTAAAAGCATGAAAACAACGGAAAGCTGCTTCTAAATTATATCTCACGCAGCTGACAGTGCAGCGCTGCAGCTTGCTGCAGTCTTGAGAGCCCCCCGCTCTGCAAACATGGATTAAATTCTCCTTCCTTCATATTCTTAACTTCAGGGAGCAACTTATATCGTTCCCACCCGTTATTTCTATTTGTTTCCTCTATAACCACTCCAGGGCTCCGTGTTCACTGTAGATTTCAGAAAGCTGGTTGGCGTCTCTTCCCCCTGGTAAGTAGCGGTAACTCCGCCCCCACCTGATGATGCGTCTGGCCCCAGCCTGCTCCCTCTCTGGCCCAGCAAAGAAGTGGAGCCAGAGTAGCCCTGGTTAGCTCCTGTTTATCCCAAGTTTTGGTGGTGGAAAGACAAAGAACTAGTGCTACCCCTGGCCCTGGTTCTTTCCGGTGGAAAAACGCCCCATGTGAATTATGGTGCAATACTTCAGGGTCTTTGTCACTTTATTACATCTTTAAATTACACTAACATGTTCAGTATTGTATATCAAGGCAAAGAAAATTAAATAAATTCATAAACAAACAGCTGATAGCAAATATATACATTATATTTTCACAGCGTTACGGGATCGTTCCAGTTTGAGCTATGCAAACTCTGATGGCCCGTTTACACGTAGAAAAATGGGTGATATTTGTCTAAGTCTGGGTCCTTTGAATCCGCACAGACAGGGAGTGACAATCTTTCTCCCCGAGAAGAGAGAAAAGGATACACAGTGAGTTATAAACCTACAAACCTTGAGAATGGATTAACACAGGAGTTTATTACAAAAGACAGAAAAAGTACCGGCCTTTACAAGAATATTCCTGGGTCCTGAAGCCATTCACCCCGTATGGGTTCTGCTTCAGAACCACCTCAGCAGAGAGAGCAGAGTCAGAAGGAGAGAGAACGCCCAAGCTCCGAACATGCTCCTATATGCTTTCTCCCCCATGTCCCCTCCTTCTCATGAACTCAGAAGGGGGCTGTTTGAGGGGAGGGGGGCCACTGTCCCACCAGTGAGCTTCACACAAACACAGATTCACATTCAACCCCCACACAAACAAAGAGCTGTACTCAACCCCTGATACATTCCAGTGGCCTGCCTTAAGATATTCATGACAAGTTAGGCCAGGCTGGGTCTGATCAATTTCAATATATTTCAATGCATTTGGGCCTTTTGTTTACATGCAAACTAAGCTACAAGTCACCAAAAATGATAAAATCTGTAAACTCCGACCAAATTAGTAGTAATGATAATAATGGCTTGGATTAACATAACGCTTTTTTCAGGCTGACTCAAAGCGCGTACAGAACCTTTATTCATTCACACCAGTCCCACCAGTGGTGGTATGCTCTGTTGTAGCCACCGTTTGCCTCACGCAGTGCAACACATCTCCTTGGTATAGAGTTGATCAGGTTGTTGATTGTTGCCTGTGAGATGTGGGATGTTGGTCCACTCCTCTTCACTGGCTGTGCCAAGTTGCTAGATATTGGCAGGAAGTGGAATACACTGTTGTTTACGCCAATCCAGAGCATCCCAAACATGCTCAGTGGTGACATGTCCGGTGAGGATGCTGGCCATGGAAGAACTGGGATGTTTTCAGCTTGCAGGAATGGTGTCCAGATCCTTGCAACATGGGGTCGTACATTATGATACTGCAAGATGAGGTGATGGTCGTGGATGAATGGCACAACAACAGGCCTCAGGATCTCATCACGGTATCTCTGTCCATCAATAAAATGCTCCTGTGTTCCTTGTCCATAACGTACACCTGCCCATACCATAACCCCACCTCCACCGTGAGCCACTCCATCCACAACGTTGACATCAGCAAACCGCTCACTGCCATCTGCCCTGAACAGTGAAAACTGGGATTCATCCATGAAGAGAACACCTCTCCAACATGCCAGACGCCATTGAATGTGAGCATTTGCCCACTTAAGTCGGTTACGACGCAATCGGCTTGAGACCCGATGAGGAAGACGAGCTTGCAGATGAGCTTCCCTGAGACGGTTTCTGACAGTTTGTGCAGAAATTCTTGGTTATGCAAAGCAATTGTTGCAGCAGCTGTTCGGGTGGCTGGTCTCAGACCATCTTGGAGGAGAACATACTGGATGTGGAGGTCCTGGGCTGGTGTGGTTCCACGTGGTCTGGGGTTGTGAGGCCGGTTGGGTGTACTGCTAAATTCTCTGGAACGCCTTTGGAAATGGTTGTTGGGATTTATGGTTGGTTATTAAGTGTTAAATAAGTAATAGATTACTGAAAGTAATAAATCACTGGAAGTCATTTATGAAAAATTATAATTATTAATGGAAGTAAACAGTCATTTACTCATTAACAACTCCTAAAGTAATTGATTAATTACTTAAATTTCTTATTTATGAAAAGTTCTTAATTTTAATAACTTTTTTATATATTCATTAATAATAAAAATGGGCACCACCAGAGAATCTGGAAATGGCTAATACCAAAATATTAGTCTCATTCAGAAAATGGTTTATTTAAGTTAGAAATATTTCTGTGTAAAAATATAACAATTTTAAATAAAAGGGAAGGTGTGAGATCCAAGCACAGACGGTTACAAACCAGTGAATGTTAACAATAAATATACAATAATCACCAGGAATCGTTCATTCAGCTCACAGGCATTTATTAACAAAAATGTATTAATTCAGAAATTATTTCATAAATCAACATCTAAGTATCAAACGTCATCTAACACAGAGATCTAATCTACTGAACAACAAACACTATGTACAAAGAGTGTGTGTGTGTGTGTGTGTGTGTGTGTGTGTGTGTGTGTGTGTGTGTGTGTGTGTGTGTGTGTGTGTGTGTGTGTGTGTGTGTGTGTGTGTGTGTGTGTGTGTGTGTGGAGTCTTGAGTGTGAATGGGTGTAATGACCTCAAATGTCCATCAGAGGGAGACAGTGGTTGGAGGTTCAAGGTGATGACCGTGATGGCCGCCGGGCGGTACAATGACTGGAGCGTCCAATGGGCGACGTTACCCCGAGAGACAGTGATGGCCCAGGCATCACTAGAGATGTTTGACTCGCTCTTTCCGGGGGTATGGCTGTTGCTTCAGCGACAGTCACAACCCACTGTGCGTGTTTTTAGTCTATACATTTTTTGGGGGAGGCCACGGTTGGCATGTTTTTCTGAATATGTCGGGAGGGAGTGGCAAGAGCAGGGAGGGAGTACATCAACGCACATCACTTGCACGGTGTGCAAGATGTAAGTATGTGGCTGCATGTCACACCTGGCCATGAGCAGTTGCGTGTATCATACGTTGCAAACGTGGTAAGTGAGATGTATGTGCTTACAACGTGCTTGCAACGTACGATCTCCATGCGATTGCCACGTTATCGTACGGAGGCTGTACTTACACGTGCTGCTCACACACAGTGTCCTTACTCACTTGCATGTTCTAAGAGTGTGCAAGTGCAATGAACTTGAGTTTCTTCAGATAGATGACTGATTATTATCAGTGAATTATTTGTAACATTTCAATGATCTAGAATGAATAGAAATGTATTTTGTAGCACAGACACATAGTTAAAATTGCGGAGTGGAAGTAGGAAGAAAAAGCAGTCATTACATTTCCAAATAAATTCAATATAGTCCAGAGCAACTTATGTGTTGTTTTCATCTTCATGAGCATTTCTTTTTACAAATTTTTTGAGCTATGCAATAAATAAATTTCTTGTAATGAGTTTTGATGAAAAGCTGGGCTGGAAGCCGCATATTGGTGTAATATGTAAATTCTGATTCCAGAATTAGATCAAAATATACTAAACTATTAAATAACTCCCTCATTCTTCCATATCTGAGTTATGGTGTGGAAATATGGGGAAATAATACGTTGATTATAATTATAAAAGTCAACTAACAAAGGGTGAACAGACAACTCATCCTTGGATGAGACTTCAGATTTTTTGGGAGAAATTATATCCTATACAATGTAGTTTTACATATTACTAATTGATCTTTTATATATATTTCATATATTGAGTATATGCCCATATATATTTAGTATAGTATCATATGGCTTTGTTTCTCAAGAAGAATGGGCTTCTTTGCACACAGGACACCCACGCACCCCAAAACTGGCCATACACGTTCCAGCCCGAATGCAGAGAAAGTTTCTCATGCACGAAAAGTGCTACGGCATGTCTGCGTACCTGCGTGCTCCAAATCCATATGGAGGCTGTACTCACCTCTTATGGATCCCCTAATTTTGCCCACGTTGTGCGGGTAGACAGCGTGCACATGCAAGTATGGGTTGCAATGGGTTATGACCCTCGCTTCAGTGACCAGATAAACATGACATCCATCGTGCATGCATGCGCGGGGCGGGTCTCACAGAGCCAAAATGGAGGCAATGTTTTATCAACACAGAAGTGTTATGAAAACGACCGGACGGCATTGTCGGCCTGGTTCTGAATGCCGGAGTTTAACTGGATGTCGGAACATGCAGTCAAAACCCTGGTGACAAGGGAGGGGCGTGGCTTGACCGCAATGGAGCAAGCCGTCTTCAGCTTGAGCACCTGTCAAACCTCTACTAAAAGCAATGTTTAATGATTATTTCTGTGTATACAGCAACTACAACACAGTTAATATAACTCCAAAGAAGACTTCCTCAGTGGGAATGGACAAATGGCGACTAATTTGTGGAAATATAAGTTTACTGGCCTGGCCAACACGAGGCCCAGCAAGTCCTTGGACCAGAGTGTTTCCACGAGTCCAGGTGAGAAGACTCCTCCCCTAGCAGATACCGGAGAGATGAAAATAGCAAGCTTAAAGTCAGAAATTCTACACACTTCTAGTTGTTTTAGTATACATCTATGCCCCAAACTTGGATGATCCCAAATTCTTTACAAACCTTTTCTGTAGCTAATCAGATATGACTACACACTACCTCATACTTGGTGGTGACACAAACTGTACACTGTCTTCCTATATGGATTGGAGTGTTTTTAAGAGGGCATGTCAAAATCAGCTCACTCTATTTAGCACTACCTAAAATACTATGGCATGGTGGATGTCTGGCGATTTTGCAACCCCACTACCAGAGCATATTCCTACTTTTCCTCTGTCCATAGGACATATTCATTTATTAACTACCTCTTCATAGACAAAAGAATCCTCCATACTGTAAAAGATTGCAAATATGGAGCCACAGTCATCTCAGATCACGGCTCAGTAATTATGAAAATGCAGATTCGGAATACACAAATCACATGTCGTCTGTGGCAACTGTAACAGTAGGTATATTGGACTACGTGTCCCACAATGCATCGCACCCTTCGGGGAGTTGAGTGTTTCCTGGTTACTGAAGAATACACGTTTTCTCAGCAAGAGTCCACCGTGTCCCGTGTCCTCATTATACATGGTGTCAGAAGAGGCGAACTGCAAGTCTCCGCGGCATTTTTAGGTGCGCTACAGTGTAGTAAACTTGCGGAAGAAGTTTTCCGAGAGTTTTTCTGAAAATGACCGGGACAGATCGCTCCGGCGCTAGCCGCTAGCTGGTTGCTAATACACGGCCCACACGGCACATGTCGGCAGAGGGAGAAGCGCAGAGAGCCGGCGCATCAAGTTCGGATCCTGAAAGTGAAGAAGAAGCCAGGGATTCAGCAACGGAGATGGCGACCACTGTGCAGTTAAGTCCCCCAGAGTCATTTGACTTTTCAAGCCCGGCAGAATGGCCAAAGTGGATCAGAAGATTTGAAAGATTTCGTATTGCAACAGCTTTGGACAATAAACCAGATGAATATCAGGTGAATTCACTGCTGTATGCTATGGGAGATGCTGCAGATGACGTTTTGGCAGTTTTGCCATTAACTGCTGAAGACAAAAAGAAATATGATGCAGTCAAAGCAGCATTTGAGCATCATTATGTGGGAAAACACAATGTTGTTTTTGAGAGAGCACAGTTCAACTCCAGATGTCAACAAGATGGTGAGAGTGCAGAATCATTCATCACAACTGTACACAAACTTGCACAAAACTGTGGATTTGGAGTGCTTAAAGAGGAACTGATTCGGGACAGAATTGTAGTTGGGATAAAGGACAAGAGACTGTCAGAACAGCTACAAATGGACTCAGAATTAACTCTTGCTAAAGCCATACAAAAAGTCAGACAGAGTGAAACTGTAAAGAAGCAGCAAGCAATACTGCACAGCAGCTCTGCAGAGGATAAGACGCACAACATGGATGCAATAAAAGCAAATGTGAAGAAAGAAGGAACTCATAAATGGCAACAGTCAAAAAACATGCAGAAGCCACAACAGCAGGTCGAAAGGGAGTGTGGCCGCTGTGGTCGAAAGAACAAACACTCGTGGAAAGACTGTCCAGCCAGACAGGTGCAATGTCAGAAAAAAAATAGGAAATGTCAGAAAAAAGGACATTTTGCTGTAGTTTGTCGCAGTAGTGAGGCTGCAGGATTAAGAGAAGTCACAGAAAAACAAAATGATACAGACAGTGAGGATTGTGTGTTTTAGGGAGAAATTGGTACAGAGAGGTCAGAGCCTTGGCTTGAAAAGGTCAAGCTAAATGGTGAAAACATTCAGTTTAAACTTGACACAGGAGCAGATGTTACGTCAATTCCGGAGAGACTGTACAAACCCAACAGAGACGGTAAACTGCAGGCACCCAAAAAGACACTTTTAGGGCCAGGCAGTTACCCACTCAAAGTAAAAGGCTATTTTGGGGCACATTTGAAAGCAAAAGGGCGCTGTACAATGCAGAATATCTATCTAGTCTCAGGCCTAGTCCAGCCACTGTTAAGCAGACCAGCATGTGAAGCATTGGGGTTGGTATACAGGGTGGAAACTGTGAGAGAAACTGAGACAGATTTCAGAGCAGTGTACCCAGAGGTGTTTAAAGGCTTGGGCCAATTGAAAGAGCCTTACCACATTGAGTTAGAACAGGGCGCCATGCCTGTAGCTCTTTCTGCTCCACGACGTGTTCCTCTCCCCCTCAGAGATGCAGTCAGAGAAGAGTTAAACAGAATGGAAGAAATAGGAGTTATTTCGAAAGTCACTGAGCCTACAGAGTGGTGTTCAGGTATTGTTATCGTTCCCAGACCAGCCAAGAAGCCACCCAGGATATGTGTGGACCTCACACCCTTGAACACAGCAGTGAAAAGAGAACGACATATCCTCCCAGCAGTGGATCAAACTCTCGCGATGATGAAAGATGCCAAAGTGTTCACAAAGCTGGATGCTCGTTCCGGATTTTGGCAAATCCCCCTCACACCAGAGTCGCAGCCCCTCACAACCTTCATCACGCCTTTTGGAAGGTATCAATTCAACCGCCTTCCTTTTGGCATAGCATCAGCACCCGAGCATTTTCAAAGGAGAATGTCGCAGATGTTAGAGGACTTTGATGGAGTAATTTGTCATGCTGATGATGTGTTAGTGTACGGCAGAGACAGACAGGAGCATAACCAGAGACTGCACCATGTGCTCCGAAAATTCCAAAAAGAAGGTCTCACTCTTAACGAAAAGTGTGAGTTCGCCAAGAATGAGATCATGTTTGTTGGACACAAAGTTTCAGCAAAAGGCATCGAAGCTGACCCAAACAAGGTAAAGGCAATACAGCAGCTGCCACAGCCTAAGTGCGTGGAAGATGTGCGGCGTCTCATGGGCATGGCTAACTATCTCGCCAAATTCATGCCACAACTTGCTACCATAACCACGCCGCTGAAGGAGCTGCAGAAAGAGAGAAATGAGTGGATATGGGCTGAACCACAGGAAGATGCTTTCCAGAAATTAAAAGAGATACTTAGCTCTCCTGAAGTTCTCGCTCAGTACTCCAACACAGAAGACACAAGAGTCGCTGCTGATGCATCGCCATATGGTATCGGAGCTGTACTCACGCAAAAGCAGTCAGATGGCCTGTGGCGACCAGTGACGTACATTTCAAGAGGGTTAACCGACACTGAAAAGCGCTATGCGCAAATAGAAAAAGAAGCACTAGCAGTCACGTGGGCGTGTGAAAGACTTTCATCCTACCTTATGGGTCTACAATTCACACTGATAACAGACCACAAACCCCTGGTTCCTCTTCTGAGCACAAGAGGCTTGGATGACCTTCCTCCGCGCATCCTAAGGTTCAGGCTTAGGCTGCTTCGCTTCTCATTCCAAATTGTCCATGTTCCAGGAAAAAACCTCGTTACAGCTGACGCCCTCTCACGCGCTCCAGTTGCGGGTCCGCCCTCTGCAAGTGATCTTCAGCTGGAGAAAGAGGTGGAGGTTTTTGTGGATTCGGTTATATCCTGTCTCCCTGCGACGGACAAAAGGCTGGAGGAGATAAAGCATGCACAAGACAAAGACGACCTGTGTAGAAAACTGAAGGACTATTGTCTTACAGGTTGGCTAGATAAATGTAAGCTCGACCCAGAGGTGGCAATACAAGATGGACTTGCATGTTGCTCAGGGCATTCTCATGAAAGGAGAAAGACTTTTGATCCCCTCAACTCTGAGAGCAGACATTTTGCAACGTCTTCATCAAGGCCATCAAGGGATTTCCAAATGCAGGGCCAGAGCTAAAGTCTGGTGGCCTGGTATCTCTGCACAGATAGGCCATATGGTGGAAAGTTGCGAAACATGTCAAAAACACAGACTACAAAGGCGCGAACCACTTCTGTCCACTCCACTTCCAGATCGCCCGTGGCAGAAGGTTGGAATGGACCTGTTCGAGTGGTCAAAGAAACATTACATCTTGATTGTTGATTTTTTCTCAAGATACATAGAAGTAACACAACTGAAACACACATCAGCAGAGGTTACTATTGAAGTTGTGAAAGAGGCCTTTGCTAGGCATGGAACTCCTGAGACTGTGGTATCAGATAATGGGCCGCAGTTTTCCTCGGAACAGTTCAACCACTTTGGTAAAGAGTACCAGTTCACGCATGTCACGAGCAGCCCCACACTGTAAAAAAAAATCTGTTGTTTTTACGGAAAAAAACTGGCATGTGGTTACCAGAAAAATTTTGTAAAAAATACAGTACAAATGTAAACAACTTTACAGAACAACTTGTACATTTTACAGGGATTCAATGTACTATAAACGATAACTAAATGTAATTTTTTCTGGTATTCAATGTACAATAAACAGTGACTTCATATAAATTTTACCGGGATTCAATGTACAATAAGCAAAATCTGCATCTAAATATTACTGAAATAGTATGTATAAAAGCAGCTTGGTACTGTTAAATTAGCAGTAAAGGACTATGTAATCTACAAGTTAAAATGTTTTTTTTTTGTGAATTACTACAGTTTTAGGATGTGAAATTTACAAGTTGTTCTGTAAAGTTGTTTACATTTGTACTGTATTTTTTACTGAATTACTCTGGTAACCACAGCTGCCAGTTTTTTTCTGTAAAAACAACGGGACATATATATATATTACAGTCTTACAGGATTAAAGTTTTTTTAGAGTCAAATAAACACCAAATACTAAATAAACTGAATCGCCTGTTATGATTATTGCTCAGTGAAAAATGTAAACTGTTTTAGACATTACAATTAGCTTAACAACCTCTTAGATGATTTCATTTGACGTTTACCAGAAAAAGGAAAACGTAACCCTGTGTGCACATCTCAAGCATTTACAAATAGAAAAGCAATGTATACCTCAAGAACTGTACTGACCAAACAAAAACAAACAAATAACTTGCCTCTCCAAGAATTTATTCATCTCAAATTAGTGAGTAAACAAAAAATCTGTCAAATAATGACACTGATGATTACAGCTGAAAATAGAAATGGACCAAAACAGAAATGTCATTTCTCAACATAGTGTACAAATTCGTATCATGTACTCCTCAAAACAAAATTGTGTTGTTTTCTAACACATAATCATGACCTGACACTCTCTGTCCTCTGAAGGGAAGGTCAATGTTAAAGGAACCTGTGCATGTTAGAATGACACTTAATGTCCAATGCCTTCTGCCTTTGAGGCTGCAAGTGTCTGTGTATGTACCGAAATCAAATGAGTAGGACTAACATGGACCCTTGATCATGACATAGCATAACATCATAACATGAAACTTGATCAAAACAACAGTCCCTGGATTATGTTAACAAGTACACAACACAAACAAACTCTTCTGCTGATGCTTACTGTGCATCACGCCACTCGTAATCTGAAAGATCTTGAATCAATGTGATGACTCGGGGGTTCACATGAAGACGGGATGTTTTTGTCTTCTCTACTTTAGTGCCCTTCTCCGGGTTAATGGAGAAAAAACACCTGTGGAAACAAGACAAACAACTGCATTAATAACAAAATATCTTTACATTAACAAATATCTTCACAATGATAACTTATTATTCGAGCTATTACTAAGAAACTTAAAATAGGTCAAATGAAAAGTCCCCTAAGCCCCAAGTCACCGTAGCAGCTACTTCTAAATAAAGTGAAAATGTTAGATAAACCTAATCAAAACCAAAAAGACACACCTCTGCAGAAACTCCAGGGTTGATGCCAGGCATGATGGGTAATGTATGTTAAAGCAATAGTAACTCCCAAACATCAGGCATAGGGCAGAAACGAAGGAGGTGATGTTGTCCTGAACAATGTTTCGATCCACACTCAACATGAAGCGATTTGCAGAATAGCAGGATCGTCCTGAAAAAATGTAAACACAAGGAAGAGGGACATAATTCAAACTTTAAGAGGTTGCTGTATCAAGAAACATTGTGCAAGATAAATCTGTGCCAAAATAGAAAAGAGAGAAAGGAAAGGGAAGGAGAGGAATAAAGAAATACAGAATGAGAGAATGAAAGAAAGATCAATATATTTTTAACTTACCACACACAACAATCGTTGGAGTCAAGGGAAGTTGGTCCATCTGTACTTCCCCTGCCAGGCATGTGTCCTCGACATAAACAAACATGGAGTCTTCTTTTTCATCGAAGTAGGAGAGCAGAAGCAACACCATGTCTTTGAGGTCTTCAGAACAACCACTCAGCTCTCCCCTCATCATTTGATAATTCATTACAGCCTGTAGGAACTTTCTGCTCTTGTGCATACAAACTGTGTTCATGTAGCTGAGGAGCCTTTTCCCTTTCAGCTCCAGATTACGTGAGAAAACTTCTTTCAGCCCAAGTCCAGTTAGTTCCTGAAAGTGGACTGCCATACCAAGGTCATGAAACAGAAACGGCCACTCATCTAGGAGGTTCTTGATATTTTGCCCCTGGTTGACTTTTTTGCGCTGCGTGTAAAAGGTCAACTTCGTCAGACGTTTGACCTCGTCTGGATTAACATCAGGTCGCTGAGACATCATCTTGAGTTTTTCTTCATGTTTTTTCTGGCTCTCTGTGGTCTCTCCAAGGGGCAGGAATTTCAGATTCCAGTTAATGCACCCATAGGTGTCCTGCATTGCTGCTCTTTGCTCTGGAGATATTTCGTCTGTGTCATCTGGGTCAGAGTAAAGCTTTCTTTTTCTGATCTTTGGGGTTGTAGATCGCCTCACATTCTCGATCCTATTTTGAAGCTGTTTGACCAGAGAATGGTACCCCGCCCCAATCACATCTCCCTCTATTACGTCTTGCAAAGACTTCGGATATTTTGCCACCATCTTCTTTGCAACTTCTGTGGAGCTCCTTTTGTTAGCGCAATAACTTTTTTGCATCATTTCAGAGACCACGATTCGGACCATCTCCCGCCTCATTCGTGGACTTGGTCGTTTCCCTCTCTCAAGCGTCTGTAAAAGTTCCTCTGGGAACTTGTCCCACGGTATCGAAAAAGTATCCACCCAGTCTATATTAGGGCTTTGGCAGTTCGTGGAAGAGGTTGAGGATGAACTACTGGGTGAAGACTCCAAGGGTACGGAAGGTCCTTCTGAAGCCAAAGCAGATGAGGTGTCTGTTTCAGGAGTCAGGCCTGCAAACACACACACACACCAGCCAATTACAAAAAAATAAAACACGTTAACAATAACGATTTTTTTTTTTACATTCTTAACATTTTAACCCATGAACTTGAGATTTTACCAAACAATGAAAAATATGTATTTTAACCTTTTTAACCTTCTTCTACCAAATCCTACTTGGCCATATATTTATCATCAAACTATTTACTATATTGTACCTGCACAATTGTACCTGGGCTATAGAGAGAACATTTTTCTCAATTATTTACATAATTGCTTTTTCTAGACAGTGCAATAATGAGGACATCTTGTTGTTATCAGGGCCCAAATGTGAATGCTACCACATTCCTGATTAATATTTTGTGCAGGTTACTTTGGGCACTGGTTGCATCCTGTACAGCAAAACTTGACTTACATCTTAGTTTCCAAGCAGCAAGTACTTTTCGGGCTTGAATGGGCCTTAACACTGTTAGCAAATCGGTTTCCTCGATGAACTTAAAGTCATCCGATGTCTCAACCCCGAGGGATTGTAAATGCTCTTCCAGAATGTCTTTATTCATCTCTGAAAGGTCAGGCAGGACCTCAGTTATAGCGCTGCGTAGAAATGTTTGCTCCATGTCAGGCCTTTCTAGAATAAGAAAGAATGATATCAGTTTTCAAAATGCAAGAAATGTACAACTAGTCAAGTATCAATGTACATACAAATAAGAGGAACTTCAACTTTAAGTATGACTGGGTAAGGATTTATACTTTCTTTACTTCAAAAAAGGAAAAACTATCACTTTTATGTTTCCCAAATAGTATTTGTTCATTTTTACTTCTGAAACATGTGCATTTTAGTATGATTTCTCCACCAGTGACTATCATGTTATTTCGCCAACACACTGTTTCAACTTGAGTATATTAATAGTGAGGATTTACACTTTTTACTAGTTGCTCCTAGTTACAGGGAGTTGCAGGGAAACTGCTGTCACTGTTATATTTTTCAAATTACATTTTATCTTTTGTTAAGAATATGTGCATTACTGTACAGTAACCCCAACTCTCCAGCACAGTGGTCAAGACCATGTTTATTTTGATAACACACTGTGTTTCAGCGGAATGACTTGGTGTCCATCAACAATGTATGATGGCAACGGATAAAAATCTACCAAGTCATCAAGGTTAAGACATTGCAACCTTGTACTCTGTTTTGTCACTGAGTACAGATGGTATTCAGAATGATAGTCAGCTTTATGTATATCCACCACAAAAATACACAGCTGCATCATTTTGAACTAAAATAATGAGAAGTTCTCCAAACTCGATGGACTCATCATTTTTTGACACAAGGAAATGTCCCTTTTTATATGATGTACCTTTGTACTGAATGTCTGTGGAGACACTAGTATTGTGTTCTGAAAAGCCAAACTCTCTCACTGCATGTTTAATTGCATCACTGTAAAGGCTGGGATAAAAAGTCCAACTGTCTTTAACTTGCAGAAGCTGACTGCAGCCTGGCCCAGCTGAAAGATATGCCTGAAACATTTGATGTCTCTCGGATAACGTTAGGCATATGTTTTTAAAGTTTTTTAAATGCCTGGCACATCTCTTGAAGTAGCTGTGTTTACTTTCGAAACGCATGGTCCATACTCTAATCAAGGGGCCGAATTTCAAAATTAGTGCCGGATAATGACGCATGAAATGGTGTTTGGGTTTTAGTGTAGTCCCAGGGAATAAACACTTAATTGATTCCAAATATTCTTGGATTATAATATCAAGATAGGCTACTTGGGACAATGAAATCTTTTGTGCACAAATCATATCCACAATATCTTTAAGCTGCAGAGTTAACTGCCACACATCATCTTCTGGATTTTGGACTTTGTCACCAATTAACACAGGCAGCAACCTTAATAAATTCCAGTTCTGGATAGCTTGACCTGAAAGCTTGGACCCCTCAGAGCTGACAGCAGATGGCTTTGTGAGGGCATCAGATCCCTTGTACTTGAACTGCTTGATGCGTCGGTTCAACACTGAATATGTAAACCATTTCTTTTTCTTGATGAAATACTTCAAGTACAGTGCAACATCATAAGATAAGACACCCTCAAATATGTCGTGGCCTAAACAAGGTGGGAGGCCAGGCTGGCAAACATGAAAAGACTTAAGAGCATTGAAAACAGAGTTTACCTTTATGCCTCTACTGTCTTGTCCGTCTTTAGCTTGTAGAACTGCAGAATCATAACTGTCAGGAGTGCGCTGTGGACCACAAACATTTGGATCAGTCTCAAACTCGGTTCTTGTGATCTCACAATATCTGCAAAAGTACACAGAACGGCTAAAGTTTTCAGTGAACCCACCAATGCTATGTGACCCCAAATTGTCTCCTGCAATACAATACAGAGCCCCTTTGATTGTTTCACCACCAACAGTTATTCCATTTTTCTCAAGATTTTTTAAGTCCTCTAGCATCTCTGAGAAAACTTTAGCACTTCCAAACTGTTTTAGATCATTCTCTCCACACAATAAGACAAGGGACATGTGATCTGTATTGGAACGCACATGTGCAGGCAAATTTGCCACAGAAAGATAGACGGCAAGAACTTTGTGTTTTTTCTTAGCTGAGCCAAGGGGATTCACAATTTCAAAGGCATCCTGGTAGAGAATTAGCTTCAGGCATCCTGGATTTTCAATGAAAAACTGGTTGGACTTAAAGTTTTGACCATCACTTATGTCACAAAAGTCATCTGGGTGTGTTTCACAAGACTGTTGTGACACTGAATTCTTCCATATATCTGATTCTAGTAAGCTGTTTAGAGTTTGTGTTACAGGTACGTAGTATGCAAACCTTTCTGTCATATTTTCATCATTTCCTAATTTTACTTTTTTAGGCTCTATGTATTTGAACATTTTATGGAAAGTCTGAACCCTCGAGTATGTTGTTCTCAGCGGCCCCTGATGACAGGCAGAGAACAGGTCTGAATCCTTCACACAATCACAGATTTTAGCAATAGCATCATCAGTTAGACACGTCATTTTTTAAAAGTGAACGCAGTTTACTTAAAGTGTAATCCTGTCCCAAATCATGAACATTTTGCATCTCTTCAACGATTGTCTGTATTGTTGAAGCTGGAAGAAGGAGCTGCCCTTGCAATTTAAGGTAGAATAAACAGACATTCCTTAGAAAAGTCTCATTGAAATCCTGTGGCAATTCACTGCTTTCATTTGTTGTAGCATCATTTGAGCTCTGGGGAACATCTTCACATGCACTGACAGCAGAGGACTGAGAAACATTTTCCCTGTGCTTGTCACTTATACTATCCACTGAACACGCTCTGTGTTTTCGTGACATATGAGCAGTAAATGATGATTTAACAGTGAATGTATTTTCACAACTTGTTACTGGACATGCCACAGGTCGCCCCTCCGCTATATGCTCTTTTAGGTGGGAAATAAGCTCTTTGACTGTGTGAAACTGGCACTCACACAGCGCAATAGCACACTTAAAATCTGTAAAAACAGCCCCAGCAGTAACAGAGGGTGCAGGTGCGTTGTGAACTCGATAGAAATGACCTTTGAAAGCTGCATAGGTACAAAAAGTCCGCTTGCAGTCGGTGCTAACACATTTGAAAAATGGATGGGGTTCGTTCCTATGGATTTTACAATGCAGCACGTAACCCCTCAACGTTTGTAATGTTTTGCTGCAGAAATTGCAAGTTAACATTTTTGCCAAACTTTTGAAACCACCGTTTTACAACCTCATGAAACAAGCGCAAATTCAATGTTAAGTAGTTAACTGTGTCCAAGTAATTACATGTAAAACCACCACTTTACAACAGCATGAAATGAGCGCAAATTCAATGTTAAGTAGTTAACTGTGTCCAAGTAATTACATGTAAAACCACCGCTTCACAACACATCACACTAGTAACATTACCATAGTAAGCTAATGTTAGCTTGCCTATCGCTAACGTTAGTTCTACACGCCAAATTCCAGCTCCCACATGGCAACAATTGAAAGGAAAAAAGCGAACTGCAAGAGTTCAGTAAACCCCATAACTTGACGTTGTTACTACGACTGACAAGTTCTCTCACAGACAGAAGAATCTCTTTTTTCTTATCGCACACATCATGCATTTGAAGTAAGAATCAGCTTACCTGTAAGACAGATGCTTTCACAGACTGGGCGCGCAGTCCGCAGCCTTCGCCCGTTAGCTGTGGTGGTCATCACGGTAACGTCACGGTAACAGCTACGTCAGAAACAAACTTTCTACTGCTCAGCGAGTGGACGACGAATGAGCACAGCTAGTTTGAAATTCAAACACAGCCGTTTGTTTTGCGGGAATGTAATTGGGCAAGCTCCTGTAACCAATCATCCTGTTGACTGAGGTTAGGACCTAATACCTCATTTACACAATAGACACAGAAATACAGAAATAAATAAATGAAATAATGAAATAATAATGATAATAAATGAAATATTTTTCTTTTATATATACTTTTATTTATTTATTCATTTGTGTATGCATTTATTTATTCTTTTTTTATACATTTATTCATGTTTTTATTTATTTGTATATGCATGTATTTAAGCATTTATCTATACTTAAGTCAGGATTAGAGAGCTGCCAATCGCGGAGATTGGTTACACCTATGTGGTTTTACTGTAGGCCTATAGAAATATTCTTATCTGTAACAAATGAGTAAAATATAATATGGTTTCTTTTGGCATAATCAAAATGTACCATAGAGCCACTGACTAAAAATGTTATTCTAACACTGCTATGATGTAATTTTAGCTGTATCACATTTTTTTTTGTATTACAGTTTATCTGTGTTTAAACTATAGTAATTAGTAAATTCTCCAAAAAAATATGATCTTTTCAACATATTTGTACTGTCAAATTAACAGTTGTATTTGGGTCGGAGTTTTACAACATATTAATGTAAATTACACACGGCTTCATTGTTTTTGTATTTACAGTTTTTTAATGTCATGATTTTACAGAAATTCAGTTTATTCTACAGACTTTTTTTACAGTGCAGGTACCCCCAGGCCAACGGCGAGGCAGAACGAGCTGTTCGCACCATCAAGGATCTGTGGAAAAAGGACAATGACTTTAACAGAGCATTGCTGGTGTACAGAGCCACCCCGCTGGAACATGGGTTCTCGCCAGCACAGCTGCTCATGGGTAGAAACCGCCGCACTGCTCTACCTCAAACCATGGCCAAGCTGGCTCCAAGGTGGCCTGACCTGCAAACATTTCAGAAAAAGGATGAGGAGAGGAGGCGTGAGCAGGCGAAGTACTACAACCGCAGACACCGTACTAGACCACTTCCAACATTAACACCTGGACAGAAGGTTTGGATTACAAATGAAGGTACTACAGGAGAAGTCGCCAGACCGGCCAACACTCCGAGATCCTATGTGGTAGAGACTGACAGGGGATTTCTAAGGAGAAACAGGAGTCACCTCAGACCAACAGGGACTTTCACAAGGTCTGGTCGAGTTGTGAGACCTCCTGAGAGACTGGACTTGTAAATGTTGTACAGGTTCATTTGAATGCTGAAAAGAAATAAGAATGTTTCATTTGCTGGTGTTGCATGTGTTCGTTGAAACAGAAAGTGTTTTGAAAGAAAAGAAAAAAAAAAGTAACAAATGTTAAAATGTTTGGTTTGCATTTTCAGTATACAGCACTTTAATGGTTAAGCTGTCAAACATGCCAGTTCTGTGAAGCATGACTTTAGCTAAAAGGAGGAGGTGTAACAGTAGGTATACTGGACTACGTGTCCCACAATGCATCGCACCCTTCGGGGAGTTGAGTGTTTCCTGGTTACTGAAGAATGCACGTTTTCTCAGCAAGAGTCCACCGTGTCCCGTGTCGTCATTATACAGCAACTAAATCTTTTACTTCTTTCAGACCAAGAGTTCACCACTTTTATATCAGCTGAAATTAAAATGTTTCTCGACATCAATCAAACACCAGGAATGTCACCCTCTATTGTATGGAAATTACTAAAGGCATATCTAAGGGGCCAAACAATCTCATATTGTGCAAATAAAAAAAGAGTAAACGCTGAAGTTCTGTCACTACAAACAGAGTATAATATTTTAGCAACGTGGCAGGCTGAATGTCTTCAAAAACTTCCAAAACTAAACATACACACTATGAACATGGGGGAAATGTTAGATGATTGCTTGCGCATCAGCTACGCCAAAGAACTGCTAACCAAACCATTCCTGCAATTAATGATGAAAGTGGTCTAAAACATACTGACAATGAAAAAAAAAATTCATGTTTTAAAAGTTTATCAATCATTATATATTTCAGATTCGTCTGCCAACCTCTTCACTTTGAGTGACTGAGCCCTGAATATGCCCCGTGTAGCTCCAGAATGGTCTACTGACTTAGAAAAAGAGTTTTCAGCCATAGATAGCCTCAGAAATCAGTGCTATGCAAAGTGGTAAAGTCCCAGGGCCAGATGGCTTCCCAAATGAGTTTTTTAAACAATTCTCAAATCAAATCTCCCCATTACTGCTATTGGTATTTGAAGAATGGTTTGTGTCCAAATCCTTAGCGCCAACCATGTGCCAAGCAGTTATTTCTTTGCTACTTAAAATGGGAAAAAAAACCTCTTGATTGTTTCATATCACCCTATTTCCTTGTTGAACCCTGACACAAATTTTTTTGCAAGATTCTGGCATGTCGCCTTGAAAAGATTATTCCCTCTGTCACTGCACCCGATCAATCAGGGTTTACAAAAAAACGATTCCCTTTTTATAACATTAGAAGATATTGAGGTAGTTCTCTTGCTTGATGCTGAAAAGGCATTTGTCCAGGTGGAGTGGGACTACCTTTTCAACACTTTAGACATTTAAAATTTTGGCCCAAAATTCATATCCTGGGATAGAATTCTATATACTCTACCAATGGCAGCTGTGTGCATGAATAATGACCTGTCCACCTACATTGAGCTCAAATGAGGCACAAGGCAGGGATGCCCTCTGTCAACACTCCTATTCATTATTGCACTTGAACTGCTTGTATTAGCCTTGAGACAGAGCACTTCTATCAAGGGCATCAATCGAGCAGGTTCAGAGCATAAAATCTCACTTTATGCAGATAACATGTTATTGTTTATCACAAACCCTCTATCAACCATTCCTAAACTATTAGCTCTACTCTCAAAATTTGGAAATATATCGAGCCTCCAAAAAAGTGAACTCGTGCCCATTACTAAAGTGGAGGAAGAGCATTTTGTGTCAGTCTCCTTTAAAATAAGTCCCAAAAGTTCAGATATCTAGGAATATGGGTCACTTCAGACGACAAAGATCTGTTTAAGGCTAATTACCAGCCTTTGTTATTAAATGTGAAGCAAGACCTCGTCACGCTGGGACGCTCCACCACTCTCACTCAGGGGCAGGATCAACACCATTAAGATGAATGTACTCCCTAAGTTTCTTTATGTATTTCAGTGTCTCCCCATCTTCCTGACAAAGTCTTTCTTCCACAACTTAAACAGCCAGATATCATCCTTCATATGGCATAAAAAACCTCCAAGAATCAACATGAAAATATTACAGAGGCCCCGTTCAAGTGGAGGTATGGCACTCCCAAATTGTATGTATTATTACTGGGCTGCCAATATAAGAGCATTGATGTATTGGGTGAAGAATTATGGCATTGATGCCAATGGCTCTGAATGGGTGGTGCTAGAGAAAATTTCCTTTGGGTCTACTTCATCAGCAGCTTTGTTATGTTCCAAGTTACCACTAAATCAGCCTATTTCATCCTTTACCTCAAATCCAGTTGTTATTCATTCGCTCAAAATCTGGTATCAGTTTCTGCGGCCTTTTGACCTCATTGACCTTTCATGTTCAGCACCAATATCAAGAAACCATTTGTTTGCCCCATCAATCATGAATGAGGCATTTGATGTCTGGTCAAGAAGAGGAATAATAGCAATATCAGACATTGAGAATAAGTTTGCCTCATTTGAAAAACTATCACAGAAATTTAATCTCCCCAAGTCCCATTTCTTTAGATACAAACCAGAGATTCTGTGGCCTCTAACTTTGCTCAATTTCCATTACGTCTCTCTGAAACTCTATGAGTTTTTGGCAATCTAATTTTGAGACATTCTCTATAATATGTGGAACTACAGTAGATCCTTCTCCAATGATCTCTCTGCACCCCAAGGCATTCCCAGGCCATAGAGAGACATAGTCCCTCCAGCATGTCCTAGGTCTGACCGAGGCCTCCTACCAGAGAGGGACATACCTGGAACACCTCCCTGGGGAGGCGTCTGGGAGGCATCCCAAACAGATGTCCGAGCCTCCTCAGCTGGCTCCTCTGGATGTGGGGGAGCAGCGGCTCTACTCCGAGCTCCTCCCTGGTGACTGAGCTCCTCACCCTATCTCTAAGGGTGACTGAGCTCCTCACCCCATCTCTAAGGGTGACTGAGCTCCTCACCCTATCTCTAAGGGTGACTGAGCTCCTCACCCTGTCTCTAAGGGTGACTGAGCTCCTCCCCCTATCTCTAAGGGTGACTGAGCTCCTCACCCTATCTCTAAGGGTGACTGAGCTCCTCCCCCTATCTCTAAGGGTGACTGAGCTCCTCCCCCTATCTCTAAGGGTGACTGAGCTCCTCACCCTGTCTCTAAGGGTGACTGAGCTCCTCACCCTATCTCTAAGGGTGACTGAGCTCCTCCCCCTATCTCTAAGGGTGACTGAGCTCCTCACCCTGTCTCTAAGGGTGACTGAGCTCCTCACCCTATCTCTAAGGGTGACTGAGCTCCTCACACTGTCTCTAAGGGTGACTGAGCTCCTCACCCTATCTCTAAGGGTGACGCCCAGCCACCCTACAGAGGAAGCTCATTTCAGCCGCTTGTATCCGGGATCTCGTTCTTTCGGTCATGACCCATAGTTCATGACCATAGGTGAGGGTAGGAACGAAGATCGACCGGTAAATCGAGAGCTTCACTTTTTGGCTCAGCTCCTTCTTCACCACGACGGACCGATACAACGACCGCATAACTGCAGATGCTGCACCTGCCTGTCGATCTCACGCTCCATCTTTCCCCCACTCGGTGATAAAGGACAGCCCTGACGGAGGGCAAAGTGCACTGGCAACAGGTCCGACTTACTGCAATGCAAACCAAACTACTGCTCCGGGCATGCAGGGACCGAACAGCCCTTAAGAAAGGGCCCCGGACTCCATACTCCCGGAGCACCCCCCACAGGATGTCCTGTGGTCAAATGCCTTCTCCAGATCCACAAAACACATGTGGACTGGTTGGGCGAACTCCCATAAACCCTCAAGCACCTGGTGGAGGGTATAGAGCTGGTCCAGTGTTCCACGACCAGGACGAAAACCGCATTGTTCCTCTTGGATCCGAGGTTCGACTAACGGCCGGACCCTCTTCTTCAGTACCCTGGAATAGACTTTCCCGGGGAGGCTGAGGAGTGTGATCCCTCTGTAGTTGGAACACACCCTCCGATCCCACTTCTTGAAGAGAAGGACCACCACCCCGGTCTGCCAGTCCAGAGGTACTGTCCCCGCCCGCCACGCGATGTTGCAGAGACGAGTCAGCCACGACAGTCCCTGCACATCCAGAGACCACCTCTGAGAACCCAGCCTCTGCTTCTTCAATGGAAGACATGGTGGTGGGATTGAGGAGGTCCTCGAAGTATTCCTTCCACCGCCCAACGACATCCCCAGTTGAGGTCAACAGCTCCCCACATCCACTGTAAACAGTGTTGGTGGAGAACTGCTTCCCCCGCCTAAGGCGCCGGACGGTTTGCCAGAATTTCCTCGGGGCCGACGGACGTGTCTGGGTTGTGTGCGTAAAGTCGAGGTTTGTAAAGAGGGAGAAAAGAGGAGGAGAGTTATGATGAGAAAGTTCAGTCCTGATTCGCAGTTCCTTCTCACAAAGATCGAGGTGGCTTCTGATAGCTCACTTGGATCTCTAGTGTCTGAGGTGTAGGAACAGAGGGTCATACTCATGATGGTGCATGTGAATGTCGCATTCACAGGCAGACGGCTGCGCTGCACAGCTGTAAACTGCTTTAAAATGGAGGGGGGGAATCAGCATCCTGGAGTTTCATAAGCACAGAATAAAACACATAGCAATATTAATATCATGTTATTCTACTTTTCCTACCCAGACAAAAGCTCTCTTACTGTTCGTTTGGATGGGGGTGAAACCTGCTTCCATGGCCACTTCCATGGCCGGGGAAAATCTGTCGATTTGCGGCTGCAAGTGTGTGTCTTTGGCGTTCCAGAGAAAGGAAAAGGAAAGTTCTTTCCATGGCTTTTTCCACTTGGCAAGTTAAAAATCTGGACATGGTCCTTTGTTGGTTAACACATGGCTCCTTGTGTCTCCTTACAAGGTTGTGCATCCCAGGACCCAGTTGCATGTGTACCTGTGCAAGGGGGATGAAAGGGGTGTTGACCCGGATGAGAGGGTTTTTTTCCCGTGGATGGATAGTAGTGGGAGAAGCAGCTGCCAGAGATTCAGTCAGGATTCCAGCGTCCTGTTCTTTCAACCCAAGGGTGGTACAGTAGCCTTTGCCCACCCAGATGGTACCATATTGGCCTCTGGCCCATGGACTATTTCAGCCATGAGTTCACCAGATCTTTCTTTGTTTAAGAACAATTTTTTTTCCATACGTCTACATCTGTGTAGTCAGAAGATTTTCGAGGTGCGTGGTCTATGTGAACAGGTCCTCACGGAGGGGCATGAAGCCATGCGGAGCACGCGGACGCATCGAGCATAAAAGTGCCTTTAGGGACACCTGTGCAATATAAATACTGTCTAATCAGCATCTTGATATGCCACACCTGTGAGGTGGAATGGATTATCTCGGTAAAGGAGAAGTGCTCACTAACACAGACTTAGACAGATTTGTGAACAATATTTGAAATAAATAGGTCTTTTGCGTATTTTGAAAACATTTTAGATCTTTGAGTTCAGCTCATGAAAAATGGGAGCAAAATCAAAAGTGTTGTGTTTATATTTTTGTTCAGTGTATATGGTTCGAAACACGCCCCAGTCATACGATAATCAGCTGCTGTACGGTTCACACATTCCAGATTGCTCCACATCCAGAGAAATGCCATGGAGTTTTGGAGAGGATGCTGTTATAGCAGAGCGAATGCTGTCACACTGTATAATGCACCATAACTAATTGTCAGGCTCAGTTGCAAACTTCACATATCCAGGCAAGCCTTGTTATTCTTGGAAGATATTTTGGCAGCCAAAAACATGTTCCACGAATATTAAGAATGTCAGGTACCAATATGCCCATTTAAGGACCTTATTCCTTTTTATTATTATTACTTCACATAAAGACTGTCAGGAATGTACCAAACAAACAACCTTCACGCCATTGTCACTGAAGGAACAGGAAATAGTTTGTGCCATTTGATGTGTTTTTTCCAGGATTCTGATTGGCTAGTGTGGCTTTATGCTTCTTGTTACACTGCTGCTGAGAGGTCTGACATCCTTGCAGATCTTAACCAGGTTTCTTTGCAGGTTTGCGTAAATGAAAAAAAAGAAAACAATCTGGTGTAAACAATGTACATTTTGAAGGCAATGAGATTGAGAACAAAGCTGCAAAGTATGAACTGAGGAAGGCCATCACAGTGGCCAAGAAGCAGTACAGAGAGAAGCTGGATGACCTCTACTGTACTGCTGACTCCGGGTGGATGTGGCAAGGCTTGCAACACATCATTGACTATAGGACCAGTTCCAACACCATCAGCGCCTCAGACAGCCTGCCAGACCTCCACTCCCCGCACAGAGAGGAGGCATCCACATAACCCCCAACCCACCTACTAGTCATGTCTTCATCCCAGGTATGCACAATCCTGAGGGGGATCAACTCCTGCAAAGCAGCAGGACCAGACAACATGCCTGGGTGGGCCCTCAGAGCATGTGCCTACGAACTGACCGGACACAGTGGACCCCCTGCAGTATGCCTACTCTCCCAACAGGTCTACCTTTGGACGCCATTGCTGCTGCCCTTCATTTTTCCCTCTCCCATCTGGAAAATAAAGACTCCTGCCTCAGGATGTTCTTTATTGACAGCAGCTCTGCTTTCAAAAAAGTCATCTCCCACAAGCTCACCCACAATCTGCTTTCGCTTGGACTTCACCCAACTCTCTGACTTGTTCCTGGACTTTCTGACTGCCAGACCCACTCTGTCTGGATTGGGCACAGAACTTCAACCAGCATTATTATGTACATTGGCACTCCTCAGGGTTGTGTCTTCAACCCCATCCTCTACACCAGGGGTGGGCAATCCTGGTCCTCGAGGGCCGCAGTTCTGCACGTTTTAGATGTTTCCCTGCTCAAACACACCTGTTCTCATGACGAGGCTCTGCAGAAAGCTTGACAAGGAGCCACTAGTTGCTGTATTGATGTGAGGAGACATCTAAAACGTGCAGGGCTGTGGCCCTCGAGGACCAGGATTGCCCACTCCTGCCCACCACCAAGGGGAGGGAACCCTGGTCCTTGAGAGCCACAGCCCTGCAAGTTTTGCATGTCTCCCTGCTTAACACAGACTGTTCACACTTCAACCCTCAGGCCGGAGGTAAAGAAGTGTGAAATGCAAGACCACCAGACTCAAGAACTCTTTATTCCCCTCTGCTTTCAGACAGTTCAAGAGCTATACAGCTGACAGGAGTCCAATGGACAATTCATGCCCCCTCCCCCCATACCTCTCATTCATAATGAATTTGTACAACGTCTATACTGTATATGCACTTTAGATGTACACGTGTACAGTTCACATCTCATCCATCTACTGCTGACTACTTGACACATTTATGTACAGACTGAAGTATTTTTTGTATTTGAAGAGTGTATTGTATTTTCACTTGTATATGTTAGGATTTATGGTTGGTTATTAGCAGTTAAATTACTGTAAGTAATAGATTACTGAAAATAATAAATCACTGGAAGTAATTTATGAAGAATTATTTAAATTATTAATATAAGTAAATGGTCATTTACTCATTAACAACTCCTAAAGTAATTCACATACAAGTGAATAAATTATTGAAAAATAATTTATTTATGAAAAATTATTAATCTGAATAAATTAGTTTAATTTTTTATCAAACAATGAAATTGGGGCACCACCAGCTAAACTGAAACTACCTAATACCAAAATATCAGTCTCGTTTGTAAAACGGATTATATAAATTAGTTAATATTCCTGTGCAAAATATAACAATCTTAACTAACAGGAAAGGTGTGATTGTGATTGTATTGATTGTCAACAATAAATACACCATAATTACCAGGAATCAGTCAATTTAGCTAACAGATGTTTATTATAAAAATGTATTAATTCATTAATAATTCGGAAATCATCTCATAAATCAACACAATCAGGTTAACTCTATGTACAAAGAAAGACTGTGTGTGTGTGTGTGTGTGTGTGTGTGTGTGTGTGTGTGTGTGTGTGTGTGTGTGTTGGGAGTCTGAGTGGGGATGTAATGACCATGAGTGTCCACCAGGTGGCGGCTGACCTTGGAGGGTCAGTGTGAGTAGGTGTAATGAGCTCAAACGGACACCAGAGGGAGGCAGGCGTGCGCAGCGGCGCGCGGAAGGAGAGCGCAGTGACTCGTTGCGACCACCAGGTGGGCGTAAATAGAGGTTGCGATGACCCCCGCAGCCACTAGAGGCGTTTGACTTGCTCTTTCTGGGGACGCGGCGGTTGCTCGGCGACCAGATAAACTAGACAGCCGTGACGTGCATGCGCGGGGGACGCTAGGAGCTAGTGGTCTCACCGAGGCAGAATCATTACTGTAATGCTGGAGTTTAACTGGATGTTGAGACATACAGTCAAACTCTTGTGACGATACGGTGGAATCACGGCGGCACAAGTTAGTGGTTTGAGAGAGACAGAGAGAGAGAGAGAGAGAGAGAGAGGATGAAAGTTCTGGTGAGGCTAGGTTCCGAGACTCGGTTCTCCACAAAGAGATCCAGTGGGTCGGAAGCTCAACTGGAACTCCGGTTCTGAGGTGTAAAACCAGAGTCCCGAACTTGCGATAGTGCACGTGAACACGCGTACACAACAGATGCTTATCAGTGGCACATGAAACACAATCGCAGGTTAGCTTCAGGCTAATCTAGCAGCGCTGCTCAGACAAAAGCTTTTTTACGGTTCCGTTGCACCATGTGGTCCAGCACCGTCCGTGGGCTGGGCTTCCGTGGGGTCTTGCTCCTCTGCAAGTGAGCTTCAGGTCTGCAGCTGTGTGGGAGCGCAGGCACAGCCTGGTGTTTCTGCAGGTCCGTGTGGAGCGCGTTGCAGCTGGGGGTGTGGGGTGGGGATTCACGTCTGGCTCCCAGGATCCACAAAAAAATAGAAAAAGGAAAAGAGAAAAAGGATTGTCCAAATGGTGTGTTCTGCTCGACAGTGGGCTGAACCTTGGTTTGGTTCTGTGGTCCACTTTGTGCCCTCTTGGTCTTCCTGGTGAAGCAGAGACCTGGGGCCTCATTTATAAAACTGTGCGTAGGATTGACGTCAAAATTGGCGTACGCACGAAACACAGAACGTGCGTACGCACAAAAATATCCTGATTTATAAAACAGTGCGCACGCACGTCCTACGCCGATTTCCCTTTATAAATCACAATCCACTCTAAATGTGGCGCACCTGTGTGCGGGTCATACCACGCCCATATTGGCCATGAATATTCAGAGAAACGCCTCTCATGAATATTGATTCATGACTGAAAGCATGCCGAAAGCAGAAAGAAAAGCCAAGAAACACAATTTGACCCAGTGTGAGGTGGAAGTTCTGGTCGGGGAGGTGGAGAAGAGGAAGGCGATATTATTTGGTGGACACAGTGTTGGGGGTCACCAACGCCAAAAAGGCTCTAGAGTGGCAGCATGTGGCGGATGGTGTCAATGCTGTGGCCTCAGAAGGTCGGAGTGTGGCTGAGGTGAAAAAAAAGTGGTCAGACCTCAAAGTAGACGCAAAAAAGCGCCTGGCGTCACACTGGCAGAGCGTCTGTGCCCCGGGCGGGGGGACGGGCCCTCCGGAGCTCACCCCGCTGGAGGAAACACTGGCGGGGGTCATCGGGGAATCCCTCCTGAGTGGAGTGGTGACGGAGGTGGAGGGGGACACCGCCGCCTGCCCTCCAGGAGCCCGATGGTGCGCTCCACAATACTATAGATTCTAGGTCCTCTCCTCTGCACCTTGTGGGTGAGGAAAAGGGGTGAGCAGCCACCGCTTGAGGGTTAGGGTTCTCCACTGTCGCCTGCAAGGTCGTGAACGGGTTAAACACTACTACAACATTGCAAGTCTCAGGATTTCCACATGAATTCTCCGTACCTAGAAGCCACCCATCACGTACAGCCTCCAGTCTGCGCCCAACACTGCTATATGGGCTATATGATATAGGATGTTACACTGCATTCATATCAGTGGAAACATCATTTGCCCTACTGTTGTCTTACTATTGTCTTAATCATATGTTTCCTGTGTGCACTCCAGGGAGTATGTTTGTTTATTCATTGTAGAAATTAAATTTTTTTACTATCCATTTCTTGCAAATAAACTGTCCATATATGAGAGGTCATATAACTATTTATTTTACACCATCAGTTTCACACAGTTTCTCCCGTTTCTTTCTTCTGCCATCAGTGGCGCAGTTTCTCCTTCCCCCAGTTCTGTGCGTACGCCTGGGTCAGAGTTGGGTTAGGGTTAGGGTGACCCAGGGTCAGAGTTGGGTTAGGGTTAGGGTGACCCAGGGTCAGAGTTGGGTTAGGGTTAGGGTGACCCAGGGTCAGAGTTGGGTTAGGGTTAGGGTGACCCAGGGTCAGAGTTGGGTTAGGGTTAGGGTGACCCAGGGTCAGAGTTGGGTTAGGGTTAGGGTGACCCAGGGTCAGAGTTGGGTTAGGGTTAGGGTGACCCAGGGTCAGAGTTGGCGTGGAGGACCGCACATTTTCCCGTCAAGTTCTCTTTTTATAAATCCCACGGTTTGCGTAGAGAGTGGCGTACGCATTCTTTTGTGCGTACGCAACGTTTAGAAATGAGGCCCCAGGCCCCTGCTCAGAGACCAGGTTGAGAAGGGGGGTCAGTTGGTGTGGAGGCTTGAAGGAGAGCATGGATTCTGGGCCCAACATATATAGCACTTGTATTTTGGACAATTTAATGTATAGATTCATATTTCTGTTGCTTGGGTTTATTATAGTTTTATAGTTTAAATATGATACTTTTATGACACTTTGAATCTTGAACCCTGAAATGTACAAACAAAAATAATGAGTTTAAAAAAAAACATTCACAATTTGAAAATCACCCTTTGGGATATTCTGTTTTTCTGCATTCCATCCATCCATCCATTTTCTGCTGCTTATCCGGGGCTGGATCGCGGAGGCAGCAGTCTGAGCAGAGTTGATGCAGAGTTGTCCAGACTTCCCTCACTCCAGCTCTTCTGGTGGCACCCCAAGGCCATCCTATTTGTGGGATATGGTGGGCTGTCAAATGACAGTGCTCCAGGGAGTTGGTGGAGGGTGTTGGGCTTGCTCAGGGACCCACAACAGTGACCTGTCCAATGGTGGGATTGAACATTGAAACTTGTGACTCCAAGTCTGCCTCCCTCACCTAAAGGCCACTACTGACCCCAGTTTGGAGATAATGCTACTTCACCGACCTGTGAAACACTGTATTCTGCAGGAACTAAATTACAGTCACTTTTATTTAAAACTCCCTGCTTGAGGTTTCTTTTCCACTTTGCAATGTTGTCCTGGGACCTGGATTGAACCTTCTGGTGGCCTGGTTATGGCCTGCGGCCTTATATTGGCCACCCCTGTGAGTTGTTCACGCATTGTTAATGCAGCGCTTCAAACTGGCAACAATTAGAAACTTCGATTTTCAGGATGAGACTGCCAACAGAAGAAAGAGCAGTGCATTTTACATTTTTGTGTCATTAACCTTATCTCTTTCTCACAATCGACTGCAGTCTGATAACACTAGCTCATACCTGCAGCCGCTCACAACACACATCATGGGATATTATTTTTGTATGTAGGGTGCGAACTCCAAGGGGGCAAGGGGGGGCTCAGCCCCCCTTAATGAGACGGGAGCCTCCATTAAAACATGATTTGTGAAATTTTGGGGGGCGGGGTCTCTAAAGTATTGTTAAAATGCTGTGTTTTGCCCCATGTATTTCCTTAATTTTTTTGTTTGTTTTCAGTTTTGTCATGATCATGTGTAAAATTAGGCTTTTTTTTATTTTTTATTTGTACATAAGGGTGAATCATCACTCTGACTGACGTTACCAGCCTGCATGCAATACCATTTAAGTATGGAGACGCTAGTCTTAACGTCCCTTTAAATCAGACAGCTCAATTTCAAACAGGGAAACCTCATACATTTTGGATTTCCAAAGAAAAATAAGCTGGGGGACTAAAAGGAGCATGGAAGGAAGGACCTGGAAGTTGATCCAGATCTGTGGTGGCTTCTGTCTGAAGGTAATGGTTGATAAACTGTATTATTAATATACAGCACCTATATATGTTTTGTATATGATGGTGCTGAGGACTGGATCTCTGGTAGTCTGGGCCATTTTCTTTTCTAATTCTGATGGTCATGCTTGTTTAGTGTCAAGTATTGGTCTGTCGATGCGTGTTAAAATATTTCAGAGGTTCTTTTGTGCACGTTAATGTGGATTTGTTTCTCGGTGAAGTCACACTTTTTTTTTTACAAAAAATAACATTAAATGTGGGTATTTGTGTCCAATTGTGGCCTTGAAGCCACAATTGGACACCAGTTTTGGCTCAGTGGGGTAGACAAGTAGGCTTGTAGGCAAAAGATGACCACATATTGTTTGCCAGTGACATAAAACAAGCGTAAAAGTAGTTGGAAGGGAATACAAATCTTAATTACGTCTCCATATCTCTCAATATCAGCATCTAAATGATAATTACAAGAAAATGAGTCAAAGAGATTTCAGCTTTTACAACATCCAGAAACTTCAGTTTGTGTTCATCAAACACAGGTTTAAATTAAATCCTTGAGAAGTCATATTAAAATGTCTCAATATGTTTGTGATTGCCAATCTGTTGGACGTCGGTTCCTCACGTCCAAACTACACCATGCGACAGTCATTCAGTCACTCGGACTCAGAAGAGGAAGACTTCAGCTTCTCTCTGAGGAGTTTGGTATCTCCTTGGTTCTGCACTCATCTCCAGCTGCTGTTCTTCTCCAGATGCTCAGATCAGATGAGTCTTTCCTCCGGGGGGACTTTCAGCATGCTGTCCATCTCCAGGCGGGCTCCAGCCAGCTCCTGAGCACTGGGGCTGTACACACCCTCCGACTGACGCTTCTTCCTGGCCGTGAACACCATGACGGTCAGCCCAATGATCAGCACCAGGACACAGAAACACAGCAGAGGGATGGCCACCACCAGCCAGGGAAGAATATGCTTTTGGGACAGTTTCTGTGAGAAGACAGAGTGAACGCATTACTGACATGAAGACATGAAGCAAGTTGCGCCAAAAATACATGAATGTTTAAGCTATTTTCACATTATTGATCACTTCAGAGAAGGGACGGGAATCGAAATGCGGCTCTTGTTGAGAACGTGTCCCCAGTGGTTCAATTTCTTGGAATTGTTTGCCAATTTTGCAAATGATTCCCTTGTCGATTCCAGTGAAGGACGTCACCATGCAGTGGCGGACTTTGCTATGGGCAACTGCCGAGGGCGCACACTCAACAAGAGCGCAACATGCACCGGCTAAGATACGGTCTTGTGACTCCGCCCCCTGTCTGCGCAGACAGCTGTCAGGTCCTGCAGGTGAAACCAGACCAACATCGCAGCTTGGACACAAACTTTCTCTTTTATTACTGAGACAGTTCAGAAATGTATTTCTGAAAACAACAAGAAGGCCGTTGCTCGGCTAATCCCCCGCCGGAGGGCTTTATATTTTCTCACAAAGCCAGCTCTAAGGCAGCACACTTGGTACACTAGAGGGTGTACCATGGGTCCTAGTAGATAATTATGTAGAATTCTTCATAAGCTATGTCAAAATACGTCTCCAGAGCCCAAAAGGTGTTTTTATGCACTTAGTGACCCTGTGACCTGATATGCAAATTAGGTCATGGTCACCATGGTGTCCCTTCTCCCCAGGTGGAGTGTCCATGTGTGAAGTTTGGTGACTGTGGGCCCAGGAACTGCTGAGAAATGAGGAGAAATGTTTATATGAAAATACATGTATTGTGCAACCATGACGAGCAAACTTCAGACCCTACCAATCTTCAAGGTCAAGGTCAAGGTCAGGTCACTTGGTATGCTGGAGGGTGTCCCCAGAGTACTAGTAGGTGTGTATAAAATTTCAGAGCCCTAGCTCAAAAACCTAGGCCTCCAGAGCCCAAAATGTGTTTTTAAGCACTTCGTGACCCTGTGACCTACTTAATATGTAAATTAGGTCAAGGTCACCATTGTATCCCTTCCCCCTCTGAGATGTATCCACATGTGAAGTTTGGTCACTGTGGGCCCAGGGGTTGCCGAGATATAGGTAGAAACGTTCGAACGGACGTACGTACGGAGACTGTTTCAAGATCCCCCTTCGGGGCCTATCGGCTACGGCGGGGGATAAAAAAGTTGCACAGTTGAAAAGTTAACATGTCGCTTCGGATCTGACACCTTTGAGTGATGCGTTCAGGTGCATCATGTAAGTGTGCCTTCCGACATGGTAATGCGCTGCGGGGCTGTGCAAAACCATCAAGGTCTGCCACTATCATCATGCACACCCCGTAGTTTACGCAAGCTACGGCACGTGCGTAGTGACGTCATTCACAGTGCAGACAGCAGGAAACATGACGCCAAAGTGCATGTCAGTTCAGAGGCCACATGCAGCATCAAGATTTAAGATTCAAGATTCAACGATCTTGAATCTTACACCAATCAATATGCCAATCCTATGTTGAGTGGTCCAGAACAGTTACATTGAGCCACAATAACCTTTAAATTTAAACGGTTGTGGTGACATGCATAGCACAATAAATAATACTATGATGTAGAAATGTTTACAATTTTTTTGCTGGTTTAGCGGCCGGATTGGAACCTCTTGCAGGCCGATTTTGGGCCACGGGCCTCATGTTTGACACCCATTGTCAGGAGGTAGGCAGAGATCTCCTTTAAGAGTGGGCGGGCCACAGGTCTGGGCGGTCCCGTTCCACACCTGTGGCCAATCCCAGTCATTACCCTGCCAGCAATATATGTCCTGTCTGTGTGTTTGTTCATTGTTGGTCTGTTAGTCGTCCATGTCTGGTCCCTCCTGTCCAGTGATTTGAAGTCAAGTCTGCTGTGCTCCTCAGGTCGAGGAGCAACATGCTATTCGGTGGTCTGTGCTGTCATTATAAATAAAAGACTTGATTGAACTCAGCCTGCCTCCAGAGTCCTGCACTTGGGTCCTGTCTGCTCTCCGTGACACCCATAATCTGTATAATTTCTCTGTGGGAGACATTGCTGATGTGCCACATGGGCCAGGT
Source organism: Blennius ocellaris (assembly GCF_963422515.1). Taxonomy (NCBI): domain Eukaryota; kingdom Metazoa; phylum Chordata; class Actinopteri; order Blenniiformes; family Blenniidae; genus Blennius; species Blennius ocellaris. The sequence goes on along the minus strand of NC_137664.1, from coordinate 26,321,098 downwards.
CCAGGAAGCAGGCCTGGTTGGATTTTCAAACTAAAAAAAAGCAGGTTTTTATCTCCTCACATGAATGTTGAACATTCATTGTGACTTTATCAGTTTCTAAAACGGAAAAAAAAATCTCCACGCAGTAGACATCTATGATTTTCTGCCTCATTTACGCTCATCAACGTAATGACATCTTTTTTTTTTTTTTTTAATTACCTTGAACGTCTCGTGTGGTCATGGTATGCTCACACTGGTTGTGCCAAAGAAAACCCCACAAAAGACATCAGCATATGACCATCAGTGTTGCATGTTTTCATTTTTAGTGTTTTTTAGCTGATACCAATATTGTGCCGGTATCATCAAGCATTCATATATTTTAATCCATTTGAATAAAGTTCCAGTATACTTCAGGGGTCTTGAGCTCAGGATAAGTGTAGTCTTTTTTAGAAATATAAAATGTGAATGAATTACATGCTAAACTATGATTTTTTTTAATCAATAGGACTGATGTAGCTCAGATTGTCCTATCATATTGTCACTCCTGAAATAAATATCTGATCTTTGAGCCATGAAGCTATCCTAAAGAAGAAAGGTGTGTGAAACTCACGTTGGTGTTGCAGGTGGACCCGCTGTATCCTGGTGGACATTCACACACAAACATGTTGAATCGATCAAGACACGAGCCGCCATTTTGACAAGGGTTGCTCTCACACTCATCGATCTCTGTTTCACATCTGCAGGACAAACAATTCACTCAATCACACACTGGACTCAGACACAATGAGTCAATCAACAACTGAGTTCAAATGAAGGGAGGTGACCCAAACTAGACATTTAACATTACAATTATTACATCCACACAATTTCTCAGTATGTATAGTATGTCTTAGAACTCAATGACACATTAATATCATCATTATCTTTTTTATTCCTTTCCTGACTTGGGTCACACACAAACACTTCACACAACGCCATACGTATCTAATCCACATAGGAAGACACCGATACCGACACCTATGCTGGTACCAATATTGCACAGGGCAATCACATTCATACTTGAAAACGATTCCTGATACAACCCAACGAGTATTATGTGACATCATGTGTCAATGTTGTCAACAAGAAGACTTGAGATCACGAGCAAGGTCAGCGATTTGAAGACACTTCAATATCGGTGAGAATGACAAAAGTAATGCAAAATATCAAATGAAGGCAAAAGACCGTTCGTACAACACCAGCTACTTGATCCCCAGAGACATTTGGACCAGGGTGAGCATGATGTCACTCATTAGTTTAACCACTCAGGATGTATCTCCGAGCAGTGCTACATGCTCCATACACTGAAACAAATTTCACTGTAAAATAACTGTAAAATACTGGCAGCAGGGACACCAGTGTTTCATAGTTATTTTACAATACAATTCAAATCAACTTTTCAATTCAACTTTATTTATATAGTACCAAATAAAACAGTGTCATTCCTAGGTGCTTTTAACAGAGAAAATAGAAAAGCCCAACATATCCACATGAGCAAGCAGGTGTGTTTGCGACTGTGGAAAGAAAAACTCCTTCTCCAGGGAGAAACTTTGTCGAAACCAGAGTCAGAGGTGGAGGAATTCTGCTGACTGGTTGGGGTGAAAGGATAGAGGAGAGGAGAGGAAAGACAGAGAGATAGATTGGGAGGGGAGATACAAACCTTGATTCGGGTAATCTGCAAGAAACAGACCCTGGTCCGGGTAGAGAGAGGTAGAGGGAGGTGTAGAGAGAGAGGCAGAGCAACATGTAGAGAGATTAGCAGGTGGGGGGAGGGGGTCTTTTAAAGCAGCCCTAACTGTAAGCTTTAGTAAATAGAAAACTTTTAAGTCTGGTCTTAAAAGTAGAGACTGTCTCAGCCTCCTAACTGAAACTGATCTGGTTTCACAAGACGGAGCTGGAGAGCTGAAGGCTCTGCCTCCATTCTACTTTTAGAAACCCTAGGAACCTCCAGTAAGCAGCACTCTGAGAACCAAGACTTCTTCTGGGGAGATACAGGACTAACAGTTCTTTAAGATAAGATGGTTGTTAAGAGCTTTATAGGTTAGAAGAAGGATTTTAAATTCTATTCTAGATTTAACAGGGAGCCAATGAAGAGAGGTTAGTACTGGAGTGATGTGATCTCTTATGCTGGTCCTTGTCAGGACTCTCGCTGCAGCCTTTTGAATTAATTGAAGACTTTTTAAGCAGTTACCAAAAGTAATACCATCCAGTGTGACTATATCTTTAGATAATTTGTCTCTCAGATGTTTTGGCCCAATTGTAATAATTTCAGTTTTATCTGAGTTCAGGAGCAGGAAATTATGGCTCATCCTATCTTTTATACCTTTAAGACAAGCTTCTCTTTCGGAAAGCTAGTTATTATCGCCAGGTTTCATAGATAAATAGATTTGTGTGTCATCTGCATAACAATGAAAGTTAATGGAGTGGTTTAAAAAAAAAAAAAATATTCCCTACAGGAAGCATGTACAAAGTAAAAAGTATGGGACCTAAGACAGAACCCTGTGGAACTCCATGTTTAACCTCAGTCTGGACTGAGGAATTATCATGAACATGAACAAAATGGAACCTGTCTGATAAATATGATCAGAACCAGTTTAGTACCTTTAAGCCCAATGATGTTCTAGCCTCTGTAACAGGATGTTCTCATCATGATGTGTTCTAGCCTCTGTAACAGGATGTTCTGATCATGATGATGTTCTGGCCTCTGTAACAGGATGTTCTGATCATGATGTGTTCTAGCCTCTGTAACAGGATGTTCTGATCATGATGATGTTCTGGCCTCTGTAACAGGATGTTCTCATCATGATGTGTTCTAGCCTCTGTAACAGGATGTTCTAATCATGATGTGTTCTAGCCTCTGTAACAGGATGTTCTCATCATGATGTGTTCTAGCCTCTGTAACAGGATGTTCTCATCATGATGTGTTCTAGCCTCTGTAACAGGATGTTCTCATCATGATGTGTTCTAGCCTCTGTAACAGGATGGTCTCATCATGATGTGTTCTAGCCTCTGTAACAGGATGTTCTCATCATGATGTGTTCTAGCCTCTGTAACAGGATGGTCTCATCATGATGTGTTCTAGCCTCTGTAATAGGATGTTCTGATCAATAGTATGAAAAGCAGCACTGAGATCTAACAGGACCAGAACAGAGACCAGGTCTTTGTCTGAAGAGAAGATCATTAGTAACTTTGACCAGAGTCTCTGTGCTCTGAGGAACTCTAAAACCTACTGGAAACACTCTAATCAGTCATTTTTGCTGAAATGGTCACAAAGCTGACTTGAAACCACTTTTTCTAAGATTTTAGAAATAAAGGAAGGTTGGATGTTGGTCTGAAATTTGCTAAGACTCCTGGGTCAATGTGTGTTTTTTAAGAAGAGGTTTAACACCAGCAACCTTAAAGGCCCGTGGTACATAACCTGTTATTAGAGATTAGTTGATCTGATCTAGTATTGATGTACTAATCACAGGGAAAATATCTTTAAACAGTCTAGTGGGTATTGGGTCCAGTAAGCAAGTTGCTGGTTTAGACGAAGACACGATTGAGTAGAACTCCAGGACTTCTATAGAGTGAAGCTGGATCACTGGAAGTCAGGCTCCACTAATGAATGTAAAGATGTGGTTGATTGATCTGTGACTGCACTGGGCAGTGACTCTTTAATCTTATCACTAATAGTTAGAATCTTGTTATTTAAGAAATGTACAAAATTTAAGAACCATTTTTTCTCTAATTCGTGCTGATTTCTTTAGAGTTCTCAGATTATCATTATACCATGGAGCGATCCTCCTCTGAGTTGTTTTTATCTTCAAGGTGTAACAGAATCAAGTGTGGGGCGAAGTAAGGCTGCTGGTCTACAACCAAGTCAACCTGAGTAGGGCTGAAGGTGTGGCAGCTGTTTACTGCTGGTCCATCTACAACCAAGTCAACCTGAGTAGGGCTGAAGGTGTGGCAGCTGTTTACTGCTGGTCCATCTACAACCAAGTCAACCTGAGTAGGGCTGAAGGTGTGGCAGCTGTTTACTGCTGGTCCATCTACAACCAAGTCAACCTGAGTAGGGCTGAAGGTGTGGCAGCTGTTTACTGCTGGTCCATCTACAACCAAGTCAACCTGAGTAGGGCTGAAGGTGTGGCAGCTGTTTACTGCTGGTCCATCTACAACCAAGTCAACCTGAGTAGGGCTGAAGGTGTGGCAGCTGTGTACTGCTGTTCCATCTACAACCAAGTCAACCTGAGTAGGGCTGAAGGTGTGGCAGCTGTTTACTGCTGGTCCATCTACAACCAAGTCAACCTGAGTAGGGCTGAAGGTGTGGCAGCTGTTTACTGCTGTTCCATCTACAACCAAGTCAACCTGAGTAGGGCTGAAGGTGTGGCAGCTGTTTACTGCTGGTCCATCTACAACCAAGTCAACCTGAGTAGGGCTGAAGGTGTGGCAGCTGTTTACTGCTGGTCCATCTACAACCAAGTCAACCTGAGTAGGGCTGAAGGTGTGGCAGCTGTTTACTGCTGGTCCATCTACAACCAAGTCAACCTGAGTAGGGCTGAAGGTGTGGCAGCTGTTTACTGCTGGTCCATCTACAACCAAGTCAACCTGAGTAGGGCTGAAGGTGTGGCAGCTGTTTACTGCTGGTCCATCTACAACCAAGTCAACCTGAGTAGGGCTGAAGGTGTGGCAGCTGTGTACTGCTGTTCCATCTACAACCAAGTCAACCTGAGTAGGGCTGAAGGTGTGGCAGCTGTTTACTGCTGGTCCATCTACAACCAAGTCAACCTGAGTAGGGCTGAAGGTGTGGCAGCTCTTTACTGCTGGTCCATCTACAACCAAGTCAACCTGAGTAGGGCTGAAGGTGTGGCAGCTGTTTACTGCTGGTCCATCTACAACCAAGTCAACCTGAGTAGGGCTGAAGGTGTGGCAGCTGTTTACTGCTGGTCCATCTACAACCAAGTCAACCTGAGTAGGGCTGAAGGTGTGGCAGCTCTTTACTGCTGGTCCATCTACAACCAAGTCAACCTGAGTAGGGCTGAAGGTGTGGCAGCTGTTTACTGCTGGTCCATCTACAACCAAGTCAACCTGAGTAGGGCTGAAGGTGTGGCAGCTGTTTACTGCTGGTCCATCTACAACCAAGTCAACCTGAGTAGGGCTGAAGGTGTGGCAGCTGTTTACTGCTGGTCCATCTACAACCAAGTCAACCTGAGTAGGGCTGAAGGTGTGGCAGCTGTTTACTGCTGGTCCATCTACAACCAAGTCAACCTGAGTAGGGCTGAAGGTGTGGCAGCTCTTTACTGCTGGTCCATCTACAACCAAGTCAACCTGAGTAGGGCTGAAGGTGTGGCAGCTGTTTACTGCTGGTCCATCTACAACCAAGTCAACCTGAGTAGGGCTGAAGGTGTGGCAGCTGTGTACTGCTGGTCCATCTACAACCAAGTCAACCTGAGTAGGGCTGAAGGTGTGGCAGCTGTTTACTGCTGGCCCATCTACAACCAAGTCAACCTGAGTAGGGCTGAAGGTGTGGCAGCTGTTTACTGCTGGTCCATCTACAACCAAGTCAACCTGAGTAGGGCTGAAGGTGTGGCAGCTGTGTACTGCTGTTCCATCTACAACCAAGTCAACCTGAGTAGGGCTGAAGGTGTGGCAGCTGTTTACTGCTGGTCCATCTACAACCAAGTCAACCTGAGTAGGGCTGAAGGTGTGGCAGCTGTTTACTGCTGGTCCATCTACAACCAAGTCAACCTGAGTAGGGCTGAAGGTGTGGCAGCTGTTTACTGCTGGTCCATCTACAACCAAGTCAACCTGAGTAGGGCTGAAGGTGTGGCAGCTCTTTACTGCTGGTCCATCTACAACCAAGTCAACCTGAGTAGGGCTGAAGGTGTGGCAGCTGTTTACTGCTGGTCCATCTACAACCAAGTCAACCTGAGTAGGGCTGAAGGTGTGGCAGCTGTTTACTGCTGGTCCATCTACAACCAAGTCAACCTGAGTAGGGCTGAAGGTGTGGCAGCTGTTTACTGCTGGTCCATCTACAACCAAGTCAACCTGAGTAGGGCTGAAGGTGTGGCAGCTGTTTACTGCTGGTCCATCTACAACCAAGTCAACCTGAGTAGGGCTGAAGGTGTGGCAGCTGTGTACTGCTGGTCCATCTACAACCAAGTCAACCTGAGTAGGGCTGAAGGTGTGGCAGCTGTTTACTGCTGGTCCATCTACAACCAAGTCAACCTGAGTAGGGCTGAAGGTGTGGCAGCTGTTTACTGCTGGTCCATCTACAACCAAGTCAACCTGAGTAGGGCTGAAGGTGTGGCAGCTGTGTACTGCTGGTCCATCTACAACCAAGTCAACCTGAGTAGGGCTGAAGGTGTGGCAGCTGTTTACTGCTGGTCCATCTACAACCAAGTCAACCTGAGTAGGGCTGAAGGTGTGGCAGCTGTTTACTGCTGGTCCATCTACAACCAAGTCAACCTGAGTAGGGCTGAAGGTGTGGCAGCTCTTTACTGCTGGTCCATCTACAACCAAGTCAACCTGAGTAGGGCTGAAGGTGTGGCAGCTGTTTACTGCTGGTCCATCTACAACCAAGTCAACCTGAGTAGGGCTGAAGGTGTGGCAGCTGTTTACTGCTGGTCCATCTACAACCAAGTCAACCTGAGTAGGGCTGAAGGTGTGGCAGCTGTTTACTGCTGGTCCATCTACAACCAAGTCAACCTGAGTAGGGCTGAAGGTGTGGCAGCTGTTTACTGCTGGTCCATCTACAACCAAGTCAACCTGAGTAGGGCAGAAGGTGTGGCAGCTGTGTACTGCTGGTCCATCTACAACCAAGTCAACCTGAGTAGGGCTGAAGGTGTGGCAGCTGTTTACTGCTGGTCCATCTACAACCAAGTCAACCTGAGTAGGGCTGAAGGTGTGGCAGCTGTTTACTGCTGGTCCATCTACAACCAAGTCAACCTGAGTAGGGCTGAAGGTGTGGCAGCTGTTTACTGCTGGATCCACGATGGTATTGAAGTCAGTATTGGTGGAGTGCTTCCCTGAATTAGCTACAACATTGTCTGATAGATATCTCTTATATTTCAGTTTATTTTCAGGCAGTTAATGTAAATTTGAATGATATGAGAAAGTGACCTGACAACAGAGGGTTGTGGGCAAAAACTGTTAATTGATCAATGTCAATACTGTAAGTGAGAACAAGATCAAGTGTGTGATTAAGATAATGAGTGGGTTCATTCACCTTCTGTGAAAATCCACTTGTGTCCAGTAATGAGCTAAATGGAATGATAAGACTGTCGTTGTCAACATGTACATGAATGACCTTTAATACATTTGTGAAAGCATTTCAGGGCTTATACACCAGCGATGCTCAGCATGATTAAAGTTAGACCTGTACACACATTACAGCTGGAGTGTGTGCTTGGTCCCTCGGTTTACAGTCTGCAGTGCATAGTGTCTACATGTGGCGTTTGCGTGTAACATCGACATGTCACATCAACGCATAGCCTTTACATGTAGCATTTATGAACATCATCTCATGTAGCGTCAACGAAAAGCATTTACGTGTGTATCTACACATAGTCTGTTTCCGTAGCATCTATACATAGCCTTTACTTGTAGTGCTTAGGCAAAGCCTTTATGTGCAGCATCTACGCATAGGGTTTATGTGTGGAGTCTACTCAGAGCATCCAATGTAGTGTCTACGGTACTTAGAATTACCAAGTAGCTAAAAGTTAGTACTTGTATTTCTATTTGTCCATGAAAAAATGTAATCAGTGCATCTGGAGCCCCTGTGAAGTAAAAGGCTACTTCCTGTCATAGTGTCTGTGACGGCCGCTCTGCACCGTGAAGATCCTTCGCTCCCTCACTCTCGTTTGCTCCACTGCTGCTCCTGCAGTGGTGTCGGGAGATTTCTGATTAAAAACAATCATTTAAACATGCCAACCTTGGTAAATACCAGACGGAACATCTCCTTTACTCAGCGGTGAGTCAATACACCTTGTACTTTTTGTGCATTTTGCTTCTTTGTGGTGTCCCGGACTCCATTGAAACTCCTGCTAAAATTGAGCTTTAGCACTTGAACATACATGGTCAGTCTGACCATTTACACTTATATTTAATGAATCCTTTTATTTTCTAGTATATTACAAAGTCGAATTGTTTATTAAGATAATACTTTGTTTTTCTACTTTTGATCATTTTCGACCATTTCTGCTACTTTCTAAAATAAATGCAAACACGGCTGTGGTTCAAAGCCGTCCATCCTTTCTGTTTGGTGAAGTGAGCCGCTCCCGGATTTTTTTTATGGTCGCTGTATTGTGAACTTTACAGTAACATCTTGGAGCAGAGTCAAGCTCTCGGTTTTCAAAATAAAGGACAATTTGAAACGATATGGTTTTCACGTTGTTTATCCAATATGGACTGAGTAGAAACAATAATAATAATAATGGATTGGTTTTATATAGCGCTTTTCTAGACACTCAGACACTTTACATTGCATTATTCATTTATTCCATATAGTTATGAGATCCAATACAGACTTGGAGCCAGTAGGTCACATGACCTGGTAGATATTGAGCAAAATTACAGTAATTTTCATATAAATTGTAATATTTTTCATAAAAACCATTAAACGCTTATTAAACGACGTGTTACTGAACAAGCATGACTAATGACATAAGCCAACACTGATTTGGAGTCAATAGGTCACATGACCTGGAAGTTATTGAGCAAAATTACAGTAATTTTCAATACATTTTTAATATTTTCATAAAGAGCATTAAAAACGAAATAAAAGACGTGTGTCTGAACATTCATGACTAATGACCTAATCCAACACTGATTTGGAGTCAATAGGTCACATGATCTGGAAGCTCTTGAGAAAAATTACAGTAATTTTCAGAAAAATGTGAATATTTTTCATAAGAAACTTAAATGCTAAATAAAAGGGGTGTGTCTGAACAATCATTACTAATGACACAATCCAACACTGATTTCGAGTCAATAGGTCACATGACCTGGAAGCTATTGATTCCTACACATTTGAATGAAAATTATTGTCATTTTTCTCAATAGCTTCCAGGTCTTATAAACAACGTGAAAACCGTTTCAAAATGTCCTTTATTTTGAAAACTGAGTGCTTGACTCTGCTCCAAGACGTTACCGTAAAGTTCAGAATACAGTAACCATAAGAAACATCTCAGATCGGTTTACTTCACCAAACACAAACAAGGGACGGCTTTGACTGCAGTTAGGATTCGACCTGTTGAAGCAATTGAATCAATTAGACATCTGTTGCACAACAACCATGATTTATTGAAAAGAATATATTGAAAAGATGCCTGTTTATGATATGGCTTAGCTTTTCAGCGAATGATTTTGAAAAAAATAAGCACTTTATTTCCTTTTGAACTGTGAAATGTAAAAATGAATCTTCAAATCGATTTACATTGATATGTATTTTTCTGCTATGATTTATAGCGTTTATTTATGGCTGTTTATTTTCTTAACAATGACCAATTGTATAAAGGTGCTAAGGTTATTTTATTTTGTACTTTAAAAGGTATTTAAGCTCATTTACTTCACTTGTTGACAAGTTGTTTTTGGACTTGTTTTATAGGTCAGGTTTTTTTTCTTACTTCTGGATCACCTGCCACTCTCAACCACTAGATGGCGAGCCACCACCCAACCACCGCTGCATCGCGGTATGAACGTTTGACCTTTTTTGTTTCTCGGACACTCTGACCTAACATTTGGATTACATCCTGGGGATTCTTTTGTTGTTGTTTTTTGGTTTGATTTTTTCCCCCAAAATGTGGAAAAAACTTTGCGGAACTCTTTGCGTTCCAACTCCAAGAACCACCCTTTGAATTGAACCCTGAGTTCTGGAATAAGAACATATTGTCTGTGTTTCATAATTGTATTTTGTTGTTGTGTTTATTATCTATATCTGATTATTAATAGCAACTGAATAATATATAATATATACAGCCTCCAAACATCTTTACTACATAAATATATATACTAAAACAAAATCCTTTTCTTTGTGGTAATTATTCACATACTGTGGCTCCACAGCTGGACCTCTTTCCGTGTAGTTTTTGTTGTCACTTCCTGAGCCCCTAGTGCGTTACACATTCCTGATTCCAGGACCACCTTTTCTTAGCTGGGGGATTTTCAAAGTGCGGGAGGATTAGTCCACATTGTGCCCCCCAACCCAGGGCGTCATGGCTTGGTTGTTGTCTCTAATCCGAAGGTTTCAGGTTCAATTCCCATCTCCACCTTTGGTTCCGCAAGGCACGGAACCCCAAATTGCTCCCATTGAAGTGACAGCTGCAGCCTCCTTTTTTGTGTGAATGTGTATGAATGGCTGAATGTGAATATCCATTTACCATTTTCATCTTGTTGTGTTATAGACTTTCATTTTGAAATCTGGTGGGTCGTAATATGTAAATATTTGCCAGCACTGGAGCTTATTTTATATAAACTGTCTTATTACACTTTCAGATGCCTGGTTTAAGAAAATAAAGGTCAGTGGGGTGTTTCCATAAATACATTGTTGAGTGATTTGCAGTATGTCCCACACACACACACACACACACACACGCACACGCACACACACACACAGACACACACACACAGACACACACACACACACGCACACGCACACGCACACGCACACGCACACGCACACACACACACACACACACACACACACACACACACACACACACACACACACACACACACACAGACACACACACACACACACACACACACACACACACACACAGACACACGAGCTCACCTGCTCCCTGTGAATCCAGGTATACAGGTACAGTTGGCCCCCCACAGGCCGTCATTACACACGCCATTGTTCACACAATGGATGTCCTGGCCGCACTGTGCTGGAGGATAATCCCACCTGGTGTAAAAAAGCAGAAGTTGTGAGTGAACTTTTTTTTTTGCCTCGTATGGCATTTGTTCCGAGTTCAGCCTGAATGTTAAATGTTCATCCATAACAATCACGGAAAACATTATTCTGAAGTAGAAAGACTGAGTTAAATGCTGCTCTCTGCTTGGAAGCTTCTCTCCCTCCCAGTGACAGTGCCTGGATGATGCTTTTAATTTCAAATTAATGATTGGAAACACGATTATTACATAACCAGCCCATGACTTGTGCCCATAAAACCTGATTCATTCGGCATCCGAAAGGGTTCCTTCATATTATTGTCTTAATAAGTGCACGTTTGGAAACAGTTGGCAACAGAGCATGTAAATCAGCTCAGTCTTTAATAGAAATGCTGTTGTTATTCGGTGGGAGGTTTTTCCTGATCTGCTTCTATTCGTGGAATTTATTAAAGGATTGTGTTGTAGCAAATGTTTTATAAATCTCACTGGCCTTTTGGACAGATACTGTATTTTGCATCTTCTTTTAATTGCAACATTTACATTTATTTACTGTAATATGTTCACCAAATCCATGGGATCTCATTTTCTGCTTTTGTATTGTGAATTCAGCAATAACTAATTTGAACAGTCCTGAACATTATGTTACACATTATGTTATTTCTAAATTCCATATATCAAAATACATATAAACCAAAAACAGTTTATTTTTGTTTTAGGCCCAATGATGGAAAACTATGATGTATAATTTCTTTTGTCTAGAAATGAGTTGTGTCAGAAAATGTGTCAGAGCAAGTTCAACTATGATGGCTGTTGAGATAATTGGCTTTAGTGCTGAGGACGTAGGAGTACGAGTTGAGCACTCACTGGCAGCGAGGGCCACTGTAGTCCTTGGGGCAGATACAGGTGAACATGTTTGGTCCATCCTGACAGGTCCCTCCATGTTCACATGGGCGATGCTCACACTCATCCAGGTCTTGGTCACAGACTTTACCAGCGTATCCAGCCTGGCACTGACATTCGAATCCAGCTAAGTAGTCCTTACAGCTGCCATACACACAGGGCTGCGCCGCACAATCATCTGCGTCCACTTCACACTGCTCTCCCTCCCACCCAGAGTCACACACACAACCAAATTTGTTGAAGAGGTCTTCACATGTGGCTCCATTCAGACAAGGGTCTGAATGACACACTGGAGCACTGCTGCAGCCCAGAGCAATCTGAGGCTTTCCAACCAAATGGAACTGGGAAAACTGTGGGGCCTTGTAGTTATCCACAAACGGCAGGTAGACCCCTCCCAGTCTGATGGCACCCAAGCAGCCAGTGAAACTCTCTGCAATGGCCAACGTGGTCCCTTTTTCAACCAGAAACTGAATGTTGCCTGCACGCTCTGGAGAGCTGCTGGCGTCTGTGATCCCATCCACCGTGACCAACCAGGGAGAAGACTTGTGCTCCTTCTCAGCCATGAAGATGTTGACACGGTGCCATCTCCCATCTGCCACTCGACGCACCCCATTGAAGATGAGCATCTGGGCACTGTCGCTGGCGTGGATCTCCACCCGGACCGAAGAGTCCAACAGGCCCACCATCAGCAGACCAAAGCCCCACGAAGCCCTCAGCAGAACGGCGTTCTCCGATCGAGTCCTCAGCTCCAAGTAAATGTCTGAGATGGGCTCTGTGAGGGAGCCTCCAGCACTGTACTGCACAGCGTTGTTTTCAAAGGTGGCGTTATACACACCTACAAGACAGGACAGCATGTGTAGTATGACACAGGAACTTCTAAAATAATATTCAAGGGGGGGGGCAATATTACCACTCTTCACAATGTATTGCAGAGGGTTCAGATGAAGAAGAATTAATAATACTGTTTGACTTGTTTGTGTTCTAGTCTTTCTTATAGCTAAAATAAATAAAAAAATCCATTAAATACCTTTGCTTATTTAATACTGCCTTTCGAATCTATTTTGCACTCTTCAATTTTATAGTTTCATCCTTTAGTATTCAAATTTTGGCACTGGCCAGTCCTCGGGTAAAGAATTTTGTAGCAGTCCATGTACTGGAATAACAATAAAGAATCCTTGAATTAACTTTTTTTTCTTTACAAAATATCATTATCACAAGTTGTAGTTTCAGTTGGCATCAAAACAGAAAGGAGCTCAGTGGTATGACACCTCACTATTTTCAAGCTATTGAAATGCTGAAACATGATTTTTGTTTAATCAACTGAACCGTTTGTCTTCAAATGATAACTGAATATGTATAAATTCTGTGAATTCAACAAGGTTTCTCAAAGAAAACATGACCTCCGCTGACTGGTGGGTATTAATGAAAGTATGGATTTGATCTTACATTCATAGCCGTCAGGAAGGTCCACACACTGCCCACCACTGACACAGGGATCACTCACACACCACACTCGGGTTTGACAGGTCTTCCCAGTGTAATCCTCCGGACACGAACATGTGAAATCATTGAACGTGACCATGCATTTTCCTCCACTCTGGCATGGCCTTGTCTGCAAAGGAAAGAATGAATACTTAGGGTTAGGGTTTAAAGGTCAATTCAGTCTTCTTTCAGCATAAACGGTCCTTCCTACAAATTCACTGATGAATATCACAAAGCTGATCTGTCGAAAAAGATGAAGACAAGACAAGGATAAAGTGCTACCACAACTTGCATTATTGCTAAATTCAGCAACATGAAATTTCTATATTATATTGCAATATAAGTTTTCTACTTTCCCAAGGAGTATTTCAATATAAGGAGGGTAGTTTTAGTACAGAAAGGAAGGTTTTATTAGCATTAGTTGCTTAATTTACATTTTTTACTTCGTTTTTTTTTTTTATATAACCCAGTCTGTGATTCATCTTCCAGCTGGAAAACAATTATTCTTTAAATATTTTTAGCATCAAATATATTTTGTCTGGGAAATTATTTGGCTGCTGTGGGGGGATTTTAATTCTTCACTGACTTTTAATCCAGAATCAAACCTTGTTTTATGTTAACTGAGATTGTGCATTGAACATAAGGAACATAGTGATAAAGTAGTTGCGATTTCTACCTTGCAGGTGTCGTCACTGATGCAGTTCCTCTTCAAGTTTTCACTTTCACTCAATAGATCAACGTCCTCCTCATCGTTCTCATCCCAGGCTTCAATCAGATGTACTGAATCCAAGCGGAAGTCCTGCAGGCACCCTTTGAAATGGCCCCCCCACTCAACAGCGTCCCAATCTCTGGGGAGTCCTCCTACGTAGGCCTTGTCCCCGCTCTTTACATCCACTTCAGGAATCTGGCCGATCCCATAGCGAAGTCCTGCGTGCTCAAAGATCACCTGTCTGTGTTGGACCTCCACCTGCAGCAGCTGCTTCTCGCCAGTGGTCACAAATGTTGGGCTGGTCAGTGGAGCAGTGTTGGGCAGCGAGCTCACAAACACTCTGCCCATTCCTAAATACACGGAGAAGTACACCTGACCCCACCCATCCTCACTGGGTCTCCTGAGCTGGAACAGGAGGCCGTCCAGCTTCAGAGACCTCAAAAAGAACGAGACGGTGAAGTTGCTCCCATGATTCTTGTTCACATCATAGGCGCTAAAGCTCAGGCTGTCCTCGTGACTGTAAGTCCATGAAGGGATCTCTGCAGAGGAACAAGCAGACTTTGATCAATTCCAGAAGAGAACTTTGTACTCATAATACAACACAGCGAACCACACCTTGTTCCCACTGATGAGATATATCCATGAATGGGTGAATATGACCTTGTGGGCATGTCCACTTTTCACATGCTGGAGCTTTACACATTCCTGAAAATGTCCAATTTTCACAGTTTTTTTTTAAGTACTCTATATTCTGTATTATAAGTAATTAACCTTATGTCAAAACTGTTAATAATGAAGAAGCTGCTGTTCCAGAACCTTCTGTGAAATGGTTCCTCAGCTTGTAGAGCAAGAAATCATTCTTTTTGAATACATTTGTCCTGCTATGTCCGTCTGGTACAGTAGTAATGGAAGTTTTTCATCTTTTTGTTTCATCTAGTTATCACACAAAGTAAATAGGCTTCTTTATATTTTCATATGTAAAATGCTTCTTAACATAAGTGGCAAGAGCAGTCAAACAACTTAAAAAAGTCTAACTTCAAGTCTGGAAAATGCGGCACAGGCATTTATATTGACTGGACTTAAAATAGAATATTAGTCATCTTTCAGTAAAAGCTGGGACACAACAGTTCTTCAAATTCTTTTGGAAGGACGTAGGCCATGAGCTCATCTCCTTGGTTAAGGGACTGGACGTGCTGTGATCACAGAGAGCAAAGGAATCCTGCTGAGCTCCTGCTTCTTTAGGCGCAGTCTTTTCAAGGCCTCTTCATGCTACCAATAACTGTGAGTGTCCGCAAGTACACGAAATACTCTTGACGTCAAAATCGTCATCTGCACCCAGACCCCTCTGCGGTGGACCGCACGCAGCCCAAATTCTGTGACCAGGCGACCTGTGTGTGACTGCACATGCGCCAGAGCCTACTGGACGTTTGTGTGAGGAGATCCTCCACCTCCCCGTCTGAACAATCACTATTTAAAAGCAAATAAAGAGCCAGAGGGCTCAGAACTCCTGAAGTGAAGCAGAAGTGGAGATGTTGTATTCTTTCTGGGGCGGGCGGGTTTTCTCTCAGTTCTGCGGCTGGTGCTCATTGACAAGCGCCTGTCTTTGCAGCCACCTATGGATGCAGTGGTTTTTGCTTTCTTCTTTGAACATCATTGCTAATATTACTCATTATAGATTTAGAAACATCTAGTTTCATAACATGTTTGACACATTTAGCTCCATATGTGTGTGTATGACTACAGTATATGCATATAAATGAATAGAGTAACAATATGACAACATATGACAGTTGTTTTACATATTTAATTAAATTATAATACAAAACTTATGTTAGGCATCCATTATTCTATATTTACTCAGAACTGACAAAAGCACCATTTATTATAACAAATTCTAATATATTTACGCAAATATTTCCTCACCCTTGGCAAGCTGACACTCATTCTTGTGGCACAATAAAAGAGCTTGTATTAGGAAGGAGATTCTCCACCTCCCAAAAGCAAAGGGAAGCCTGGCACTGCCAAACTTCCCTTATTGTTGCTGGGCATGTAATATCAATAAATAATATTTTGGAACTCTAAATGTGTACAAAGTGAGGTACCCCAATGGGCACAAATGGAAATATTCTTGTCTAACCTCTCGCTGTGGTCAGTTATGTCCTCCAAGTTACCCCTTCCTCTTAAGGTTTCCACAAACCCAATTGTGACTAACTCCTTTAAAATCTGGAGTCAGTTCAGGAGACACTTTGGCTACCAGGATCATCCGCTCCCATCTATAGCAATCATAACTTCCTTCCTTCCTGCTCTGATCCAACATTTTGTGATTGGCACAAGAGGGGTCTGATCTCCATCAGTAGTCTCTACATCAATGGGCTCTTTCCTCAATTCTTGGGTTCCTCTGTCAATTTTTGCTTCCCAAACTCCCACAGGTTTCGCTACTTCCAGATTCGACATATTGTTCAAAAACAGTACCCTCAATTCCCTAACCAACCACCAAACTCTAATCTAAACGTCTTTCTATCTCTAAAGACAGACTCTAAGAATTTAATCTCTGATAAGACAACCACAGTGAGTCTGACTTGGCTGGACAGCCTTCGAGCTGCGTGGAGCTCAGACCTCGGGACTGACCTTTCTGACGATCAATGGAATTCTGCCAAGGCTCTGGTACACACATCACCTATATGTGCAAGACACTGCTTACTCCAGTGCAAAATCCTGTACAGGAGCCACTACACCAAAGCAAAACTGGCACAAATGTACCCTGATAGATCCGATCTGATGTAACAGATGTAAACAACAACTAGCTGACAACATACATATGCTCTGGTCATGCCCCGACCTGTCTGTGTTCTAGCAAGAGATATTTAACACACTTGGGAAAGTCTTGGGTAGCACGATCAATCCCAACCCCCTCATGGCCCTTCTTGGAGTCCCATGAAACACTGACATGCCGAATGCATCAAAACAGGTCTTAGCCTTCACGACCTAACTTGCCAGAAGGCTCATCCTCCTCAAATATATTCATCCACCCCCTCCTACACACAATAGATGGCTACATGAAATCCTAAATTGCGTCAAACTTGAGAGGATCAGATTCTCCTTTCGGGGTTCCTTGAAATCCTTTTACATAATGTGGCAACCTCTTTGTAATGGGTTTTTGCGACCCAATAGCAGCACAGCAGTCACACAGGTACCGTTGGTGATGGCTTTAATGAAGTTTGAAGCCGACGTAGGCAAATGCAAACAGGATATCCAGCAGGCAAAGATCCACACAGCCACCAGTGTGGCAAAAAACTAGAGTCTCTATTCAACCAGGAATGACTGTTTCCAGGTAAATTCATAGGAATTTACCTGGAAACCACCGGAAACTCGTGGTCAATGACAGAAGGCTGAGGTGAGAAGCAGGGCTCAGGCAAGGTTGGCTGGTCAAAGGCAAGCAGAGTTGGCAACAGGATTTCAGTCCCAGAAGTGCTGGAAGGTCTTGCGTACGAGCAAAAAACAACCTGGCAATGGGTGAGTCTTTATCCTGAACCAGTCTGATTGAAAGCTGGTGAGTGGAGCTGCCTTGATGAGGTGGGTGTGGCTGGCAGTAAGAGTGGAGTCAGCAGAATGACCGAAGTGTGTCACTCTTATTGATTACATCTACTTCGTCTACTTTTTTAACTTTTATTTCTATTCTATTGTATTTTATAATATTCGTATGTACCAGATTACTGCAACAAAAAAATGTCCCTTCGGGGATGAATAAAGTAATTATCTATCTATCTATCTATCTATCTACTCATTCAGCGTCGATATAGAATCTGACAATTGAGCTGACAACTGCCCAACAACTATGAGCAGTTGTTTCTGTTCTCTTGTCTTAAAAAAAAGAAGAAATTATCACAGACTATGACAACTGATCAGTAAAATTGTTCAGTTCCACCTGTGAACTTTCAATAAATAAAACTGGAAAAAAAAAAAGGAAAATGGAGGCCATATGTACATACATCTTTCTCACACCAAAACAATGTTCTATTCCTCCACGTGCAGGAATGTTTGATTGTATTGAGTTTCTCCTTCGCTGGAGAATATTTTTTACATAATAATTACTAAGTCCAGAACCAGCATATTGTTTGTTTGGTTAGTTAGGATTCCCTACTTTAAATTTTCGTCCTCCACTACTTCCCACTCCTCTGCTTGTAAGATACTGTAAAATAACCTTGGCTTCTTTCCAGTGTTACTCTTTGCATGCATGACATAAAAAAAGACCACACTTCAACTACTGAGTAAAAAGCTGCATACCACCTACCGTCACGTGGCATTTATGTTGCGAGGGTTTTAATCCTGCAGGGATATCATTACCGGTAGGGTGAACCAATTAAATGTTTGTGAGTCTATTTATTCTCTTTGATTAGACTTTAATATTCTTTCTTTTTATTCCTCCCACCCGATGTTAGACTTAAGATCAATTTATACTCCATAAGAACAAGACGAAAGTTCGGCAGTGATGTATGCTGCCGAACAAAATGACGTCACATCCGCCAGCGGGCTCCTTCTGGACGAACAAATTAGTGTCGGCAGTGCCGGTCGCCCTGGCCGAACTCTGTAGGTGTACGTGTACTGCGCATGCGTGTTCCAGCTCGCTAATTACTATCAGTCATATTTTAATCATGTTTAGCTTCTAACATGGCTACTGACTGAGCACCGCAACTTGGTAAAATGCCGTGATGCACCTGAACGCACCACTCAAGGCGCTCAGCTCCTGCAGTTAAAACCGGAAAACATTGCGCTCGTACAAAAACTCTCTTTTATTACTGAAACAGTTTAGAGAAATGTTTCTGACAGCACAGGAGGCGAGAAATGTGCAGTTGAAAAGTGAAAACGCTGTTTCACAGACGTGTTGCGGCTGTGAGGGGGCGTGGTCTACTGCGAGGGGGCGTGGTCTGATACGAGGGGGCGTGGCCCCTGGTCGCTGGAATATCATAGACTGAGCTTTTAATAGTGCATAGAAGTGACACAATGTACTAAATAAGTTTGAGGTCTTGAACTGTTGGAAAGACTGACAGTTGATGGAAAGTGAGCCTGTAGGGGTAAGTAATAAAAACGAGCATGACAGATCTGTAAGCAACACTACTTGTGAAGTTAATTGAGAGACAGCTAAATTTTAAAGACACACTTAGGTCAAAAACAAAAATGGTGTTTTTGCAAGCAGTCACATGACTCGTGTCACTTTACATAGACCTATTAATGTCATAGAGCAAACAGGCCATTGCTTTGTCGTGTGTAGTTTGGCAGTCACTGAGTTATGTTAGTTGACCATCAATTATTTCGCAAGCTCTCAGTCTTAAATATTTTAGTATGAATATAGTAAATAATTAATTACCTCATATGTAGATACACACTCACAAGCCACTGCATTGGGTATAGCCTGTGCAATCTAATCCAATCATATACAAGTGCTCTGCCATCATTTCTATTTTTTTTTTTTTTTTAAAGCTTACCACATTTTTAGTTTTTGTTGACATTGTCAGGAGTCTGGGTATTGTTGAAGTCTTAGTGAATAGGGGTGGTGTACTTGAGTGCATTATATTGAGCTGTGTGTTCCTTATTCTTTTGTTCAACTTCAAACCATTAACATACATCAACAGGGAGAAATTATTAGGAACAGTTTTGTATACATTACACTCCAGTATGCCGCCACCAGCACCCATTACAACAAACACTACGCAAAACTATAACGTCTGCCACAATTTCAACAAAAACTGAAAATGTTAAAGCTTTGTTAATGTGGAAAATCAATAGTCAAGCTGATGTATTTGACTGGATTAGATTGGACAAGTGTATCTAATGAAATGGGAAGTAAGTGTATATGTACTGGAAAGAACTGAATAAATACCTGGCATCGACAATGGCAGATATACATTATATATTAATATATGCATATGATTTTATAGTTATTTTTTTCCTCCAACATTGTGATTTTCTTTTTTCTTAGTATCAATAGTGTGATGTTCATAGGGCAGAACTAAGTATAGGGGACAATATTAAATGTAACACAATACACGCTACACTTGTATTTTAACATTATCTATTGTGTATTTATTCATGTATTATTCATGTATTTATCTCTACAAGCTTTATGAAACAATGTGGTTTTTTTCCACCGTCACTCGGAAACGTTCTGAGCAGAGCGCTGCTGCAGACTTCCAGGTGAGGGAGGGGCGGAGCCTCACCGCTCACCAGGTGAACGGCACGGCGTAGTGCTGCAAACTGATTCAGTGGAGGTGAACGAGTTTCGAGTTTCGAGCTGAACCATTGATGCAAGCTGACTTGGGCATGCTCACTGTACCGAATGACTCAGTGAACGAGTTAATGAACGAGTTAATGAACGTGATAACTCGTGAGTCACCGTTCAGTAAAGTGACTCGCGGGTTTTGAATGATTCGTTCAAATTCGATCATCACTACAGAAGATGCTCCATACACAGTTGAGGTGTTGACTTTATCCCCCATACAGTAAAACCAACTGTGCGTGTCATGTCCAGAGGATCCACAGAGGCATTGCTCAGTATGAGACGATCCTGACAGCTCAGATCTTTCTTAGGACATTTGAGCTCACTTCTCCATTGTGCAAATACCTTCAGAGAGCAGGGATGGAGATCCTCTCTGTGCTCAGAATGGTGGAACCAACACAGAAAAAGCTCACAAGCTTGGGAAGAGATTTTGAAACAGTTAAAAAAGCAGCAGACATTTGTCAACTGGACAAACAAAGAAATCCAAGACAAAGAGAAGACAGACATTGAAGTTGAGGCCACACTCCCACAAAGGAGGAATAGAAAGAAAAAACTCTGGCCTGGAGAAACGGCTGAAGATGATGCTCCAAAGGATGCTGCAAAATCTTATGAGCTAAATGTACATAACCGGATCATGGACGCTGCTATTGAAGCCATTCATAAGCGCTTTTTCACCCATGGCAATCTATATGCTGATTTGGCATGTCTGGATCCCAGAAACTTTCCTCAGCTGAGCACCAGTGTTCTTCCTGAGTCTGCCCTGGATGACCAAAACAAATGCTTGCTAAGATTTGACAGCCGTGCCATCAAGGTGCTAGAGTCTGAGGTGAAAAGTGTAGCAGAGCAGTGGACCAGGCTATCGGCATCTACAGAGAGAGTAGAAGTACAAGTCGAGTACAGTGGAGGACGGATCAGGTAAAGTGGTGGATGACAACACAGTGGAGGTTGAAATCACTCCCATCAGCTGTGGCTCTTACAAAGATGCTCGCAGATACTATGATGCTCCAACATGCTGACAGATGCATACCATATCATTGGCCTTGCTTACAAGTTCCTCCGGACGTTACCACTGACCCAGGATGCTTGTGAACGCACATGTTCTATCTTGAAATTCGTTAAAAATAGACTGAGGAGCAGTCGCTCACCTGACAAACTGGAGGTATTTATGTTGATGGCCATGGAGAATGATGTCTTGATGACGTTGGACTCTGACATAGTGATTTACAGACTCGCCGAGAAGCCTGAGCTACTCAAAAAGCTGCTCTGCTAATAGGGTGAGACACAGTGCTTAGTTATTTGGCAATTTTAGGATTTTAGAGTGTGTGTTTTTGTGATGGTCAAGGGCAGTGTGATGGTGTCCAATCCTTTATCTATGCCTCTGTCTCTTTCTGGCCCACTCCCCTCCTTGTTGAGGAAAAGAGACACAACCACTTGTCCAGTAGGTGTCAGTATAGCACAGACAGACAGAGCAGACTTTAGTATTCCCACAAGTGGTATTTCAGTTATCGTTCACCAGAACAGCAGCTCCAAATTGCACAAATTGTTAAAGGATTATTAGGATAATTGGGACACAAGAGAATACACTATGTATATGCAAATACATGGCAAATAAATGGAAAGGAGAGGATATACATACATATTAACTTCAAATTCCAAACTGATACCGTGTGTGTGGTCATGTCAGCCTCAATCATTTTTTGTAGTGTTTGTTCTTTCTTTTTCTTTGTTTTTTGTGGCCCTGATCATTTTGACCTAAATTGTTAAGATTTTTTAATAATATCTAGTTTAATAGATATGTTTGTGTTGTAAAGTATGTCCTTGTTTTGAAATGTAACTGTACAGTCTCAAGGAAAGAATGTAACAAGTTGGAGTTTTGCATTGTAATTATTTTTTAATTATTTATGTTTATTCTATCATTTGCATCATACCAATACCTTGTACAATTATTAATTTCTTTTTTATTATTATTTTTATTTTGTATTTTATTTGTATAAACTGGTTATAAATAAAATACTCATTCTGCATGCAGACAAAGAAAAAAGAAAAGAAAGAAGTGGAGATATTTTCTGGATCATTGCATTACATCATAGAACACACACGGAAGTGAGGCCAGAGTGGAGCATGGCCACAATGCTGTGTGCCCTGCGGACACTCGCAGACATTGGTAGCATGAAGAGGTCTTCAGCCTTCTTTCCACTGTGCAGTACAGCATGGCACAGCATGGCACAGCATGGTATGGCAAAACGTACCCAGAACCAAATCTGTTGCACGGTTCCACCTCAGAGACTGTTAAGTAAATTTGTACTTTATACACTACTGTACTTAATTACTAGTACTTAATATAATGAGAATTAATTCTTTGCAAGTTCTCGTTGATTCATGCATGTTTGTGTTGAACACTGCTCACAGCTGCAAGGTTACGAGCTGCGCTCACAGGAGGATATTTTGACTGGAACTAGTCTGTGACGTCTCCAAGGTCCAAAGACCCAGAAGATCAACTTATCATGAACATTCCTATCAACTTTGCTCACACAGAAGATTCACTCTCATTTGCCTGTGAACCAGTTTCAACCAGTCTTGATTGTACCACACTTGCTTCATGAAAATGTAAACGCCTACTCCAAGTGTTTCAATAAAACTGGGCAGCGGAGAGGAAGAACTTCGCAGATCGATGAACGAGCTGTGAGGTGATTTCATTTCTCTGCCCTTGTGCAAGAATCTTGATTGTTTTGACTATTATTTCTCTCGATACTGGGGTTGTCTCTTTTCTCTCATTCTTCCAGGTTGTCTTCCTAACAGAGACTCAGAGTACAGTTAAAATAAGACGCGAGGTTGTGGACAGTTGCTAAACGATGCAGCACCAGGAGGCTGTGACATCTCAATCAGCCCAGTTAACACAACAACCAGTGTGCACAAAAGGGCATATGTAAACAACAATGGGAGGGTTTATTCAGCCGATGAGATGCTTAAATATTGCGGCTTGTTGAGAGTGACGATCTTTACGACCAATCAGCAGACGGCTGCATTGTCACTCCTCCTTGTGGAACCCATACCGATGTGCAAGGTTCCTCAACAGAAGGGTTACCTGAAAGGGTCACAGCTGGGAACTTTCGGTACAATTCACAACTTTTGTCAGTGGAAATGCATGAAAACCCAACCGTACTGTCCAGTAGCAGCACATACCGCACAGTGGAAACAAGGCTGAACACCTCCTCTCTTCCTCCACTTTATTTTATTCCTCATACCATTTGTAGAAGAACCATGGTCCCTCTCAATAAATGCTGGCAGTTGTAGCACAACATGCACAGTTCATTTGCAGGAACATGTCATGAGAGTAGACCAGATGTGTCCTTTCTGGGATGACAGCTCCACTGACGTCGTTCATAGATAGACTGTTCATCAAAACCCACAACAGGGCAAAGTAAAAGATATTCATGTCAGATCAGCATAAGTTGAGTAGTCACATCTACATCCACTCACTGGGTTTACAAAAGACATTTAAAACAGTGAAAAACAGATGAAGAAAACTCCAAGCAGTAAAACTCCACAGTTCTTACTGGTCGTTGCATGTGCAGCATCTCTATGGACAGAACAATCCTCCTCAATCAGTGGAATGGAATCATGACAGAACTCATGTTCAGCATCATGGAAATACATCGCAGGAGTTAAAAAAAACTACCAAAACATGTGCAAGGGTATGAAAATAAGAATATTAAAGGATAATAAGCATTTAATTATTGAAAAAAATATTGATGATAATTTGAATTTACAATAAAAGGTACACCAGTATTTGCAAACAAACAGCTATAAAACTGCTTTAAAACTATTTCGCACCATTGGTCCTATTTAATAAAGTAACTCTAACTGTAACCCACAGCTCCACAATAAAACAGTTGTCTCACAAAATTATGTATTTAACTTTTTGTTGGCCGATAACAAGCACTGAAGTCTGTTTGTTGGTGCAATTGAGTCGGATCAGACAACAAATTAATGAAGTAGTCAGAATTACTAACATAGAAAAGCTTAATTAAATTTACCATTTAATGACCAACTTGCTCTTGAGAAAATAAAAAAACGCTCATGTTCATATTTGTAACACAAAAAATGTTAGTTATGTTTTTGTCTCAGAAAAACAGCCCTGTGTTCCTGATTTACCATCACAAGTGTATTGTGATCATTCATAATGTCTTGTCTATGAACTCACACGTTTAAAAGAACACTTAAAATTGTAGAAAAGTCAATTAAAATAACACTTCATTAATGGGTCATAATCAAATTTGATATTTTCTAATTGTGTTATTTTTTTTATTGAGTGAACCGATGATTTTGTATTTGGTTGTTCACATACAACAGAAATGAAATGATGGATTTGGTCTCCATGTATAAGAAAATCCACAACACAACAAACTTTCTCACTATGACCTCCGACTCTGAGGACACGACACTTCCTATTTGTTCAGCTCTGTTTTAGATCAAATCAGCAAGATTTAATGTTATACTTTAATAGATATGACTTTTTCCATAGAAAGTCAAAGCCCATAACAGTTTCTTAACAGTGTACACTCGTAGAATTAAGTTGTATTAGTGCCTATTGTGTGGGGAACTCGTATATCTGAAAATACTCATAAAATGTCTCATTTCTGAAGCGTGTCAGACCATTCTCCGCTCCCATCCTGGCATCTCTTTCAGGGAAACGTTCATATTTCACTGAGAGTTTTAAATCCAATACGGCATTCATCCAAACAGCAGAATACAGTCACTGAGACAAATTCTATCATAGATCTATCGTGTCTGGTGATTTCTTAAAAAACCTTTCTGATGTGCTTGTCAAGAGAAGATCCTCCAGAAGAACTTACCCTGAGAGCAAGTTTCACCACGGAAGGGCCGGTCACAGTCACAGCGGTAGTTGGTCCACAGGTCAACACAGTGTCCGTGTCCATGGCAGGGGTCCAGCTCACACCAGTCAGTCTTACTACATCCCAGCTCGTGGCCCTGGCCCTCTGGCAGAGACTGAGGTAGGATTGGTTTAGAGTCAATCACCAGGTCTTCCATACATCCAATGAAGCTTGCAGCTCTTGGAGAATACTCCATGAGCTCCTCTGGTGCTCCAGCCACATACACATGACTAAAGGCCTCAGAAGGCTGGAAAGGTGGTTCACCTGCACCACCATCAGTCGCCTTGCATTCCTCCCTGTCACAGCCAGGGCCTTTCAGAGTCAGAACAAGACCTTCATCATCATCGATGTACACGTGGACATCCTGCCAGTCTCCATCACTGACCAAGCTGGAGAAACTTACATCCAGCTCAGATTCTTCAGAAACAGCCGTTGCATGAAGGCGTCCATCCACAATCTCAAGACGGAGGTGATTTAACACATCCCCTCTGTAAAACAGTAACATAGTCAGAATAGTTGTCCGAAACCGCATCTGAACCCCGGGTCCTCTGTGAGCATGGTGCGGCACCTCCCTGTGGACCCGGTCCTCCAGAACCACCTGGATGTGGAGAAACCCCGGGGAGGAGAAGGAGAACGTGGTCCTTGTGGAGCACTTGTCGTCATAGAAGCCGTGAGGACACAGACACATGTGAGCGTGCTGTCCAGCCTCCAGCCAGGGAAGGCAGGTGGCGCCGTTCTGACACTGGTGATCCAGGCAGCCGTAGAGCTTGACACTGCAGTGGTCTCCTCCCCATGGAAGCTCACTGGGCTGCACCTCGGGACAGTGGCAAGTGTAGGAGGCTCGCCCATCTTCACACCAGCCCCCGTTGTGACAGGGCTGGCTCTCACACTCGTCCACATCCACCTCACACAGCTTCCCTGGAGAGACATGAACACCACTATCAGAAAGGAAACAATTCAAACCATTGTTATGGAAACCATTCATGGTTGACTGATGGTTTTGAGGCCTATTAGACAGATAAGATACACAGGCAATTAAACCACAGGATTTTAAATTCATTCACAGGGAGATAAATAATGTTATAAATGGCATTGGGTAAATAAAACTGACTGAATAATTTTTTTTCTTAAGGAAAAGTACTCTGTGTTTGTTGTTACAGTTTCATTAGTCTTTTTTTCCACAAATTTAATTTGTTTTCATCTTATAACACATTTTGTAATAAACCGTTGGTTTATCTGAACAAATAATTTAACATTCAACAACCTTAAAAATGAAAAAGTCCAGTTTTTTCAAACAGCTATACTTTTATTCAAACTGGCTTAATTTACAAATGCAACAGAAATCAAGTGGTTGAAATATTATTAGAAATAAATATGAATATTACAATCATCAGTCGGCAAAACTGTATTAAGAAGGAGCATTAAGATGACAATTAAATGTCTTATCATTATGAGTAAAGCCTGACATGTGGTCTGTGTAATTTACAGACAATATTCGTCGTATGTTCATGGATCAGAACGTTCCTTCTAAAATGTAATTTACATTATTAGTTGCTGTCATTTGCAAGTTATTAGTTGTTCCTGTTCCTGTTGGTCTGATGGTATAGCTGCCTTTTTCATACGCCAGACGTGTTGCGAATGCCTATAACATTTTGTGGATGCAGGTGA
This sequence comes from Blennius ocellaris, assembly GCF_963422515.1. NCBI lineage: Eukaryota > Metazoa > Chordata > Actinopteri > Blenniiformes > Blenniidae > Blennius > Blennius ocellaris. Next base: position 26,294,274 of record NC_137664.1, on the reverse strand, counting down.
AACATGCGGTCCATGGTAGATGTTACGAATGGGTAAAAATTGGAGCAGCATGGAGCCCTTTCGCCTGATAAAATTCACAATTTCCATAAAGTACAAAATACTTTGCTACTTCTGAAGTGTGTGCCAAGTTTGATAACTTTTCTAGAATGTTTTGCCATGAATAACATTCTCAGACCCGAATTACAGGTGCAGTATGGGAAAAACAACTTTTAAGGATAAAACATGCAAACAGAGGGAAACCATGTAAAACCCACCAAGGAATCCTACAAGACATGTGCATGTGTATCCGTTAATGCTGTCTTCACATGTGCCTCCATTCTTGCAGGGTTCAGATTCACACTCATCAATGTTGACTGAACAGTTCTCTCCTGTAATTAAAAAAGACCAGTTCAATCACAGGACCAAAGAAACATGGATCAGAGCGGATTCTTTTGGTTCACTCACCTGCAAATCCAGGCTGACACTGGCATATATACCCTGCTGCATCAGCAAAGCTCAGCACCCAGTCCTCGTCCCAGTCTGATGGATCTGACCTCTCGAAACACTCGCCGTCATTTTCACAGGGATGATGGGCACACTCATCTATGTCCAACTCACAGTTCAGCCCTTCATAACCTGAGGCAGCACAACAAGAACACAGCGTCACTCCTGCCTCATCTATTACATTTCATATACTGTACATGTGGCATGACCTAAGATTTGTGTTTTCTATATATTCTTTATACATTTTTTAGTGTGGTTATGTGATGGTTTGGAACAATTTCACCACTGGGCAGCCTTCACAGTCAACAACTATGGCGTTTATTCTGTAGTTCCGATTCAGGCACCATTAATACACCATGTATAAACTTACAAGTTAATTTTTATACAGCTCTAGAGCTGCTATTTACATGCACACACACACACACACACACACACACACACACACACACACACACACACACACACACACACACACACACACACACACACACACACACACACACACACACACACACACACACACACACACACACACACAATTTACATAAGCTCATTGGAGTTGATGTATTGTAGAGATCTGCTACCTTTATTACCTAAGCAGACATTTATTGCACCAAATAAAATGTGTAAAATATATTCAATCTTCAAAATGAAATAATCTTCATTTTGAAGATTGAATATATTTTACAAAGTTATAAACTGTGATGAAATCTTTAGCATATGTGGTTTTCATGAAATTTAGAAATTGCAATTAGGAAGTGAGGACAAGCTGCTTATGCTTGTTGCTGTTTTAGCCGCTTTGACTGTTTAAGCGTAACAATCCAGTTTTAACAATTTCAGGAGATTTACCCATCTCTGATCATTTTAGTATATCTGTTTCACCAAATGAGTTGTTTTCAGCTGTTTTAGCTGCTTTATTATTTTTGGTTGTTGGAGTCATTTTTAGTCTTTTACATTTCATTTGCTGTTTTAATGTATTTCACTGCTGTCATTCTAAAATTGTTTGTTCATGTTATTTTTACTCGAAATGCAGCTGAAACACAGTGGACAAATTGGCATGTGACACATTTTGAACAAACTATTCTGCTATTCAACTAAATAAAAGCTTTGTGCAGCGACGACAGAGGGGCTGAGGAGCCACGTGGCTCCAGAGCTGCAAGCTGTAGCCCCCTCATCTATTAATTCACGTGTTTTCATAATCTCAACACTGTTGTTTTATTGTCATGACTTAGAGCCAGTGCGATGATTTCTTCTTGGTGTTCTTATCAGTGTTGTCCTGTCTGAGCAGCTGTACATGATGAGATACATTAATTCCTTCTCTCCGGTTTGGCATAGTGCAGTTCAGTACCTGGCCAGCAGAGGCAGGAGTATTCTCTGATTCCTTCGATACACGTGGCTCCGTGCTGGCAAGGATCAGACAAACACTCAGGGATGTCGATTTCACAGTGATCGCCCTCGAACCCGGAGCCGCTGCAGTCGCACTCATAACTGCAACACATACAAACTGATCAATTTAGCATCTACTTTTAAAAAAACAACTTTAAAATGTCTAGGACTCTTTCATATAATTCAAACCTCTCATTTGCATCATACATCAATATTAGTTTTCTTTTTTCATAAATCACTAAAACACTCAAACTAAAAGCTCAAAACCTTTATATTTCAGAAATTAGCTCGCCATCGACATGATTACTTTGTGGCATGGAAGGAGGTTCTCTCAACCAGAATGGAGTGGGTGTGTCGGTGACGTGTGGGGGGGTGTCGGGGACGTGTGGGGGGGTGTCGGGGACGTGTGGGGGGGTGTTGGTGATGTATGGGGGTGTGTCATGACGTGTGGGGGGTGTGTTGGTGATGTATGGGGTTGTGTCATGACGTGTGGGGGGTGTTGGTGACATGTGGGGGTGTGTCGGTGACATGTGGGGGGGTGTTGGTGATGTATGGGGGTGTGTCATGACGTGTGGGGGGGTGTTGGTGACGTGTGGGGTGTATCGGTGACGTGTGGGGGTGTGTCATGACGTGTGGGGGGGTGTCAGTGACGTGTGGGGGAGTGTTGGTGTGTCGGTGACGTGTGGGGGTGTGTCATGACATGTGGGGGGGTGTCGGTGATGTATGGGGTTGTGTCATGACGTGTGGGGGGTGTTGTTGACATGTGGGGGTGTGTCGGTGACATGTGGGGGGGTGTTGGTGATGTATGGGGGTGTGTCATGACGTGTGGGGGGGTGTTGGTGACGTGTGGGGTGTATCGGTGATGTGTGGGGGTGTGTCATGACGTGTGGGGGGGTGTCAGTGACGTGTGGGGGAGTGTTGGTGTGTCGGTGACGTGTGGGGGTGTGTCATGACATGTGGGGGGGTGTCGGTGACGTGTGGGGGGGTGTCATGACGTGTGGGGGGTGTCGGTGACGTGTGGGGGGAGTCGGTGAAGTGTGAGGGTGTGAGGGGGTGTGTTGCTGATGTATGGGGGTGTGTCGGTGACGTGTGGGGGTGTGTTGGTGATGTATGGGGTTGTGTCATGACGTGTGGGGGGTGTTGGTGACGTGTGGGGTTGTGTCATGACGTGTGGGGGGTGTTGGTGACGTGTGGGGGTGTGTCGGTGACATGTGGGGGGGTGTGGTGATGTATGGGGGTGTGTCATGATGTGTGTGGGGGTGTGGTGACGTGTGGGGTGTATCGGGGACGTGTGGGGGTGTGTCATGACGTGTGGGGGGGTGTCGGTGACGTGTGGGGGAGTGTTGGTGTGTTGGTGACGTGTGGGGGTGTGTCATGACATGTGGGGGTGTGTCGGTGATGTGTGGGGGGGGTGTCATGACGTGTGGGGGGTGTCGGTGATGTGTGGGGGTGTGTCATGACATGTGGGGGGGTGTCGGTGATGTGTGGGGGGGGAGTTGGTGAAGTGTGGGGGTGTGTTGGTGACGTGTGGGGGGGTGTGGTGACGTGTGGGGGTGTGTTGGTGACGTGTAGGGGGGTGTGGTGACGTGTGGGGGGGTGTGGTGACGTGTGGGGGTGTGTTGGTGATGTGTGGGGGTGTGTTGGTGACGTTTGGGGGTGTCGGTGAAGTGTGGGGGTGTGTCTGTGATGTGTGGGGGTGTGTTGGTGATGTGTGGGGGTGTGTTGGTGATGTGTGGGGGTGTGTTGGTGACGTGTGGGGGGGTGTTGGTGACGTGTGGGGGAGTGTCGGTGATGTGTGGGAGAGTGTTGGTGTGTCGGTGACGTGTGGGGGTGTGTTGGTGACGTGTGGGGGGCATCGGTGATGTGTGGGAGGGTGTCGGTGACGTGTGGGGGTGTGTCGGTGACGTGTGGGGGTGTGTTGGTGACGTGTGGGGGGTGTGGGTGATGTGTGGGGGGGTGTTGGTGTGTCGGTGACGTGTGGGGGATTGTGGTGTGTTGGTGATGTGTGATGGGGTGTCGGTGACGTGTGGGGGGGTGTTGGTGATGTGTGGGGGTGTGTTGGTAACGTGCGGGGGTGTGTCGGTGATGTGTGGGGGGGTGTCGGTGTGTCGGTGACGTGTGGGGGGGTGTCGGTGACGTGCGGGTGGTGTGGGTAACGTGGGGGGGGGTGTTGGTGTGTCGGTGACGTGTGGGGGTGTGTCGGTGACGTGGGGGGGGTGTCAGTGACGTGTGGGCGTGTGTTGGTGACGTGTTGGGGGGTGTCGATGACGTGTGAGGGAGTGCTGGTGTGTCGGTGATGTGTGGGGGAGTGTCGGTGATGTGTGGGGGGGTCTTGGTGATGTGTGGGGGTGTTGGCTGACTTGTGGGGGTGTGTTGGTGACGTATGGGGGTGTAACATGACGTGTGGGGGGGTGTTGGTGACGTGTGGGGGGGGTGTCGGTGACGTGTGGGGGGTGTCGGTGACTTGTGGGGGGTGTCGGTGTGTCTGTGACGTGTGGCGGAGTGTTGGTGACGTGTGGGGGGGTGTTGGCGTGTCGGTGATGTGTGGGGGGGTGTCAGTGACGTGTGGGGGTGTGTCGGTGACGTGTGGGGGGGTGTTGGTGACGTGTGGGGGAGTGTTGGTGTGTCCGTGACGTGTGGGGGTGTGTCATGACATGTGGGGGGGTGTCGGTGATGTGTGGGGGGGTGTCATGCCATGTGGGGGGTGTCGGTGACGTGTGGGGGGGTGTTGGTGATGTATAGGGGTGTGTCATGACATG